>NC_141311.1:535000-802500 GCF_037954325.1 Fistularia commersonii
TGAATCTTCTGTTCGTTCCATAAAGAAGGAAGAAAAAAACATAAGGACGACAGCAGCGATGTACAATAGAGTATTTAATCGTATAATAATTGTAAAAAAAAATAAAGGTTTCTACTTCACGGATTTCGCCTATCTCGGGTTCTTTTTGGAACGTAAAACAAGGGTTTACTGTACTGCGATCTGAGCGCGACACCGATGCGTCGACTATCGGTTTGGACTCTACGTGACTCTTCAGGGATCGCTTGAACTTCAGAACATGTAGCTTTCATAGCTTTCGGGAGCTCATCTTTGTTGCTTCCACAACCTCACAACCTCACCCATCCACCCAGGTCACGCCGCAACGCTGCTCTTCCTTCTCCTCGTTGGTCCCAGCACACACACATCTTTGTTTACTCATTTCATTCATCGCTATCGTCACTCTATTTATTGTCGTTTGAGTTGCGGTTGTGTATTTTTCACCCTTACTGTTCCTTTATGTCGTCCATTACGATCCTCGTTGCTGCTGCTGTCTGTTTATTCGTGGATGTCTCGCTATCTTCTGTATTCTGTCTGTTTTTACGCTCTTATTTTTTGACGTCACTGTTACGCTGACAAAGGAATTTCCTCTACTGGGTTCAATAAATTTTATCTTGTTTTCTTAGACCAGGTCAGACATTATTTCCTTGCTTTCTCTTGCATGATACTTCCACTTCTCATAGATGATTTGAAATGAACGTTGGAAAGCCTTTCGCTTTCCTTCTTCAAGCTCCTTTCTCTTTTCTGTCGGAGTTGGAGCTCTTTCACTTCCTGGTGGCCTTTCTACTCACACACTCATCGCGGCTCTGGGTTCAGCCGCCGCTCCTGTCTTTTTAAAGCGGGAGTGTTAAAGTGTTTGTGTCAGACATCTGGAGATAGCTCGGATGAGTGTGTGTTAATGCCAGGATCCGGGAAACAATGGACGACGTGCCGCCGCCGAGGCTTTGTGCGGCAAACTGCTGAAGGAGGCGCTTTCTGTGGAAAGAGCCGTTATCTCCGCAACTTCAGTACGGATCTGAAATCCTTGTTGCCGTTCGCCCCGGCCGTGGAGGCGCCCGCGCTCTCTCCGACCTCGCCGCCGCTTCCCGTCGAGGGGCGGGGGGGCCGCCGGCGCCCCTGAGCCTGAATTTCCATATAGATAGACAAGCATATTAAAGTTATCAGGAAGCTCCGTGTCCTCTCTTCTTCTCGTTTAAATTCTGATAGAGAGACGGCGGCTTCGTCTCGCACCTCCTCCATCTGCCCCCGTTGTTTTGGAAGCCATCTTGACGGCGGCGACGCAGAACCCGTCCTGCTCGCGGGTTTGGAAGGCGCCTTTTCTTCATGAATGCACCGCAAAGAGGGGAAACAAGGAAGAGAAGGCGGAGGGTTGTTGGTGGTGGTGGTGGTGGTGGGGGGGGGGGGGGGGTCGGCGGCTCCTCATTTCGGAGCTTCCAGGCTCACATGTAAATTAAAATGCAATTAAAAACAGGCAAATAGGCTGTTCTCGGGAGATTGGGGAAGGGGCCCGCTACAAAAGGAGGGGAGAGGAGCGCGGCGAGGAGAGGGCTCTCAGGATAAGGGCCGGTGTCACTCATCATTAGCACGCCGTTAGACAGGAGGTAGCCGATCTGAGCGCCGGGTCAGAGGCGCGTCTCGGAGACGCTGCGCCTGCGAGGTCTGCAGAAGCCGGGAGAAAATCAGCAGCAGCAGCTCATCATCCCGAGGAGGCAGTTGCGGCGGCGGCGGCGGCGGCGGCGGCGCCTCTAAGCTCAGATCTGCAGACAAACGCTCAGGATTATTCCTCGTCTCTGCCTGTGGAATATTCACCCATTGTTCTCTGGTGCACGCTCATATATATGTGTGTGTGTGTGTGTGTGTGTTCACCATTGTGCTTCTGGAACTCTTGCGGTTTGTGCTCGTGCACAAAGATGGCGAGCGGTTTCTGGCCAGCTCCCCTCACCTCCCCCCGAACCCCCATTACAACTCAATACAGTATTGACAAGTCGTGGATTCTGCAAGGATTCCACCGCAGCCCCTCCTCTGGTCCTCCACGCTATCAACCTCCTGGAAGCCTGAGGCTCTCCTCCACCCCGCACCCTTCCTGCTCCGGATCAATGGGGGTGGTGGCGTATGGTGGCGGTGTTTGTTGTGGAGGCGGGGGGGTGAAACCGCACACGACGGCAGCCTGGCGGGGAGGCGTGCAGCGGGGGCTGCAAAGCGGGGAGCCCACCCTGGCAGAGGAGTACCCCCTCTCTGTAGACCTGTCGCCTCCGTGCAACAATGGTCGTGACAATGACACTGGAGGAGGAATTTCCGCTGCCCCCCCTTCTCTCACACACACACACACACACACACACACACACACACACACACTCCTCCCTTTCCTCCCCCTCCCCCACACCCCGTCATCAGAGTGCATTAAAATCTTCTGGGCCGAGATGAATGGCCTGCTAATAGCTTTCATTTGTTACAATTATCATAATTAAACATATGTCAAGAGCAGACAAAGGAACCGGGAGATCTCTGTGTCGGCACCTGAAGCGTGTGTGCGTGTGTTTATTGAGAGGTAATTGGCCGTCGTGCAGGGGTGTATCAGAAGTACGTCGCTGCAGAGCCGGTTCTCCGAGTGCGTCCGGGCGTCCCGGCTGCTTCGGCCTGTTTGATAGCACGCCATAATGACCGCCCGCCGAGCGCTGTGAGAATGGCTGCAGGGCCCTCTTAACATTTTTCTAATTCCCCCCACCTTCTCCACCCCCTCCACTCTCTCCACCCTCTTCACCTTCTCCACCCTCTCCTCCCCCTCCTCTTCACTCCGTCCTTGCATTCTGTCCCCTTCCACTCTTTTCTCCCGCGTCGCCGTGGATGATCGAGCCGGGTTCTCGCTCGGCCCGGTGCTAACGGGTTCTTTTTCCCGCCTCTCCTCCGTTACCCCACGTCTTCCCGCCCCATCCTTCCCTCCCTCCATCCTCCTTCCATACCTCCGTCTCCTCTGCTGCCACTCCTGTCACTGTGAGCGGCCGCCGCCAGGGAGGGGAGGCCTGCTGGAATCGCCCGGGGCACCATTTTGTGAGGTGTGTGCAGCGAGCCAGCTGTGTGTGTGTGTGTGTGTCAGAGAGAGGGGAAAAAGTCAGGAAAAGCTCAAATTTAGGAAGATGATTGAGAGAATCTATAAAAATGGGGGCGCTACGAACTGCTGTTTCCTGCTGAGACTGGGCCAGAGATCACACACACACACACACACACACACACACACACACACACGCACGTGCTTCCTCTTCCTCTCCTCAGGTGAACCAGTGGAGTCTTCATCATTCTTCATGCTCCCTCCTCTTCATGTCAATGGTCTCCTTTTTATTTTGGTTTGGAAATACACACACACACACACACAGGGGCTGAGGGAAAACAAAACAGAGCCACATGTTGTTTGACAGAGGAGATAAAACCAGCCCTGACTTCAGATAACACCACTCTGACCTTGACAGGACGCCTCAAGGTCAAAGCCAACTTGAAGGCTTCTGGGTGGAGAGTCACACTCTTTTTTTTTAATAAAAGGAAAAGAAGAAGAGTTGTGTGAGGATGAGGAGGTGAGGAAGAGCAGCCTATCTGCCCGGTACATTCACACCCCCGGAAACTAGGATCGATCACCGTTTCGATCACCGCGGATCGATCCGCCATCGTCCCAACCCACGCAAGCTCCCCTCCGCCTCTCCCCGCGACGTGTCGCGATGGAACCCTGTCCGTGTGTGTGTGTGTGTGGTGGGAAAGAAAATGTACCCAGGTGCACGGTCGAAATGAATTATGTATGGGACATAGAAAAACTTTTATTTGACTCATTTTATTTATTTTGAGCGAACGAACGGGTTTGGTAATCGGTGCGGTGGAGCTGCGTGTTTGCTAACCTCAAATCAAATAGTTTCACGGTTTCACTCCGCTTATATTATATTATTTATACATAGATATATATAATTATATCCGATTTTAGCAAATTCCCGTGACTCAGATGGAGTGTAAAATAAAAATGAGTGTGTAAATAAAGGCGTATGATTTCGATCGGAACAAAGGCGGTTCGGTGTTGGGTGGCTAACGGCTAACGGCTAAAAACAAAAACACACCGGGGCTGTTTGTTTGTTTGCTCTCTCTCTCTCTCTCTGTAAGTCTAGGTCTCTCTCTCCCTCTCCCTGTTGCTAGGGAAGCTGGGCGGCGAGGAGGAAAATACCCGGATCTGGACGGAACCGCGGCGGTGTAACCGGGCCGTTCCGGGCCGGGTTGGGGATGGGGGACCACCCGGACCGGCACCGGGTCTCGGCGCGGAGAGGCGGCCGCGGAGAGACCGAGCTTTTCGGTTCTTTCTCTCCATGACCTTATAAGGCAGGGTGCAGCTCCCGCGTGCCCGCCTGTCATAGGCTGGCCGCCGCCGCGCCGCTCGCGGGCTCTGTTTAACCCTTAACGTGCTGAATTATTTTTTATTTTTTTTAATTCAATGTTTCTTTAGAGACGATTTTTTCGGAAGAAGTGGACGAAGAAGAAGAAGAAAATAAAATATAGGTTAATATGAAGAAGTTCTGATGGCGCCCTAACGGGCCAATCCGAATGGACTTCCGGTGTCGCGCGCCTTGGCGCCCTGCTTGTTTACCGATGTCGACCAGAACACCAGAACCAGGTGAACACACACATATATACACACACACACATACACACACACACACACACACACACACACATACACACACACAAACACCGACGTGAGTGTTAGAAGAATGGGAGGTCGCACACGGGTAACTTTGAACTCACGGGACATGACGCTGGTCTGAAGATGTGCGTGTGTGACCTATATCCCCCCCCCCTCTCACAGACACACACTCTCTGTCTCACACACACACACACACACACACACACACACACTGGCCTCACGCACGTCCAACCACCGTGTTGCGTTCAGGGGATCTCATTGCGGGTCCGCTCACTTCTCAAAACGCGTGACAGAAAAGTTACGACCCTCTCACACGATGTGCGTGAATGCGTGTGTGTGATGCAAAATCCCCATTGCGCTCCCGCCAGTCCAGCAGATGATGGACAGCAGGACCAAACCACGATCGAGACCGAGATGACGATGATGATGGAGATCAATGCATGAGGCTCCACTCGGCCCGCGGGAGTGGAGCCTCCAGCGGAGGAGCATCCAAACTTCCATTATTTCTCATGCACGGCGACATGCATGAGGAAGAGGAAGCAGAAGATGAAGAAGAAGATGAAGATGAAGATGAAGAAGAAGAAGGGGGTTCTGCAAACCCGGTTCCCCCGGTTTGAATCCCCACAGCTCCCTCCTGCACGGGATAAACCCCGACCGCCTCCTCCTCCTTTTCCTCCTCCTCCTCCTGTGACGTCATTCACGGCTAGTGCACGACTGGAGGCGCACTACTGTGAATATCTCCGTGCGCTGCCAGTGCCGTGGAGTGTGTGCATGAGAGTGTGTGTGTGTGCATGAGTGTGTGTGAAGGAGGGAGCAGCGAGAGAGGGAGGCGGAGGGGCTGCAGTCGGATTTGGATACAACTGGAAAACTACCAAGCGCGCATTTTGCACACTAGAGCGGAGGACCCGCGCGCACACGCACACACACACACACACACACACACACACACGGGAAGCTTGAGGAACAGCATCTCCGGTGATCGGATCCCGGCCGAGCATGGAGCTCCCCGCCGCCGGCGAGCACGTCTTTGCGGTCGAGGGCATCGAGAAGAGGCGCATCCGGAAGGTAGGAGCGGGTGGAGGAAGGTGGAGGAGATACTGCCCGGATCCGATCTCACACTCATGAGTGCGTGTGTGTGTGTGTGTGTTGCAGGGCAGGGCGGAGTACCTGGTCAAGTGGCGCGGCTGGTCCCCGAAGTGAGTCCCGGTTCCGGATCGCCGGTTCCGAACAGCGTTGCAATGCGTTCCCATTGCAATACTCTGTGTGTGTGTGTGTGTGTGTGTGTGTGTGTGTGTGTGTGTGTGTGTGTGTGTGTGTGTGTTGGGGGTGCCCGCGGATGCCTTCACTAATGTATGCGCGGGAAGGGGGTCGGCGCGGGCGCTGTAATCCGCTTTTAATTATTTCTGCTCCGCCAACCAATTTTTTTTTTTTTGCGAGACTGTGCTGCTAAAATGGCCGACTTGTTGGTGCCCGGGATTCGACGTAAGGGGGGGGGATGCATGCACGCGGGTGCACGTACGCGTGTAGCTGATAGGGGGGGGGGGGTGAGTTTGCGTGTGATGGTTGAGTGACAGCTGACTTCCTCCCCCCCCCTGCAGATACAACACATGGGAGCCTGAGGAGAACATCCTGGACCCCCGTCTTCTCGTCGCCTTCCAGTACAGGTGAGTGATGGGGCTCCTTATATGGGCATAGGAGGAGGGGCTTCCTGCCCCCCCCACCCAGATTGAACCGTATCCTAGGAACGGATTGGGGGATGATCTGCTGGCGTGGAGGTCCACAGCGTGGAAGCGCACGCAGGGATGTGCCTGAAAGCCTGGACCGCAAACACGGCGTGACCTACTTTTGCAGGAGTAGCTTTCTGCGGCGGGAGGTCCTCCATGTGGACGCTCCTCGTGGTATCTGCTGGACCAGGGGGCCGAGAGGACCGTCCCCGAGGCCCGAGGCCGCAAACGGACATCCGCCCTCCGTCCGTCAGCCGGGCGGCACCAGAAGGCACGGCCTGAGATCGTCCGCTCGTCACCTGCGACCGCACGTGTTCCTGCTGGCGTCCAGGAAGCGGCGGCGTGAACCTCCGGATCGGGCGCCGCCGTAAACAATCGTTTAAAAGGAGTACGGCCGCCGCTGTCGCTGTCAGAGGCCGCGGACAGCCGTCCTCCCTTTCCGGGGACGCCTCGGAAAGGAATTTGCATTTCTGAAAGGCTAATTGACGACGCAGCGCTCTCCAGTATTTACACTCCTCTCATATTCCACACCAGCCTGCTCGCCCGAGTGTGTGTGTGTGTGTGTGTGTGTCTGGCTCCATGCTGATGGTCATGGAGGGCTGCCTCTGCGCTGTGTGGTGCGTGACTGAGTGAGTGAGTGTGTGTGTGTGTGTGTGTGTGTGTGTGTGTGTGTGTGGATTCCTCTCTGCTCCCAGAGGATGGGGGAGGGGATCCGACAAGGGAGCCTGTAATTGCCAAATCTTCTGTGAATAGAGGTCACCCCGTCGGATGCGGTTTGAAATGGCGCTCATTATGCCGTTAAAGTGGCGTTCTGCTGCCGGCCCGCTCGCCCGGAGACCTGAGGCCCGCCGCCGTCCGGGCCCACGCACGTCTGCTGACGGCGGCGCGCAGCTGGCCTTTCGCCCGCCGCTGGTTATTTATGAGCCGGCGATGAGTCAAGCCTCATATCACGGGAGGGATATTTCACACACACCGTTCTGTCTCGTGTGTGTGTGTTCTGACTGTAACACCTTCACATCCACTACGAGTACCTAAAAGTCCGGATGATGTTCCCGCCTGACGCTTCTCCGGCTCCGTCCGGGGCCGGTTTACTTCTCGGGCCGGGCTTTCCATTTGTTTTTCCACGTCGCCTCCGGAACATGGAGGAAGAGGAGGGGCCGCCTTCGAGAGACGAGCACAGGCTCTCCCCGCCGCAACATTAATGGAATCTCTGCAGGATAATGAGAATATGGAATTGGACGATTACCGCGGAGGTGTATGCAAATCAGGCCCGTGATGCTTCGCAGCGGGGCGGGTCACATGGGGGGGCCATTCATTAGCGCTCCGAATTCAAATCCAACGTTCGACCTTGAGGACCTGAAACAACACACCGGATGCCAGAGCTGTAATTTCTATTTTGACACGATCTTTGTTGGTTTGTTTCCTGGCGGGTGGCGTGTAACCGGTCTTTGTCTTGGCAGGGAGCGGCAGGAGCAGCTGATGGGTTATCGCAAGCGAGGCCCCAAACCAAAACACCTTCTACTCCAGGTAACTTCTCCTCTGGTTGTCCACCAACTGTTTGAAGGGTCGTCTCAGGTTTGGTGTGTGTGTGTGTCAGGTATTTAATAGCTGCTGTCGTTATGGCCGTGGCTATTTATAGAGAAAGAGAGCTCTCCAGATCCAAACCCTGTGTCCAAAACACGAGTCTGGGTTTAGGTTTATCTTTACGTGGTAGGACCATACTCCCGTCCGCATGTCCGTCACCTCCTGACACTACAAGGCCTTACATGGAGAGCAGATATTTTGGTTTCTAACGTGCGAGCTGATTATTTTTAGCGTGTCTCGACGATTAGTGTCAGAGCCTGCGAATCTGCATCGGCATGGAAGTTGCGTTCCCCCGGTCTTGCGTCCGAAGCCCTGAGAACCGCCGGACTTCATGCTGAGCCAAATATGGGTGGATATTTGGGGAGAGCGAGAGATAGATGGCTCTGCTGCGTCACCTAGCTGGGAATAAGGGACCCAGGCTGACATGTGAGGCGGCACCTCTGTGACCTCGGGGTCACGGCCACGCCGTCCTGAACATTCCTCGCCGTGACCCTCTGACGTCCGGCAGGGTCGGTCGCTGTTTCTGACCTCTTCTCCGGCCCCGGACGTCTGATTTTAAACCACGGGTTTCAATCTTTTACCCCCACCGATTGCACGTTTTACACCCGGACGCTTCCACGGCCTCAGGAGACCGGGCGGTCATGCAATCGTCCGCCGCATTGTGGGATGGATAGGGGCTCGAAGAAACCGTTTCCCGTTGTTTCCCCCTGACGGCGCCGCGGAGAGATTCGGAAAAGAATGAGGTATTGAAACGATGTCTGGTCTCTTCTTCAAGGTTCCGTCGTTCGCCAGACGGTCGAGCATCCCGGCGGGGTTCGAGGAAACCCCTCAGGACCTGGAGGGCGGCGTCAAGGCCGATGGCGTCCAGGTGCAGCGAGCCCAGCCGCAGCAGTACCAGCTGAACAGCAAGAAGCACCACCAGTACCAGCCCAGCAGCCAGGAGGTCCCCGCCGATCAGCTGGCCAACGGCAAGAAGAAGTTTTTCTACCAGCTCAACAGCAAGAAGCACCACCACTACGAGCCCGACCCCAGCATGTACGACGCCCAGGCTTCGCGGCTCAAGGAAGTGGTCAAAGTCCAGGAGCCGGCCGGTAAGGCGGCCAACCCGGGCTGGAACCTGCCGCTGGCGCTGCAGCAGAAATGGGTTCGTGACAAGGACACGGGCTGCTTGAGTAAAGTCAAAGAGCTGGCGGTGCAGGTGAGGAAACCGTCCGTGAAGGAGTCGGAGAGCGAACGCGCCCTCAAACCCGACCCGAAGGACGCGGCGCTTCCCAGCGCGATGAGCAGCAAGATGAAGATAATCAAGAACAAAAACAAGAACGGACGTATCGTTATCGTCATGAGCAAGTACATGGACGGCAACAAGGTCCACGGGGCCAAGGGCAAGCACGGGGAATCCTCCAACGACGAGAAACCCCAAAGCGCCAAACCCGCCGCGAACAATCCGGCCCACGGAGGCAAAGCCGAGGAGCCGCTTTGCCCGGACAACGGACTCCCCAAAGAGAGCGGCTCCCTCGCCGCCGCCGCCGACCATCCCGTAAAACGCTCGGCGCAAGACCGACAGTTCTCCAAGCCCTCCCCGAGCACGGCCGAGGAGTACAACACCGAGGTGGCCCGGGGTCAGGCCGATTTACCCGAAGACCTCCCCCTGCAGCTGACCGCCAGCTCTCCGCCGACGCCCTGGTCGGCGGACGCCAATATCCCCACCGCTACGGCCGTCGACCACATCCGGATCCCCTGCTACCCCGGCGACCGCAAGCGAAAGCTCTCCGATCCGGCGGAGGACCGGACCCTGTCCAAAACCTTCCCGGCCTCCAGGGGCGTCGGCGTTCCCGGCGCGGCGGTCGCCCCGCCTCAGGACAAACCCATGGACCTTCACTGCGGCGCCCCGCGTCTCGCCGGCACCGCCGCACTCCACGCAACGGACTCCGGCGGCCAGGAGGAACCTATGGACCTCAGCTGCCCCAAGGCCAGGAGGCCGGCCGAGACCCGGCCCGAAGAGGTCCGGGACGCGCCCGCCGTGACCCGGGTCTCCCAGAAAGCGCCGGAAGCGCCGGTCAAAGAGATCTCGCCCTTTATGGGCAACATCATCATCACCGACATCACAACGAACAGCCTCACCGTCACTTTCAAAGAGTTCGTCTCTTTCTGAAACCGCATCCTCGGACCGAGACGCCTTTTCAATGTGCATATGTTAAAAAAGAAAAAACAGAAAGAAAGCAAAAACTTTGAGATTTTGTATATATGGAAATTTATAATTTATAATTCAAATTCAATATGTTTCTTATAATGTTTTATACTGTAACGCCCGTGTAACGTTGTAGCCAAGGAAGTGCCCTCGAGGATTTGAGTGAACGCATCGACGTGGATTCATCCCACAAAAACAAAACATTTGTCCGAGGCGGCTCGTCGGGAGCCGTCCTTTTCTGCCGCACCAAACCAAGAACCTGACATGAAGGTTCTCCAACAACAACAACAACAACAACAACATGGCAACTATTTTGTTCCGGATGAGCAGGAGAGACGAGCTCGGTGAGTTCTGGAGATTACAGTAGACGCGGGAAGCACTTATTTGCATTTTAAATGTTGATTATCGTCACGACCTTTATTGTTAGGGGAGAATTCGCCGCCCTCTCGGAGTCTCGTTTCATAGTTTTACTCGGGAAAAGGTGCTTTTGTTCCATTTACGGCCTGTTCGTGGGAAAACGGTTATCCGTTATGTTCGACTTTTAAAAAGCAGGTGGGTTGGAAAAGAGAATAAATGCAGTAAGATGCGTTCAGAGCAACGTCCGGGGCTCTTCTGGCGTCCCAGCAGGGCCTCCGGCAGATGTTTGCGCTTTTTCCTCCTTTCGCAAGGACTCTAGCGAGGCGTAAGTAAAAGCACTCGCGCATCGATCAAACCTGTGACTCACTTTTTCAGTGATTCATGGGGTGCGGATCGCTGCCGTATTGTTACCCCTCCTTTTGTTAATGACTTAATAAGACCCCGCTGGGCTTCTGACCGCCGTCCCCTAAAAGCACATCGGCATCTTCGCTTTCTCCTTTTCCGTCGGCTGAAAAAGCCGGTGGCGACCTGTGAACGACGGGTCTGTGTTTTTTTCCGTTTCGGTTCGGCGTTGAACGCAACCCAGTGGAAACTCGACGGATGTAATATATCTAAATATATATATATCTATATACAGGGCAGGTCTTAAGTCGCCTTCCATGCACATTGAATGCAAAGCCAGGGAGAATGCTAAAATGCTAATGAAATTGAAGAGCGCATATTTATTTGATTTCTAATTTGCTACCAAACATTTTCCACCAAGTTTTCAATTGAACTGCCATTTTTTTTCATTTTAAATTCTATTCAAACGAGTCCGTCGGTTACGTCCGTCCGCTCGCTTCGAAGTCACAACGATTGTCTGAAAGTATCTTCTGCCAGGAGTGGGACGACGCAGAAGATTGGATGGTATGTTTCACAATAAACAAGAGAGAGACGACTTCTCGGCTCCATGATTCCCGGCGACGCGGTCGCCTCGGATTCGTCGATTTGCGCCGGCGAATCGAAAGCACGTTAGAATCCCGGTCGCGAGGCGAGAATAGAAAAACAGATTATGTTGTGTAATCGGACGCCATCCCGCACAATAGCCTCTGTGTTGCGTAACGGCGCGGTCTCTCGTATTATTAAAACTTCAGCCCGCGTCACTTCTCCACCGCAGATCAACCTCGAGCAAGAATGTAAACAAAAAGCCCTGGAGAAGGGCAGGGACGGCTATTATGTAATTCTTATATTCTAACACAATTCAACAAAACAGAGTCAAGTATTTGGCCCCCACCTGTGGATGAACTGGCACAATGCTAGCAGGGAGGGGTCTGGGTCCGCTGACATTTAAATATAATCGGAGCGCTCGTAGGCGCCGTGGCATTTCCTGCCAAAGGTCAGGTTTGCGAAATGGCCCGTTTCTCTTTGTCGCCGCCGAGCAGCGGTTCCTCTCCCGAGTTCTCTGTCGTCGTCCAGACGTTCTCGTCGGACGGCTTTACAGCCCGACCTTTGGGGACGGTTTACTTTTACTGCTTTCAAGCGATCGTGTTTGTAAAGTCCACGGTCGATGTCCTACGTCTGTGGGAAGAAGGACGGGAGGAAGGCAGACGGTATAATCTGCGATAATCCAGACTGGCGATGACCCGTTTCCCCCCGAGGACACCCTTGGTCGTTCGCGACCGATGACTAATCCCCCTGTCGTCCCCCGTGTTTGTTTCTTCTAGCGACACGCAGCGACGGGGGTCAGAGGTCAGGGGTCATTCTCCCGTGGGACGACCGGAAGTCCGGGTCCCTCATCCGGTCGGGCTTCTATCATTTTGTCCAAATGGAGACAAAGACTTCCTCCATCAAGACGAAACAGAAGGGAATGAATTCGTCTCCTGGATCGACACCCGTTCTTTCTCTCTGCCGCTCTGATCCTTTTTATTTTTCAATTTCTTCACAAAAAAAGCGTCTCCGATCACCGCCGCCAACCTGTAGCTCTGTCTGTCGGCGCGCCTCCCCGAGGACCGCTCTGATTGGAAGCCTGTGGCGCGCACTATTTACTTATTTTTTTAATATATATTCATTTGTTCCGTTTATTTTTCAGAATTCTTATTATCGGTGTTCGTCTGAAACAGCGCCGGGTAGAAAATGTAAAATGTCTCCCGGTAAAGTGGGGCGGTGAGCGGCGGTTGCCCGGAAACCGGAGAGCCAATGACCGCTCGGAGAGGGAGCGCGCGCGCAGGCGAGCGAGGGAGTGGAACGGAAAACCCTCCGCCGCCCCGCCCCGCCCGCGAGCCAGCGAGCGCGCGAGCGTCGCCATGGCGGCTCCGCGCGCGCGCGCACGAACCCCCGCCGACTCGCGCACCAAATATGGAGATGAAGCGACGGCAGCGCGCGCGCGCGCACCCGCGCGCAGGGGCGGTTTCCCGCCTCCCCTCCCCCATCCCCCAGCGGCGCGGGCTCGAGCCGACCGGAAGTACCGGGGTGTCGGAAGTGTCGCCCCGCGAGCGCCAAAATGGAGGCTGTTGTTTAGGGGAGGCGCGCGCCTTTTGTCTGGCGCGAGGACACCGGCGGCTTCCTCCCATCCTTCTCTCCTTTCCTTCTACTCTTCCTTTTCCTCCTCTCATTTGTTTCCTTCTATTCTTTCCTCCTTCTTTCCTTCTTTCCTTTCCTCCTCCTCTCCTTTCCTTCTACTCGTCTTTTCCTCATCTCATTCGTTTCCTTCTATCCTTTCCTCATCTCCTTCTCTTCTTTCCTCATCTCCTCATCTCCTTCCTCCTTCCTCCTAGATCATTTTTTCTACTCCACCTAAAACCGTCATATTTATTTCACACACACACACACACACACACACACACACACACACACACACACACACACACATACACACACACCTGAGATGTTTCCCAATTCAGCTAGGAAGCAGAATTGACCAATAGTGGTGTGTGCACACAAGGACTGTTTGTTCTTCCTTTCCTCCTATCCTTCCTTCCTTCCTTCCTTCCTTCCTTCCTTCCTTCCCCTCATCCTTCTTCCCATCCTTCCTCCCATCTTTCCTCCAATTATTCCAATTATTCTTCCCATCCTTCCACCTTTCCTTCCTCCCATCTTTCCTCTTTCCTTCCCCCATCCTTCTTCCTATCCTTCCTCTCGTCCTTCCTCCTTTCCTACCTCCTATCCTCTTCCTTCCTTTCCTTCCTCTCGTCTTTCGTCAGAGAAAAGCGAAACCAGATAGAAAAGGTGAGAAGAGGTGCACGGAGCACCTCTTCTCACCCCACGCATTCGTGCGTGTGATTCTCTCCGTGCGCTTCTTTCTCTCTTCTTCTCGTCGTCTTTACTTTGTCCCGTCACTTTGAAAAGCATCATTAAAACAAAATAACACATAAATATCGCTACAATAACGGCCGTAATAATAATGTTAAAAATGATCATAATAATTGTTATTATTATTAAAATTATTATAATTATTATTCTGACGCATTGATAATATTAATAACATATCAAATTTTAGAATTTCGATTTCTTACAAGAGAAAACGACAAAACAAATTGTGGATCCTAATTATAGCGGTATGTATGTAAATTCATTATTTAACGACAATAGTTATTATAAAGCCTCTAATAAAAATGGAATAATAAAAGTCTCTATCTTAAAAATTATAATGATTTTCTACATAAAGTATAATGCTCATTTTAATTGTAACCTAAAAGTAAAAAGAGTATTAGGCGTGTCTTTCTCACACGCAGGACGGAAGAATTGGAAACATTGAACGGAGCTTAAATTGATTCATTTATATTTATATTTATATTTATATTTATATTTATATTTATATTTTTTTATGTATATTTATATTTATATTTATATTTATATTTATATTTATATTTATATAGTCATCGGTTTATTCGTGTACGTTTGAATCGAGACGTCGATTGGGTGATAAAGTAGATTCATCAAATAAAAAGAAATAAAAGAAATAAACGCCGCCACGGCGCGAGTTTGAAATCAATTCTAAATTTGCATCATTTCTCTGCGGGTTTTCCCGCTGCGTGGGTGCGTGAGGGCCCCGCAGCTCGGCACCGCACGGTGGACACTTCCGGTTCCAGACCCCGCCTCCGGCCGCGCGGGCCTTCCCCTTGCACGAGGCTGGCGCGCTTTCAGATCCATATCATTATTGATGATTGATCAGACCGGAACTTCCGGTGTGTGTGTGTGTGTGTGGGGGGGGGGGGGGGGTGCAGGCTCGGCTCCCTTAAATCCATCCAATCAGAGCAGAGCTTCATCTTCATCAGCCTCTCCTTTTTCATCCTCCTCTTCCTTCTCCTCTATCTCTCCTTCCTCCTCTGTCATTCTTCTCATCCTCTCCATCTCCACCTCCTCTTCCTCCTTCTTCTCCTCCTTCTTCTCCTCCTCTTCTTCCTCCTTCTCTTCCTCTGTCTCTTCCATTTCTTCCTCCTTCTTCTCTTCCTCCTCACCTCCCTTCTTCCTCCTTCTCCTCTTCCTCTTCATCCTCCTCTATCCCTTCCTCCTTCTCCTCCTCTATCTCTTCCATCTCTTCCTCCTTCTCCTCTTCCTCCTCGTCCATCTCTTCTTCCTTCCCTACCTTCCTCTTCTATCTCTCCTCCCCCCTTCTTCCTCCTTCTCCTCCTCCTCTATCTCTTCCACCTCTTCCTTCTTTTCCTCCTCTTCCTCCTTCCCTCTCTTTTTTCCTCCTTCTTCTCCCCGTCAATCTTTTCCTCCTCTTCCTCCTTTTCTATCTCTTCCTCCTCCTCAACCTCCTTCTCTTCTTCCTCCCCTCCCTTCTTTATCCTTCTTCTCGTCCTCTCTCTCTTCCTCCTCCTCCTCTTCCTCCTCCCCCCTTCCAAGTCCTCGACCTCCTTCTCTTCCTCTCTCTCCTCCACCTCTTCCTCCTTTTTCCTCCTTCTCCTCGTCTATCTTTTCCTCCTCATCATCCTTCTCCCCCTACTCTTTTTCCTCTTCCTCCTCTTTCTCCTTCTCCTTTTCTATCCCCCCTCCTTCTCCCCCTTCTCCTCCTTCTCCTTCTCTACCTTCTCTTTCTCATTTTTCCTCCTTCTCCTCCTCATCTTCTCTTCCACTTCTTCCTCCCCGTCCTCCTCCTTCTCCTTCTTCCTCCTCCTTCTTTCTCCTCCTCCTCTTCCTCGTCTATCTCTTCCACCTCCTCCTCCTCTTCCTCCTCTTTGCTCCTTCTCCTCCTCCCCCTTCTCTTCCCCCTTCTTCTCCTCATCTATCTCTTCCTCCTCCTCCTCCTCCTTCTTCTTCCTCCTTCTTCCTCCTCCTCTTCCTCGTCTATCTCTTCCTCCTCCTCCTTCTTCTTCCTCCTTCTTTCTCCTCTTCTTCCTCATCTATCTCTTCCACCTCCTCCTCCTCTTCCTCCTCTTCCTCCTTCTTCTCCTCGTCTATTTCTTCCTCCTTCTTCTTCCTCCTTCTTCCTCCTCCTCTTCCTCATCTATCTCTTCCTCCTGTGTGTCCCTGCAGCGTTAAGCCCCGCCCCCTCCGCCCTCCCAGCCAATGAGCTTCCTCCGCGGTCGGCCCGGTGCCTGGCAACAGCGACGTGATGACGTTTGCGCCCCCCCCTCCTCCCCACGCCACCCCCACGCCGCGTGTTATTATGGGATGTGTGGCGTTAAAGCGCCCGCGGAGGACGCGCAGCAGCGGCGGAGCATGGAGCTCTCCGCCGTGGGGGAGAGCGTGTTCGCGGCGGAGTCCATCACCAAGCGGCGGATCCGGCGGGTACGCGCCTCCGCGGCGTCGCGCAACCCCGCGCACGGCCCGTGCGTGTGCTGACGTGCGTGTTGTCTTGCAGGGTCGCTGGGAATATCTGGTGAAATGGAAGGGCTGGTCGCACAAGTGAGTGTTTTCGTCTCGTCCGGGTCACAGCGCTCCTCCACGGCCGCTCGCACAACTGCACCTCTTCTTCTTCGTCCCCGGACGTGCGTGTGTCTTTTTCCAATCACGACCCGCGACGTGCACGCCTAACCCCGTGCACAATCCCGCAGGGAGGATGAGATGAGATGAGATGAGAGGGTGGTTGCGGGGGGTGAAGGTCCAGCTAGCTTTTAGCAGGGCCCGGATTCACCGTGCGTGTCTGTAATCCGCCGTGCACGGTGCTCGTGCACGCACGGCTGTCTAACACCCCCCCCCCCCCCCCTTCGCCCTCCTTCTGCAGGTACAGCACCTGGGAACCGGAGGAGAACATCCTGGACGCACGGCTCTTCTCAGCCTTCGAGGAGAGGTTGGGACCTCTAACAAGATTCTATTTCATATATACATAACATTTACTAAGAATACAAAACATAAATATATTCTTAATCTGATGTTCTCACAAGCCAGAGGAGCTGCACAATTTCACACGCATGTATAAAATAAACTTTATGGATCCCCATTGGGGGATTGCTTTTGTCACACCAGCTCAACAGTTATATTATCAATAAATATGGGTATGATATTAATAGAAACATTCAAAAGAGAATTAAAAGCAAAAGAGAGACACATATAATAATAATATGATATAGTATTATAATATACACATATAATAAATAAGGAGCATTATGACAGCAAGAACAAGAATGGACAACAGAATTGAAAAAATATGTATATATCATTTACATGACAAATGTATATATATATACATTGTTTAAAAAATAAACGGAACACTAAAATAACACATCCTAGATCTGAATAGATTTTTATGAAACACTTTGTTCTTCACAAAGTTGGATGTGTTCACAACAAAAACACACCAAAATAATGAATGGTAATCAAATATATGTACCCACGGAGGTCTGGATTTGGAGTCACACTCCGAATAAAAGTGGAAAAACACACGACAGGCTGATCCAACGTCGATGTAATGTCCTTAAAACAAGTCCAAATCAATCATTGTGTTGCATTTGTGTTGTTTAAGTGTTCCCTTTATTTTTTGAGCAGTATATATCATATATAGATCATATTTACTAATAATATATTTATATACATACATATACAATCTCATGTTTAATTTGGCAAATATAATTGAGCTTCACAATTTCACAAGATAAGATAAGATAAGATAAGATAAGATAAGATAGGATAAAACATACTTAATTGAAAAATTATTGGAAATTCTTTTGACACAGCGGTGTAACAGTTGTCCTATCGACAAATATGAATATAATAAAAATAGAGACAATTAAAAGGCAGCAAAAGACATCCACAAATAAAGCAGAGTGAACAACAACAACATTAAGGGATACAGATAGACAACAGAATGGAAATAAATACATATATCATATACATGTGATATGTTTGAAATATTCTATTTAATATCTCTGATCTCCAGGGAGCGGCAGCGGGAGCTGTTCGGGCCGAAGAAGAGAGGACCGAAGCCGGAGACGTTCCTGCTGAAGGTCGGTGGTTCGGTTCTTCCCCCCGGTCTTTTTTTGGGGGTTCACCTGGACCTGCACCCCAGCGGAGCCTCGGAGGAACCTCCTCCTCCTCCTCCTCCTCCTCCATCAAACCCGTCTCTGTCCTTAGGCGCAGGCCAGGGAGAGGTATGCGTTCCGGCGGGGGCCTCCCGGGGGGGCCCACGTTTCCCGTCCGTCCCCGGAGCCGGTCCTGACGCCCCGGGCCCGGGAGGGGCTGCGCGCCGTGGTCCCCAACATCTACCCGCCGAGCGCGGTCAACCGGGGGGAGAGCGTCCTGGTGCGGGCCGCGGAGCCGGAGGTCAGGCCCCGGGGCCCCCGGAGGAGGGGCCGCAAGCCGGCGGGGCCCGCATCCAAGCGGGGCCGGTTCCAGGAAGAAGAGGAGGATGAAGAGGAGGAGGATGAAGAGGAGGAGGAGGAGGAGGAGGAAGCTTCTGAGCAGAGCCTCCTCCAGCTGACCAGGAGGTTCCAGCAGGAGACCACCATCACACCCAGACACGGCCAGCGGGGCCCCGAGGGGCCCGGGCACCGGGCCCGGTACGCGTCCCGGGCCCCCGCCGCCGCCACCGGCGGCCCCTCGGCCCCGCGGCGGGGAGCCCCGCAGGCCGCCGCGGCCCCCTGGAGCCCGCGGGCCGCCGGCGCGGACACGGTGACCGTTACCGACGTCACCATGAACTACGTGACCGTGACCATCCGTGAAAACTGCACGGACGCGGGATTCTTCCGCGCCAAGAGATGAGCGACTAACACTTCCGCTTTAATACTCTTTATTTTTTATTTTTTTCCTGTAAAAGTATTTAATACCGCGCAGATGATAATAAAGTATATCCGTTTCCGCCGCCGCTCCGTTTGATCTGCGGCTGGATTTTTAACATCAAACGGCTTCCGGTTCTTTGAAGTTCCCGAACAGTAGAAAGGTTTCGCTTGGAAGTCCAAACATCAGAATAAAAATGTTCCTTTCAAGCGGTGAAGTATTTCTCCTTCGGACCCTGAAGGCCTCCCGTGATGCGTTCACGGTCTCTTTCACTTGAACGTGAACCGGCGTCATTTTTTTATTCTTCTTCTTTTTTTTTTTTTTTTTTTCTTTTTGGTTCTTGTTCACGCCGATTCATAACTTCCGGTTCCGTTCGAAACCGGATCGAAAACCGTGCGGGTGCAGGCGCGGAGGCGGAGGTGCGGGGCCCCGGGGCCTTCGCGGGCTGCTTCACGGTCCGTTCCATTTTTAGCTTCGCGTCCATCCGTGGGGGAGGAGGAGGGATCACCTGGGGATCGTGCGCGTGCACGTGCGCGCGCGCGCGGAGGCCGCTTCTCTCACCTTCGTCTCGCGAGGACGCGCGCGGCCCTCGCGAGCAGGCCGGCAAGGCGCTTTATCTTCGTCTCATTGATCATGGAGGTGATCGATTATTGGATATTTATTGGCGCCTTGAACGCACCGGAGAGGAGAGGACGCAGCTGGCGTCCACGCGTGGACGCGCGGAGTTTCTTCTCACCGATCGGTTACCTTGACACGCACACGCACACATTATATGCATGTATGCATGTACGTATGAAGTGTGTGCGTGTGTCTGTATGTGTGTACTTTCATATATATATATATGTGTATGTATAACGAATTTGCATGTGTGTGTGTGTGTGTGTGTGTGTGTGTGCTTCACGTATATATCATACGTTCCTGTATATATATATATATATATAGTGTAGGTATGTGTGTGTGTGTAGTTATGTTTGTGTGTGCGCGCTTTACCTATATATCACATGTTCATGTATATGTTTAGTATATCTATGTGTGTGCGTGTGTTTATACATTATATGTATGCATGTGTGTGTGTGTGTGTGTGTGTACGTGTGTGTTATATACTGTGCATATACAGAATATGTATACGTACGCACGTATGCTTGTGTATGGTTATATGTGCGTGTGCACGCTTCATCTATACGCATATGTATAGTGTATGTGTGTGTGGTCGTGGATATATATATATATATAGGCGTGTGATTATACTGTGTGTCTACACTTTATACGTATGTGTGTGTGCGTGTGTGTGCATATACATTACAGGTAAGTATTCATGCGTGTGAGTGTGTATGTGTGTGTATTATATACTGTAATTCTTTGGTATTTATTTGTTCATCTATTTTCAGCAGTTAGTTAGTAAGCTAGTTAGCTAGTTAGATAGATAGATGGTTAGAAGGCTAGTTAGTTGGTTTTCTATGTTTGTAAATGGAAACACATTTGATACGATTTTTCGATTTGTAGATCCTTCAGTTGACGTTTACTTGCGACATTTTTATAACCCCTCTCTCTCTCTCTCTCTCTCACACACACACACACACACATACACACACACACACACACACTCCCTGCTACCCTCAGTTGAGTCGTCCTCCCTCCTCCGGAGCGGAGCCGCGGAGCCTCGGCCCGGCCACGCGTGTCCGTGGGGCCGGAGGGACGATGCGGCCCCCCTGTGGACGCGGCCCGCGGCTGCTGCAGCTGAACCGGATCGGGATGTGAGGACGTGCACGGAGGGAATCGGACTTGTATTGATTTTGCAGCGTTTGAAGAGATTTTATTGTTAATAACCGTTGAATTGGCGGCTGCGCGGCTTCCCTGCAGGGATTTGAAATCATGTGAAATAAGAGTCATGACGGCAGAAGACGCTTCCAAGTTGTTCTTAGTTGCTTTAAGGAATGAAAGTCGTGGATTTGTATCCGCGGCTGCGGCGGTTCTGCAGGCGGCTCGGACCCCAGGAAGGCGCTGCAGCTCCGGCTCCGCCGCACGGAGGCCCCGGCGAGCCGGCGGCTCTTCCGGACGGGCGGAGGCCGGCTTGCCGGCCGGGGAAGGCGGTGTGTTCCGGGGCGAAGGAACGCAGCGGCCGGTGGTTTCCGTCCCCGGGGGGCTGCAAGGTGGGTCCGGCTCAGCAGCAACATTTAGTTGGTGGAAACATCTGGGCAAAAACAACAAATTATCTAATTATTCCTCAATATTTAGCGCACCGTTAGCGACAACAAACCCCTGTCACTAGTTTAACATTTCATTTCATTTCCCCTGTAGCTTTGTGGACTCGGCACAACTAAAATATACCCATAATAATAAAAAAATATGATTTAAGAGGGAAGAGAGAAAGAAAAGAACATCATCAGTTGTGTTTGCAAAAAAAAGTCCTTGTGTGTCAACAGCCGGTTTCTTTATGTGAATTTATTTGTAGTTACAGTGTAATAATATAATTTCTGTGCATTTTTGTCCCGTTTGCAAGGATAACAACCCACGTGTGTGTGTGTGAATGCGTGTGTGTGTGTGTCGGATCCACTTTTCTAACTAGATCCTTCATTTGGACGCGGTTGTCCTCCTTCAGCAGACCTTTGACCCGAACAGTTTGACGCAAACTGTCCCCAAGGGTTCCTGAAGGCCCTCGAAGAAACGGATCCTGGAGGCATCGTCCATGCGAGGAAGTGTTGCGTCACGCCGGCTGCAGCTGCTGGTGTCTCCTGCCCCGTCTGGTGTTCCTCCAGAGACAAAGCACAGAAGGCCGGCGGGGGCGCGAGGAGGACGCGGGCCATCAGACCCGAGACGCAAACACTCGGCGGATTCCAGGAATGCTTGGGCTTTGTGGGCGGGAAGCTATTAGCATTTCTCCATCTGCGAGGGCCTGGAGCTCCACGCTGATGTCACCCTGGGAACACCTCGCTGCTCCTCAGGCTTCCCCTCATTCCATTAGAAGGACACGATGAGGAGTGAAGGATTTGAAGACGCAGCGTTCCTTGGTTTAACCTTGTGTTGAGGAGGAGGAGGAGGAGGAGGAGGAGGTCGGCAGGGCTGGAATGTGAAACGCCTGGTTGCAGGTCAGCGGTGGAACAGAAGATTTGACGCTCGAGAAAACGCTGCATCTGAAATGTTGATTGTTCATTCATCCACGTCTGGTCAGTTCAGGGTCTCCAATGAACTTCCTGCATGTTTTTGGACTGTGGGAGGAACCAGGAGGAACCAGACGCATGGAGACTCCTCACAGGAACACCCCCGCCCGTGGGAATCCAACCCTTTAGTAGATAATGCTAATTGCTAATTGCTAACATGTTCCCTGTTTCCCCCCGGGCCGTCGTCTTTTCAACGAGTCAGAGCTTCTCCTGGCCGTCGGCACCAGCAAACACTAGAGGCAGAAGACAAGCGACGCGCTAACCCCCTTTCTCCTCCGAGGCGTCTCCCGGCCCCGACTTCCTGTCCATCTTCACCTCACGCAGGAACTCCTGTGACCTCCACCTGGAGCGAGGACGTCCGCCAGGGGCCTTCCGGGCCACACGGAACGCCGTGAGAGGAAGCGGGACGGGACGTAAACCTCCCACGGTGGCTGCCGTCTACCGAGATTAGCTTTAGATGGTTTAGAACCGGCGTCAAAGGAGATCTCATCGGAGGAGTCTGGTTTTTGAGGTTCATCCCTTGGCAGCAGATCCTCACGAGACCTTTGTGCCGGTGCTGGCTGACCTTCATGTGGGTTTAAAAAGCGGATAAACACATTAACGTGGGGGCGTTAAACTCAAATACACAGCCGGCAAAAATTCAAAACTGGAACAAAATCGCGGCCCGACGTTGATATTTATTGGAAAAAAAATCAAATACAACAATGAACATTTTCATATGGAGCACGTTCGGCTTACAAACTGAATAGGGAACGATTAAAGCTTAAAACGATACAATATATAACTTAATATTGCACACATGCAAAATCAAATTTCAAATTATGAAAAACACATCAATTCAACGCATCATTTCCTAAAGAAAAAAAAATCAATAAAAATCCTACGCCTTCTTGATTTGCAGCCTTCTGAATTAAATGTCAACTGTAACCTTTTTCCACAGGCTAATAATAGATGTAACAAGTAAATAACAATAATAAACCCATGAACTAATAATAATATTCAAGCCAATGTCTTGGAGTAGCAAGAAAAAGTGCATAAAGAAAAGAAGACTTATTTCTACTCTGATCTTCTACCTTTCTTTTTTCAGAGGGCTAGCACGATGCTAGTATTAGCATACGGTCGCTACGGCTGCTGTCAACAGAGGAGACCACATTTATGGGTCCAAAACACCGGCAGAACATTCTGGGATGCGTCGTGTTAGCGGCACCTGTGCTAATAGCGGCATAAACATAATGACGGCGGGATGAACCTCGGCCAATCACAGCCCGGCTGGGCTCCAGCTTCCCCGCAACTTGATGATGAATGAATGAATGAATGAATGAATGAACAAGATAAATCTCATTGTAGGACGGCGTCATGGGTGAATCTGACAGGAAGTAAGTGATGTTGTGACTATTGTGGAGGAGCAGCGGCTCCTCCTGGACCTCCAAGGGTCCCCATGTGGTTTCCTTTGAGAAGAAGAGAAGAAGGCCTCGCTTGTGGTGGAACGTCTGAAGTCATTGAATTTTGAATGTGTTTTTTTTCAAATCTGTTTCACGGAGTTTGTTTCCCTTCCCAAACCTTCACGTGTCACGTCCTCCGTCCTGGATGAAAACCATCTGTGGTCCGTCTGCCAAGACATGAAGAACAAGAAGACCATCGGCCAGAAGGTTCCTGCTTGGGGACCTTTCTGTGTGGAGTCTCCATGTTCTCCCCACGTTTGCATGGGGTTCCTCAGGGTTCTCCAGGTTCCTCCGCATGCAGAAGGTCCATCAAAGACCCTACATTATCCAGACGCGTGAATGGTTGTAAGAGGCCTGTGAAGGGTCTCACAGCCCATGGAGGAGCCTCCTCCTCCTCCTCCTCCTCCTCCTCCTCCTCCTCCGTGGGAGGGCGCTGTTGTGGAGGAGCCCGTCTGAAACCCTCCTGTGACATGAAGGTCTCCTGCAGAGCTGCTCCTCCCATCACCAGACACGGCGATGGCTTCCACAAGTGCAGAAGGTGCACTGAAGGTGCGGCTTCCAGAAGCTTTCCTGAATTTCATCTCCAGCAAAACCGCCGTCCTGGTCAGGGAGGTGTGAGAAGCTCCTGGAGCTGTGACGCCCAGATGGTCCATGAGGGGGCAGCAGATCCCCGCGGGCGGCAGAACCCGGATCTGGACTGGATTACCTGCAGGAGTTTGAAAGTTTAGAACTTCCTCCGCTTCTTGCCGTCTCTCCTCCGAGGTCCTTCAGAGGAAACGCCTCCGTTGTGCGTCATTAAACCAACATCGAACCCACTTTTGTTTCCATTTCCGCCCTTTTTTTTTCGGTTGTTCTGCAGTCACTTCCTCCTTCCCGCCGCCGCGCAGCCTCAGCCGTCCGCGGCCGCGGGTGCTGCAGGTCCCGGGGCTCCGACGGCGACACTTCCGGCCCGTCCAGCGCCAGACGCCGGACGTCACCGGGGGGAAGAGGACGCACTTCCGCCGCGGCACCGCGGGGATCCGAGCGCAGCCGCCGGCGGCGCAATGGCTGCGGCTTAACGAGCGGCTCCGCCGTGCGCGTTTGGAGGAGGCGCGACCCCGACGGCAGCAGCAACAGCAGGAGGAGGAGGAGAACTAGAAGAAGTAGAAGAAGTTGTGGAAGAAGAAGAAGAAGAAGGACAACATGAAGAAGCAGTTTAATCGAATGAGGCAACTCGCCAACCAGACTGTTGGGAGGTGAGTGTTTCCTACACACACACACACACACACACACACGCACACACACACACACACACACACACACACACACACAGCCTATTGCGCCAAGTGACAAAAAAACAAGCTGTGGCGGTTTTGACTTGTGTGTGTGTGTGTGTTTGTGTGTGTGTGTGTGTGTGTGTGTGTGTGTGTGTGTGTGTGTGTGTGTGTGTGTGTGTGTGGGCGGTGTCGAAAGAGCAGGCCACGTTCTCTGAGGACCCGGATGGGTCCAGAGAAGTGTGTGAAGCTGCTTTGGGGCTCCCTGGAGCTCAGCTGGGTGAGGTGTTGCCTTCAGAGATTTCAGCTCCATGTTCTGATCTTCTCATGAAGCTAGATTCCCTCAGGGTGTGTTTCCACATTTCTGCACTAACACCTCCCGGAAGTGGTCTCCTACCCCCCCCCCCCACACACACACGTCCTGGAATTGAACCTAAACCCATTGAAGCCTCACAGGCTCCTGACAGCTGTTCTCACAAAGCCTGGGAGGAAGCAACCAGTGAGCTCTGAGAGGTGGACTTGATGACACCAGAAGGTGGTGGTGATCATCACCCCTCCTCTGAGGCACGGCTGCACGAACGGCGGCGGCGTCCTGAAACATGGCGTCCTCGGACCCGCGGCCCCCGGGCTCCTCAGGCGCATTCCTGTGTTGCGTAAGAGCTGTAAAAGTCATGGCGGCAGAATGACAGCTTCCAGAAGATCTCAAGGCCACGCCCGGCAACCTGCACCCCCACCCAAACCCCCACGCCATGGGGCGTTTGCCGGCCACAAAGAGTTTCTGCACAGTAAGCGCTTCTCCGGCTGTTGACGGTGACACAGCGGGGGGGGGGGGGCGGCGGTGTGTGTGTCTGTGTCGAGTGTGTGTGGTGTTTTTATTCCAGAGGAAGCCGGTTTCATTTCCATGTGATTTGCAAGAAGGAAAACAGACAAGTCACTCGGCTGCAGGTCGCTTCCACTTATCAGAACATTCAGAAGATTCTTATCCAACACTGAGCGTGGTGATAAGGTGGAGTGTGTGTGCACACGTGTGTGTGTGTGTGTCACAGTTGAAAATAAGTGGAGTGATGGTTAGCAAGGAGTTCCCTGGTTGGATTGTGTGGAGGCTCCATGTCTGCGTGGGGTTCCTCCTGCAGGAGGTTCATGGAGACCCTGCCTGGTCCAGGGGTGTGAAGGAGAGGGTGAACGCTTGGATGTTTCTAGAAGACACGCGAAAGAGGGGGGGAATGGTTGGTCCCCGTGCGCTGCGCTGTGATTGGTCCAGGACGGGTGAGCCCCGCTTCTCGTCCAATCACAGCTGGAATAGACGGCGCAGACCAAACCTGGGCTTTTTACACATCCGGAACCTTTTACTTTTTTCTTTGAATGTTTTAACAAGTATTCCCAATCGATATTGAATTTAGAAGCTCTTTATTTTTTCTTTTTGTTTAATTTTATAGGGTGATTCCATACAAAATAATATTGATACATTTATATCATCCTTAATGATATCAAAGTTGAAAAAAAAACAACCAAAAAATGTATATTTCAATTTCAATATTCACTTTGCTTAATTCACATGACACCTAGTCGGCCTGTGCATAAAAATGAAATAAGAAATGCGGCCCGCCAACCAAAACGCTCGCCCGTCCCTGATGTAGACCACGACCGCGAGGATGAATGAATGAATAATTCCTGAATCGCTCCCATGTTTTGACTCTGCTCGGGTCTCAGAGTCTGGATTATTTGAGAATGACAACAACTTTATTTATCCTGAAGGAAATTGTTGTGCCAGAGTTTCAAGCAAAAACATAACAGTAATAGATAATAGTAGGAAGGAGGAAGAATAAGAAATACAATGAAATACAAATTGTCTTAACTGTTTTAAGGTCTTAACGACAAAGATTTGAAGATTCCCTGCGGCTGAGGGAAGAGGAATTAAAATTTTAGACCAGCGGCTGCTTCCAGGCTCAGAGCTGCGTCAGGAATCCATGCTAATTTGATATTAATAGGAAGTTGTTGTTGTTGTAATAACGTTCCTCCCGGTGGACCAGCACGAGGAACGTGGGTGCGTCGAGCAGGTTTGCAGCTTCACGCCGAGGGGCGACGCCATCAAGTTCACGCACCGTCTCCTCAGGTCAGCCGGTTTACGGCCTGTGGAATTAGCCTCCGCGGTGCTATTAGCCTGTCATGAGGAACTCCTGGAGTGAGAAGCAAAAGTGCAGCGTCAGAGGTCCGCCGAGGGCCTCGGAGATCCCGGACTCCCTTCACACTCGTGAGGAGCCGAGAACCCATCTGCTCCTGGTCTGAAGCGTCGCAGCTCGGCCGGTGTAGATGTCAGCTGACATGTGAATCACTCACTAGGCGCCGTGGCTCGGAGGGTCACGTGATCTCCAGCCCGTCCTGCGTCCTCTGCAGAACCGAGAAGGAAGGCTCTGCACCGCAACCTTCAGAGCTTTTACAGAATATCATGTTTGACAGATACTTCACTGCCCGTCGGAAATGGCAGCTTTTAGTCAACATCAACTTCAGAAGGGTTAAATTTAAGAGATTATCAGTAGTTTGCCATCGTAACATCCATGTATTTATTTATACTACAACTAAAAATAATACATTCTATTTACTTGACGCTCAAAGACACAAAATCAAGATTTATGAGATATTAAAAATAAAAGCAAAGTGATGAGGTGGTAAAAAAATAAATATCAACAAATAATAGATATTTATCATTTTAATCACAATTATAAATATTTTTTTGAATGCACTCTTAATCTCACCCTCTTCATTATAAATTCATTTTAATTATAATTATCAATAATTTTTTGAATGCATTCTCTCAATCTCACACTCTTAGTTATAAATTAATTTTAATACTGATTAAAAATAAGTTTTTGAATATATACTCTTATTTTCACCTTCTAAATTATAAATTCATTTTAATTATAATTGTAAATAATTTTTAGAATGCATTCTGTCAATCTCAGCCTCTTATTAAAAATCAATTTTAATTATGATTACAAATAAGTTTTTGAATATATACTCTTATTTTCACCTTCTAAATTATACATTCATTTTAATTATAATTATCAATAATTTTTTGAATGCATACTCTCAAGCTCACCCTCTTAGTTATAAATTAATTTTAATACTGATTAAAAATAAGTTTTTGAATATATACTCTTATTTTCACCTTCTAAATTATACATTCATTTTAATTATAATTATAAATAATCTTTGAATGCATACTCTCAATCTCACCCTCTTATTAAAAATTAATTTTAATTATGATTTTAAATAAGTCTTTGAATATATACTTTTATTTTCACCTTCTAAATTATACATTCATTTTAATTCTAATTATAAATAATCTTTGAATACTTTCTCTCAATCTCACCCTCTTAGTTATAAATTAATTTTAATATTGATTATAAATAAGTTTTTGAATATATACTCTTATTTTCACCTTCCAAATTATACATTCATTTGAATTATAATTATAAATAATCTTTGAATGCATACTCTCAATCTCACCCTCTTATTAAAAAATAATTTTAATTATGATTTTAAATAAGTCTTTGAATATATACTCTTCTTTTCACCTTCTAAATTATACATTCATTTTAATTATAATTATAAATAATTTTTTGAATACATTCTCTCAATCGCACCCTCTTAGTTATAAATCAATTTTAATTATGATTAAAAGTAATATTTTGAATATCTCACCACCTTCCTCACATGACACGCCAGCTGATCTGCGATAGCGCTGTGCTCGTCTTTTTTGTGTTTATGTTTTTATGGCCGCCGCCGCCTCCAACAGTAAGGACTGTGTGTGTTCCTGTGTGTTCCTTGTGTGTGTGTGTGTGTGTGTGTGTGTGTGTGTGTGTGTGTGTGTGTGTGTGTGTGTGTGTGTGTATGTGCACGTGTCCTTCAAGTGTCATTCATTCATACCCACGTCATGGACTTTATGCTTCAAACCAGCTCCTTCCTGTTGGTGAAGTTCAAGTGTTTGGTCTAAAGCAGCCCTGATGTTTACCTGGAGACACCTCAGGCACAGGTGTGTTTGCTAGCAACTCACACTTCCTGGTTGGCTTCTCGCTGCAGGTCATGGACCTCGACATCTTCACGAGGAGCTCTTAGCGATCCTCTGGCGGTTATTGTTCGGTCACGTTTCCGCTTCGCTTCTCCGTCTCTTCATCGTCTTGTTTCTTCTCCCCGCAGGGCCGAGAAGACCGAAGTGCTGAGTGATGACCTCCTACAGGTAGGTCCGCCATTTTCCTCCGTCACCGCTCCTGCTCTTCTTCGTCTTCTTCTGCGAGATGTAGCGCGAGCAGAACTTCACGGCCTGTGTTAATCCAGGTTACCTCGTCTGCATGGTTGATCAGAATAAAAATATCGAAATGCAATCCACGCACGGTCCGACCCCATCTGGTGTCAGAACCATCTCCGTCCAAGATGGCCGCCTGTAGACACCCTGGATGGGACGTCCAGGTCCGAAGGAACCCAAGATGGGCCGATGGAGTCGTCACAGGAAGGAGTTTCCACTTAGCCCAAGCACTTCCTGCTTTAAGAACCCGCAGATGTTAGTCTGGGATTCTTCTGCGAGGACTTTGGCCCATATCACGCCTCGACAAGCCCTCGGGGAAGGGCAGGGCCTCAGATCATGTCAACAAGCGGTGGTTAGAGCTTTCTCCTCGCGGCCAGAAGGTCCCCGGTTGGAGGAGGTCCTCCTGTGTGGCGACTCCATGTTCTACCCATGTCTACGGGGGTTCCTCAGGGTTCTCCGGGTTCCTCCCACAGTCCACACATGCAGGAGGTTCACCGGAGACTTGACATGGTCCAGACGTGTGAGTGGCTGCATGTCTATAAGAAGCCCTGTGATTGGTCCGAGCAAACCCTGGACCCACTTTAATTTCAGCTGATGTGATCTGCAGACCTAGAAGGACTCGTATGTTCTCCTCCAAGGCTCTGGTGAAGGCATCATCTTCTAGTAGCTAAGTTCCTTGCCTTCACCCACGACTCTCCATCTCAGAGAGTGTGTGTGTGTGTGTGTGTGTGTGAATGTAGAGAAAAAAAGGTTGATGGTTTTCCACTCAAAGCTGAACCCTGGTGAAGTTCTGTTGTCTTGAAGTCACACTAGACACACTGTGTGTGTGTGTGTGTGTGTGTGTGTGTGTGTGTGTGTGTGTGTGTGTGTGTGTGTGTGTGTGTGTGTGTGTGTGTGTGTGTGTGTGTGTGTGTGTGTGTGTGTGTGTGTGTGTGTGTGTGTGTGTGTGTGTGTGTGTGTGTGTGTGTACGGGGGGATGGGACGAGTGCTGTGAGGTCACCAGTGGAAATATTGTGTGTGTGTGAATGGAGATGTGAGAAGCCCAGAGACGCTGTGGGCTTATAGCGTCCAGCAGAGAACTATGATCAGACCACAGCAATGTCGTCCTGATATCATACACACACACACACACACACACACACCATTCATCCAGCAACAGCCCCCGTCTTCACCCAAAGCCCTGCTCTTGCTTTGGATTCAGCAAAATTGGCTCTGGGTCCCGGCCTGGGAACCCGTCCCCCTTCCAGAGAATTCTTGGCGTCTTTTTGTGCTGCGTTGGACATTCCTGGAGCTCCAGCCCCGAGGAATGCCACCGTCAGCCGCCGCGCTGGGAGCCGCTCCGCTCGCTGCCGTGTTTTCTTGCTTCTGTGCTGCAGTCGCCTCGCTCTTCCTTCTGGTGTCCAACCCTCGGGCCTTCAGGGGAAGATCTCCTCTAAACACGAGCTGAGAGAGCGAAGGTTTTCCACTCTGTTACCCTTTAACACACACACACACACACACACACACACACACACACTAGATCCTGCACCCCTTCCCAAAGGCGTCAAGCTTGAAACCTGACACTCATGATTTCCGCGGCGGCGGCGTCCCAGGCTCGGCTCCTCAGTTTTTCCAGTGGCGTGCACCGGGAGAGGCTCCGTCCTGTTTGGACACGTCCTGCTTCGGCAGGGAGGTTCTGAACACACACACATACACTGACATCAAACACACACACACACATCGCAGAGTGTCTCATTGTTTCTTTGGAATCCAATGAAACAGATAATATAACAGAACGCTTCCCTCCCTGCTGCCGAGAGGCATTTTGTTTTCCTTAGCGACGCAGCTGTTTCCCCATGTTTCCATCGATGCTAAGCTAACGAGCTGTTCGGCGTGGTTGGGTTATTTCACCGGGCAAAGAGTCGAGCTCATACTTTTGTTTTTATGTGACTTCAAGCCCTGCAGATCCTCGGGGTAGCTATTTGTGGAGCCAAACGGAGCGTTTCGACAGCGGTTTCATTTCCGGTTTACCGACGCCGATGCCTTGCGAGCAGCACTTCCTGTGGGACTCCGGCGCCGGCGCCGCCGCCGCACATGTTCTGCTGCTGAGGGTCAGAGGTCGCCGGCTCGCCGTGTTTACGGCTTCGGTTACCACGGGGGAACAAAGGTGGCGTGGGCCGACCTTTGGATGGCAGCGGTTTTTGCTCAGCCAGCTTTCTTGCTTGTGATTCTATCCGGACTCCGTCTCCCTCATCCAGTCATCCAGTCATCCAGTCATCCAGTCATCCTCACGGATGCTTTTTCTAGAAGAATTTAAGAGATTTGTCATTCGAACCCCTGAAGAACAGGGGCGAGCACGTTAACGTTCACCCTCTCATTCACATTTCATATCAACATACACCATTCACATGTCATAGACATGCAACCATTCACCCTCTCATTAATATTTCATATGAACCATTCAAATGTCATATTGAGATATTCAGCCATTCACCCTCTCATTCGCATGTCATGTAGACGTACTTTCACCCTTTCATTCAGACCTCCTCAAGAGACATGCAACTATTCACCCTCTCATCCATAGTTCATAAAGATCAGGGGTCGGCAACCCGTAACACCCAAAGAGCCATTTGGACCCGGTTTCCTCGGAAAAGAAAACACTGGGAGCCAAAATTACTTTTTGACGTCTAAAATAAAGGTACCACTGTATATATTGCTTTTTATGACCTTTACACTTTGTATAAACAAGTGTGTAGTGTGTTGCTTCTGAAATTCACAAAGTATCATGGAATAAATCTACATTTTATTTATGTAATGAACTCATTTTGAGCTTTGGGCTTTCAGAGCGTTTAGCGGAGCCTTGACCTGAATTTTAAAAATAAATCAGGAAAAAAAATCACTGTGTCAGTAAACAATAAAAAATAATTATTTGTAAAATATCTTCATAAATATTAATTTTACCTGGTTTATGAGACTTCTGCTCCTGAACTTCTGCGCACAGCATCTGCAAGCGGGGACTTTACCGGCTGGCGGGTATATTGGCTTCCGCCGGTGTGACGTTATTTTGAGCGGCGAAAAATAATAAATATAATTTTATTTAATATTTCAAGATCACAATAATCTCTCAACTTAGAACTTAAAGTTAAAAAAAGGAATGAACACAAATGAAATACACTTCAATTAAATATTTATCATTTATTTTCCCAAGACACTCGGAGCCGCGGTGTAAAGATGAAAGAGGAGCCGCGGGTTGCCGACCCCTGATAAAGACCTACAAACATTCACCCTTTCATTTATGGGTCATATTGATATGTTCAAACATTCACCCTCTCATCTATATTCCTCATAAACATGCAAACGTTCACCCTCTCACTCACATCTCATCTAGACATACTTTCACCCTTTCATTCAGACATCATCTAGGAGACATACAACATTTCCCCCTTTCGTTTACACATCATAGAGATGCAACCATCACCCTCTCATTCATATTTTATATTGAGATATTCAGCCGTTCACCGCCTCCCTCACACATGGTGTGGACACGAAAACATTGACACGGCCGTTCACCCTCTCATTGATCCTGGTGAATCTCTTTATTATGTGGAACCAGATGAACTATTAGATTTCCAACAGACCAAACCTTCTTCTTCTTCTGGCTTTTCCCTTCAGGTGTCGCCACAGCGAGTCAACCTTCTCCATCTAACCCTTTTCTCTGGATCCTCCTCTCTCACACCAACTACCGTCATATCTTCTCTCACGACCTCCATAAATCTTCTCTTTGGTCTTCCTCCAGACCTCCTGCCTGGCAGCTCCAATTCCAGCATCCGTCTACCAATACATTCTCTATCCCTCCTCTGTCCATGACCCAACCATCTCAGTCTGGCTTCTCTGACCTTCTCTCCAAAACATCTAACATGTGCTGTTCCTCTGATGGACTCCTTCCTGATCCTCTCCATCCTGGTCACTCCCAAAGAGAACCTCAACATCTTCATCTCTGCAACCTCTAGTTCTGCCTGCTGTCTTTTGGTCATTGGAACAGTTTCTAGTCCAAACATCATCGCTGGTCTCACCACTGTCTTGTACACCTTTCCTTTTATTCTGGCTGATGTTCTTCTATCTCTTGGTACCCCTGACACTTTTCTCCACCCATTCCAACCTGCTTGGACCGTCTCTTTTCCACACTCTCCTTCGCTCTGGACTGTTGACCCCAAGTACCTGAAATCCTCCAGCTTCTTGATCTCCACTCCCTGTAGCCTACTTGTTCCACCTGAGTTCCTCTCATTCACACACATATATTCTGTCTTGCTGCGACTAACTTTCATTCCTCTCCTTTCCAGAGCATACCTCCACCTCTCTAGATGTTCCTCTACCTGTTGTCTGCTCTCACTACAGATCACAATGTCATCCGCAAACATCCTGGTCCATGGGGACCATGGGGTCCAACAGACCAAACCTGCTGCTTGAATTGGAAAATGAAAACAAACGAGAGCCGTCTCTCTCACGGAGTTCAAACCGTTTGTTTCTTCAACATTCAAAGAAAATTGCTAGTAGATTTTTGCTTTTTAGACCCAAACACAGATCGCTGTCTGATAGGACTCTTTAAAAAAGCTCCAACGGGGAGGTTGAAGCTTCTGTTTACATGTTGTGACGAGGGTGTTAAAGTGTGTGCAGATGGATTGGACAGATAAGAAGAGAAGAACCCTCCAGCGCTCCAACATCACTAGATGTTTACTCTCAAACAGGAAGAGGAAGTAGCAGTAGATGGCAGCCGTGTGTGGGTGTGTGTGTGTGTGTGTTCCCCTTTGTCAGATGTTGACGGATCAGATGATCAGATCCAGCGTGGAGCTTCTGATCGGGCTTCAACCAGTCTGCAGGGTGGACTTTAGAGGAGGTGTTTGTGAGATCAGGTCAGGACGCCTCCCTGGTGAGGTCTTCCAATGAAGGTCCCACCAGGATGAGAAGATAAGAGATGGTCGGATAGCCTGACGGGCTATAGCAGCTCCACCCTTCCACCCAGATCTTCTCCTTCCCTCCTCTGTCCACGTCTGAAGTTATCTCCAGAACATCTACCATGTGCCGCCCCTCTGATGGACTCCTTGTTGATCCTGATCCTGCTCACTCCCAAAGAGGAACCTCCTCATCTTCATCTGTGCCTCCTGTCTTTTCTTCAGTATCTCCAGACACCGTGGTTGCTCTCACCTCCATCTTCTCCCCCTTCCTTCCTGCTTCTACTTTTTTCTCCACGCCTTCCAACCTGCTTCCACATGCTTGTCCAAGTCTTCTCCACCTCTGGACTATTGACCTTCTGTCCTTCCACCTTCCTCACCTCCGCTCCCTGTAGCCTCACCGTTCCTCTTGGGTTCTCCAGGTCATACCTCCACCCACCTAGATGTTCCTCCACCTGCTCCCCGCTCTCACCACACATCACAATGTCATCTGCAAACATCTGCATCTGTCTGTCACCATGGCAAAGAAGAAGGAGCTTGGAGATGATTCCTGATGCAGTCTCACCTCCAACTGAAGCTGCTCTGTCACACCTCACCGCTGTCCTCCATGTCCTCCATGTCCTCCATGTCCTCCATGTCCTCCTCACTCTCACAACCTTCTCCGCCGCTCCTCTTGGTGACCATCGATCTTAATTTCATGGATTTTCTTGAGGGCTTCCAGAGTTTGTCTCTCTCGTTGTGCATCTGTGGCATCTTCAAATGTGTGTGTGTGTGTCGAGAAGATCCGACCGTGACCGACGTTCTGGTTCCACCTTTGTGCGTTCCTCAGATCGAGCGGCGGATGGAGCTGGTGCGTTCCATGTCCCACAACTCGCACAAGAAGCTGGTGTCGTGTCTGCAGGGCCAGCTGGGCACCGACACCGAGAAGAGACACGTACGTAGAGCCTCCACCACCAGTCAGACCTCTCTTCTACTGAGAAAGACCAGGCGGAGCTCCGCTGGTCTTCTTCTTCGTCCTGGTTTGATCGGATCTTCTGCTGGCGGTTGGACTCCAAGACGTCCCTCCTCTTCATTCGTCCGAGAGGTTCTTGCGCTCAGACGGTGTTTGGAGCTTCGGGACTGCTGGGGTTGGACCACCAACACCAGACCTGAGGCTCCCAACATCTGTTAGACCTGAAGAACCTCTGGGAGGAGCAGGAGGAACATCTTCAAGGAGACAAACCAGTCCAGACCTCCATGAGATCTGACAACCAGGACCTGGACGACTGAGAACCTTCACAGAAACCATGATTAGTAGTATTAATAATATCATCAGTATCTTTGTTGCTGTTATCAGTCTTCTGCTTCCTGTTGTTATTAAGGTTATTATTACTATTAATATCATTATTGATAATAATTAGTGTTGTTCTTATGATTAATTAATAGTAAAATATATTTTATAACCACAATACGCATTAGGGTTATATGACAACAATACGTGTTATTGTTTTTGTATGCTGTATTTTGTCATTATGATTATATAATAATAATAATAATAACAATACAGTAAGTAATATTATATAATAATATTTGTTATTGTTACTTTACTCTGTATGTTAAGAATAAGAACAACTTTATTTATCCCGAAGGAAATTGTTGTGCCAGTTTCAAGTAAAACACAACAATAATAAATAATAGTAAAAAAAAAGGGGTGAGAATAAGAAATACAATGTTGTGCATTGTTATCATGGTTAAATAATAATAATAATAATGATCATCATGATTATATTATTAGTTGTAGTATTTTCTTCTTCTTCTTCTTCTTCTTCTTCTTCTTATAACAATAAGTATTATTGTTATGTAAAAAAAAAACAAATTATTATCAAAAGTTCAAATTTCAGCTGCAGCCTTCAGGGTTTGCCACAGCAAATCAACCTCTTCCATCAAACCTTTTCTCTGTATCCAATAATACCTATATTATAATTATTATTATTATTATTATTATTATCATTGTTGTTGTTGTTTGTATGTGGTTCTCAGTCATCCAGGTCTGTAATGTCACTGATCAGAATGGAAGTCGCGTTGAACCAAAAGCAGAGATGCTACAGTCTAATTTTGGTTTATTTATTATTTTGGTGTAATTTGGTCTACTTTGGTCCGCGGTGCCTGGCGTCCAGCAGATGCTCCCGTCCTTCGTTCTCCTTCATGGTTCTTCCTTTGTTTTCGTCCGTCCAGAAAAAGCTGCCGCTGACGGCGCTGTCCCAGGCCATGCAGGAGGGCGGCTCCCAGCTGGGCGACGAGAGCCTGATCGGGTGAGGAGGACGTCCAAGTCGAGTAATAGATTGAAGGCTCAGGGAGGTTCTTGTCATACGTACAGTGTGGAAACATGCTTCCCAACAGCCTCCATGCTTCCCTCTTACTTTGCTGTCCTCAGTGCATTTGGATCTGTATTTGCAGTAACCAGGTTGTGTAAATATTATAATAAATATGAACGGTGTTGGCAGAAATGGGTTCAAGCAGGTTGGAATGGGGGGAGACCATGGACCTGGTCAAAGGAGAAGAAGCTGGCAGTGCAAGTAAACCATTGGCTGCAGCTCACAGGGTGCAGGGGTGAGGTTGAGGGCACTTTAGATGTGCTGAGCTGCATGGAAAGTGCAGAAGAAGAAGGTGTCGGCTGTTTAGGAGTCTGAAGGCAGTCAAGTAGAACGAGGTCTTCAGGGTAGGAGTGTGATGGTCCATGTTGAGGTTGGGCGTGGTCCTTGGCCATGGTGGCAGCTCTCCTGTGGACTCTGCGGTGGTAGATGGTCTGCAGAGAAGGCAGTGGGGTTCTGGTGAACCTCTCTGCAGTCTTTACCACTCGCTGCAGGTGTTTGGTCCAGAGCTGCAGCTGGTCAGGAGGCTCTTAACAGTGCAGCTGTAGAAGTTGCTGAGGATCTTAGGTGACATGTCGAACCTCCTCATCCTCCTCAGGAAGTACATCTGATCTTGAGTCCTCCTGTCCGTCTGCGTGGTGTTGAGGGACCAGGTGAGGTCCTCGCTTATGTGGACGCCCAGGTATTTGAAGCTGCTCATCCTCAAGACCCCAGAGGAGCAGTGGCCTTCCTCATGTCCACTATCATCTCCTTGGTCTTGTCGGAGTTGAGGGTGAGGTTGTTGTCCTCACACTTCACCAGACTGGCCACCTCCATCTAGAGGTCACGCTTGTCAAACTCAAGGCCCGCGGGCCAAATGTGGCCCGCCAACTCATCTTCTGTGGCCTGCGAGAACATCTAAAAAGCTCTGAAGGTCTTAAAATAAATGAGACAAACCATAAAGTACATTTCCTACAAGTCATGCCGATCATGTTACCTGCCAAGTGACGGCATCCCATCATTAGATCCTGAAATGTCCAGGAAGAGAAAAGTTGATGCAGATGGAAGTTTGTTTCAAGAAAGATGGGAAGGCTAATACATGTTTGTGCTTCAAGGAGAAAAAGGAGTATGTTTTTTTGTGTTCTGAGTTAGCGTCGCTTGTCAAAGAGTACAACCTACGTTGGCATTTTGACAACAAACACGGAGCTAAGTATGCTAAAGTTAGCCTCCTAGAAAAACAATAAATTGTCCAAGAATTAAAAGCCAAACTACGATGGCAGCAGAATGTGTTCACGAAAGACATTTTCTTACATCTACGCAAATGCATGAGTAACACATTGGATTTGAGTAAGTTATTTAGCATTAAGGGGTAGTTACATTTATTTTACATTACATTTAGTTACAGATATACCGTTACCGTTCCATGTGGCCCTTTGAGGGCAACCATAACACTGATTCGGGCCCTCGGTGGAAACGACACCCCGGCTGTCAGTGATAGAAAGAACTCGGTAGTTCTTTCATCAGAGAAGCAGAGTCATTATCTCAGGGAGTGAAGGAAAAGCACATTCCTTCTTTTTACTCCCTCTGAGGAGCACTGTGACCACCGTGTGTGTGTGTGTGTGTGTGTGTGTGTGTGTGTGTGTGTGTGTGTGTGTGTGTGTGTGTGTGTGTGTGTGTGTGTGTGTGTGTGTGTGTGTGTGTGTGTGTGCAAACAGTAAGATGATGGAAGTGTGTGGGGAGGCCGAGAGCCAGCTGGCCACTGAGCTGATGCAGCATGAACTTCAGATCGAGAGAGACATCCTGGATCCTCTGAACCAGCTGGCAGAAGTAACACACACACACACACACACACACACACACACAGGAAACAAGGCGTTAGCATGCTCTCGATTTCACTTCCTGATTTGTGTTTTTAGAAGAGCGCTGTTTATCTGCAGCGTGATGTTAAACGTGCTGTGATTGGCCGCCGCCTCACCTGTGCAGGTGTGTGAAGCTCGCTAACGCTCCGGTCCTGACCTCCTCCAGGTGGAGATCCCCAACATCTTCAAACAGAGGAAGCAGCTGGCCAAGCTGGTCCTGGACTACGACTCGGCCAAGACCAGGTACGGGACGGACGGCGGGACGGCGGCGAAGACGTCATTTCTGGTTCTCTAAAAAAAGGGGCGGGGTCATTTCTGCGCCCGCAGGTGGTACCAGGCCACCAAGTCCAACAACCAGGCCATGGCGGCGAAGGCGGACTCCCTTAAAGACGAGATGGACGAGGCCCTCAACAAAGTGGAGATATGCAAAGTAAATGGAGTTTAACACGCTCGGTGTCCGGCTTCTAGTTTATGATGGTTTGCAGCTCCAGAACCACCTGAAGGATCCAAAAAAAAACCCAGGACTCTTATCTGGTGTCTCCTCTGACGTTGGCAGGACCAGCTCTCCGCTGACATGTACAACTTTGCATCCAAAGAGGGGGAGTACGCGCGCTACTACGTCATGGTGGGTGCATCTCCCATCGGATCCGGGAACGGAAATCCGGTGTAAACGCGTCTCGTCGGACGGTACCGGACACTTCCTGGATTGTTTGCATGGAGCGTGATCTTCTGACGTCTGGTTTGCATGCCTTCCAGTTATTGGAAGCCCAGGCCGACTATCACAGGAGGTCTCTGGCGGCTCTGGAGGCAGCTATTCCCACTATCCAGTTACAGCAAGGTAAGCAGAGCCAGATTGACTTGATGAGTTCCAGCGGTGGACGGAGAACATGACGCTCTCTTTCTTTGTCCTAGACTCCTGGATGGAGAAGCCGGCGTTCGGGACGGCGTTGGAGGAGCACCTGAAGAAGAGCAACCGTGAAATCGCCCTGCCCATAGAGGCCTGCGTCATGATGCTGCTGGAGACCGGCATGAAGGAGGAGGTACAGATGAACGGGCCACACTGGAAACATCTGAGGCCAAAATGTGGTCACTCAGCTACGGGAGTGTTTCCCAACCTTTTTAGAGCCACGGCACATATTTGACATTAGAAAAATCACACGGCACACCAACAAATAAATATGTCAAAAACATTTTTTAACGAATTAGAATGAAACCGTCGTCTCAATTTACTTCTTGTGAAATCTAATATATCTAATATCTGTAGATTCGTCAAGTTGCAATGCAAATTTCCCGCTGATGTGCAACTTTTCCAGAACACTTTTTTGCAACGACTGAAGACATGTCATCAATATGTCTGGAAATGATATTATTTGAGAGAACTGGCTATTACTTTATCAAGGCCAGAGCCGAGCATTTCTTCTCCAATGATTTAGCCGGCAGGTCGTGTTAATGTTTTGCTGTTTGGATTTAGAGACGAGTTCAGCAACTTTATAGCAGCTTTCACTGCTTTCTCACTGGTCTTGGTCGTTTTCAACAACGCTGCCTGTTTGTTTACGCAGATACAAGTACCGTCATTTCCGGATGATAAGTTGCAACTTTTTTCACGTAAACAACAATGAGGCTAATATTTGGACTTTTTTGGGTGGGAGACGCTAACGAGCTTCACGCCGCTAAAACGTTTATCCTCGTCACATCGACGGATGAAATGACCGTGAAATTCTGAGTCCGTTAAACTCCGACACCGAAGAAGACGACTTTGACGGTTTTAGCGCGCAGGAGGAAGCCCGAGATAGCGACCGGCTAGCGGCTTATACTGAGGCGCGCCCTATAGTCCGGAAATTATGGTACTTTTTATTTTAAAAATGTATCACGCAAAGCATCACTAATCACTCTGATACACAGATGCACGGGTTAATTCACTACCCATCGCCATGGAATGGACACGCTGCCCACATAGACATAGGAAGACATATTATTTGTGTTTGATAAATCATTTTTGGACCAATCAGGTGAAAGTGGGCAAAAGAGGATCTCTCAGGGCACACTAATGTGCCGCGGCACAGTGGTTGGGAAACTATGGGATACAGGAATACACTGTGTGTGTGTGTGTGTGTGTGTGTGTGTGTGTGTGTGTGTGTGGCTTTACACTGAGATCCTCACAGACAGAGATGTCACTCTGTCAGGTTTTTCAAATACCGATTTGATCGATCCTTACTCCTGATCAATAACTGACCCGAAAGGGCTTGGAGATTGATTTTCAGGTCTGAAAGTAGAGTAAAGGAATGCAGAATAGATTGAGTATTTCATCAAGAGTGAATGATTCACAGCGTTTGGTCGTTTATGGAGAAACGAGCGCTGAACTTTGCAGGCGTGGATGAGAGGGTGAAGGTTTGTATGAGTGAATGAGGTTTGGCTGCATGCGGTTCTTCTCCTCATCTTCTCCTCCTCATTTTCTCCTCCTCATCTTCTCCCTGGTCCCACAGGGTCTCTTCAGAATCGCTGCCGGAGCCTCCAAGCTGAAGAAGCTGAAGGCGGCGCTGGATTGCTCCACCTCCCAGCTGGAGGAGTTCTACTTCGACCCCCACGCCGTCGCTGGTACGTTCCAGTCCGCAGGGCGCCGGCGGCGTCTAGGTCAGTGTGTCACTGCCTGTGTGTGTGTGTGTGTGTGTGTGTGTGTGTGTGTGTGTGTGTGTGTGTGTGTGTGTGTGTGTGTGTGTGTGTGTGTGTGTGTGTGTGTGTGTGTGTGTGATGTCCTCACACAGGAGCCCTGAAGTCATACCTCAGGGAGCTCCCCGAGCCCCTCATGACCTTCGCCCTGTATGACGAGTGGACACTGGCCTCCAAGTGAGTAGATCTTCCATCTCCTGTGACACACACTTTCTGTGGCGTAACACACACCCAGCTCCAATACCGTGTGTGTGTGTGTGTGTTCTCAGTGTGTCCGACCCCGACAAGCGTCTCCAGGCGTTGTGGGTGACGTGTGACCGATTGCCAAAGACTCACAAAGCCAACTTCAGGTGAGAGCATCTCCATGTGTGAGTTTCACCTCCAACTCCAGAGAGGACTTGGAGGTGGAGGTGGTCAGGAACGTTTTGGAAAGAATGTTCTCCATACGGACGCCAGGCGGCAGCGGGGTCGCCACTAGAGGGCGCCGTTGCGCCACTGGATGGAGCTCGTTCCTCCTCGTGGACGCGATCAATCCGAATAGAAACAATATGATCTTCATGTTTGCACCGCGAGCAATGATCTCCATCGTCGAGGTCTTCAGTGGCATCTTCTCCTTGAACGTGGAAGGCGGCGGCGTCGAGGCCGGGATGGACAGGCGGTCCGTCAGAGACCACCTGCTGGCTGACGTTCTCTTTCGTCCCAAAGCCCAGCCGCCTTCCTCGGTCGGTCCGACCCAGCAGACCCTCCAGAGGAGATGGTCCTGGAAGTGTCTCCAGATGATCTGAGTAGATGTTTAAAACATAAAAACCCCACGGCGGAGTCACGTCAGCGTCTTTCCTTGGCCCTCGTTTCTGCCCTGGAGATCTGAGGCCTTCAGCTGACGACGCCTCCGTCCGAGCAGAAGCTGCTGGATTGTTCCTCTCATCTGGGGGTGGAGAATCTGACCTCTGACCTGCCGGGGAGCCTGAGGGAGAGCTCTCCTGAGAAGATCCGTCAGCACCTGGAGGTTCCAGACTGTTAAGCGGTGTGTGTGTGTGTGTGTGTGCGTGTGTGTGTGTGTTGCAGGTATCTGGTCAAGTTTCTAGCCAGACTGGCCCAAGAGAGCGACGTCAACAAAATGACTCCCAGCAACATTGCCATCGTCCTGGGGCCCAACCTGCTGTGGGCCAAGACCGAGGGGTGAGACTCCCTTCAGCGTGACCTTCTCGCCTCCGTCACCGGTGAAGATGAGATCGACCAAGTGTGTGTGTGTGTGTGTGTCCAGGACGCTAGCAGAGATGGCAGCGGCCACATCTGTCCACGTGGTCGCCATCATCGAGCCCATCATCCAGCACGCCGATTGGTTCTTCCCTGAAGGTCAGACCTGCCGTCGTCGTTGTCGTCATGGCAACGATGGCCCCCTCACCCGCTTCATCCGTGCCGTCTTTGCTCCTCAGAGGTGGACTTCAACGTGTCGGGCATGTTCTCCGTGCCCAGCCACCCGGCGACCCCCGACCCCGAGCCGGAGAAGAGGCGCCCGGGTCAGGAGGGGGACGGCAGCGGCCCCCGAAAAGACAGGTACCTGTCTCGCCCCGCCCTCGGCCCGAGCCTCCCGCCCCGGCCCCGCCCCCGGCCGCCGGGCCGGCAGGAGTCGCGGGCCCCGGCCGTGGCGGCGCTCTATGTAGCGGCCGACGAGTCAGTCACGGTCACGGAGACGCCCGCTGAAGATCTGCCCGGTCCAGACTTCAGAGCAGAGCCGTGGTCCGGCGCGGCTCCCGCCGGCCCGCTCCTCGCCACGGGCGGGATGGAGGCGGCGCCGCGGTGACGCCGGGCTGAAGACCCTCCAGCAAACCGTCGCCGCTCTCCGGGAAAGCCTTCTGTCCAGCTGTGTACACCTGTGTTTTCTCCTTTACCTCCGATTAAAGTTGAGGTGATCGCCCGCTGCTGGTTTGATGTTCTGTGTGGGCCTCCTCCTTCTGCGCCGCTCCTCAGGTTCCTCGGGTTCCTCCTCCTGAAATCTCCTCCCTCTTTCCCAGCGTCGCTAGCAAACAGCCGGAGGCCTCGCGTAGATCCAGCACTGTAAATAGAGAGCAGCCCCCGCTAAGCTCGCCCACCTTCCAGCTTCCGCCGCCGCTCCTGGAGGCCGGGGCTCCTTCCTCGCTCCGGCCGCCTCCGAGCGTAACCCGGCTCAGCGCGGCGGACAGCAGGTAAGGAGGGAGCCCGGGCGGCGGCGCCACTCCACTTCCTGCTCACCAATCCACCAATCAGGAGCCTCAGTCGCCCGTTTTTTTTTTTTTTTTTTTTTTTTGACGATTATCCTGATTCTGACGCCTTCACGCCCGCTGAGAGTAGTCAAATGTGTCGTCAAAGTAAGTGAGCAATCATAGGATGCACGATATCGCATGTCCTCACTCATTTCACGAGTGCCGTCGCCGTAGAGAAATGAAAACGTCGGCGCTCTGGAGGTCCGGAGGTCCGCGCCGGAGCCTCGGCCCGTCTTGGCTCCGAGGCGGCTTCCGGCGGCGGCTTCCGGCGGCGCCCTGTGGATATCCTGCGTCCCGCTTCGCTTTTCACACCAATGGAAAACCTTTGTAAAATGTGTGCGGTGTTTTCCTCCGCAGGCGACGTCGTCGTCGATTCCGGACATTTTTAAAAAGCACACGGCCGTCCGTTCTCTCACCTCCCGCCTGCCCGTCCGTCTCTAACCCGCAGACGCCGTCGGATCTTGCATGCAGATCAAACAAACCCCAGTGATTGTGGATCCCGTCTGGTTCCTCCGCCCCGAACCATAACCTCCGTCCGAAGCATGACCCCGTCCCGACTCCCCCGTCGCCGCGATCGCCGCTTCCCGCCGACGCCCCAGTAACCCGGATGTGTTGTGCCTCCGCAGCCCGGCCCGGGAGTCCACGTCCACCCCGCCCCCCCAGAGGAACGGCTCCGTTCACCTCGCGCCGGGAGCCCAGAACTCCCAGGGCGGGTCCCGGGGTCCGAGTCCGCACGTGGTCCGTAGAGGTGAGCGGGCCTTCCCGAAGGCGCGTTTGACGCCGACGATGTTTTGACTAAGTTGCGTTTGTGTCGGCAGGCACCAAGAAGCAGGCGCCGGCCCCGCCCAAGCAGGCCAGCCCCTTCTCTTCTCACCCGGGCAACCAGACCCCCGGCTCGCCGCACCACCCGCCCGTCACCCCTCGCCGCCACCCGGGCAAAGACGGCCCGTTCCACTCTCCGACCCACCCGCCGCCGCAGCCGCCGCAACCACACCCGGGCCAGGGGGAGCCCGAGTCCTCCCCGCCCGGCACGCCCACGCCGCCGGACACCCCGCCCCACGACGGATCCGGGGCGCACCCGGTGGCGACCCCCCACTACGGCTCCCTCCCGCGGCCCTCCAGGCCGGCGCCCAAGCCGCGGCCCAGGCCCAGCATGCCGCCGCCGCCACAGCCTGCGGCCAACGACAGCGGGAGTGACGCCTCCTCCAGGGTCGTTACAGGTATGCAACACACACACACACACACACACACACACACACACACACACACACACACAGATGAGACCAGGCTTCTCCTCTGAGAACGTAACACACATCGCTGATGAGAAACTGACTCCTAAGTGTCTGTGTGTTCCTGTATTGTTGTTGGATGCGTCCCTGAAGGTGACAAGAAGTGTGTATTCTGCTCTTTTGGTCTCGATGGTGTGTGTGTGTTTGTGTGTGTGTGTGTGTGTGAAAAACACACCATCAGCAGCTGAGCCCCTAAGATTAGGGCTATCAAACCATTAGAAACATTGTATAAATGTAGTTTATATATAATGTTATTCATGTATATATTCAGGGTAGGAATATGTAAATATATAGACACACACACATTTACAAGTCACTATATATACATATATTAACCTATGTGTATATCTACAAATCTACATCTATATATATATATATATATATATATATATATATAAAAACACAATCTGTATATTGTTTTTCAACTTGTGGGGGGAGATGATGTAAGCACACGAAAGCACACATACACACACACACACATGGTTACTCATGACTATCATACACTCATTATGTTTATCATTTTTATATTTATGTTATATATATCATTTTGTGGGGGCAGATATAAATATATGTATATACATATATCACAGAACATATATAGACATATATTTTTTTTATATGATACATATATTAGTGCTGTCAAACCATTAGAGCTGTTATACATTTATACATGTGGATTAATGCTGTCAAACTTTCAAATTTAGATGAAAACTTTAGATTAATCACAACCTATACATTCATTATCTATACAGCTTGATGTTGTGACTTCATAGGTCAGTTTATATACAACACACACACACACACACAAACACACACATGATGATGTTATTTAACCTGAAGAATAGAGGTGGTGTAAAATAGAAATAAAATGGCGTTGCGTTGGCCGAAGCCCCTGCAGAAGAACCCCGACGGCTGGCGGCTGCCTGCGGTTTTGGGCATCAACCTTCCCGTATGTTGTTTGCAGTCGTCCATCTGGATGGAGGTCCTTCTGGCGAGTTGGAGCACCGATGTGGATGTGGATGCATTCACTGTGTTTACATTTTTAATCAAATTATCAATCCAGATGAATGAATCATGCAGATTCATTCATCTGGATTAACAAGCGTTGAGTATTCCAAGCTCCTTCTCAGTGCTTCACCTTGTGTGTGTGTGTGTGTGTTTCCTGCCTTTGGGTCTCCCTCTCCCAGCACACACACAAACACACACACACACACACACCCACACACATACAGATTGCCACTGCGGGGACATAAAGCATGACGGGCTGTGTGTAAACGTTGCAGATGTCTGAGCTGCCGGCATGCCTGTAGGATGAACTTTGAAAGGCAGGTGATGGTAAGGATTCAAAAAAGGCTGCTGCATCGTGTGTGTGTGTGTGTGTGTGTGTGTGTGTGTGTGTGTGTGTGTGTGTGTGTGTGTGTGTGTGTGTGTGTGTGTGTGTGTGTGTGTGTGTGTGTGTGTGTGTGTATAAACATAATGCCGCTGTGTGCTCTTTAATCCATACTGATGCCGAGCGTTAGTGCACGTTCAGCAGGTAGCTCCTTTTGTCTGGCTCTAAAAGCGTGCTAAAGCTAACTCCTCTGTGGAAACGTCTCCAAACTCCTGGATGGACCTTCAGCCTTCTGCATGAAGCTCAGTGTGTCTGCAAACACCCGAGTGTGCGCTTGTTTTGTGCGTTCTTTGTGTCTTCTCGCGCCGACACACCAGGGACGCTCTCCAGATTCTCCCACGTTTCCGGCTCAAAAACAAGGAGGCGTCCTTGGTGTCTTGCAGAGTGTGTGACGGTTTACGTGTGTGCGTGTGTGTGTGTGTGTTTTGAGAAGTGGTGTGATCATCTGGTCTGAAAGTCCACGTGTTTGCCGGCCGTGTAGATGGGGTCCTGTTCTTGAAGGGGACGGGCCGAGCTCTCGTCCCCGCGGTGATCGTGGACCAACCGGAGGAGAGCTCTGCAGGTCAGGAGCCCGCCGCCGCCCAAGCCCCGCCCCCAGACGCCTTCCTGCAGGCCGAGACCACCGCTCTGTGATCAAGAGAAAAACCATCGTCCCCGGAAACCTCCTGGAGCTCCATTTTGAATGTTCACACACACTCTCACACACACACACACACACACACCTTTCACAAGACATGGTTGGTCTTTGACTCTGGTTCTCCGACTGAGAACCTTCAAAAAGCCTTCACCCGGCCTTCATCCAGCTCTTCTCCTCTTCTTCATGGCGCTGAGGACTCCACCTCATGACCCGTTTATTCCTCCTCCTCCTCCTTGAAGAAGCGTCCTTCTTCTTGCTTTCGATGGTTGCAACACGATGTTCCTGGAGACCCAAAGAAGCGTCCGAGGTGCCTCCTGGAGACGTCCTCCAGACGTGGAAGTCAGCACAGCTCGATGTTTGGGTTTCAGTTTGCTCCTGGAGCTCTGAATGAACAGATGAATGAATGAATGTTTCCAGGAGCGGATCTGATTTCCCATCTGCCAAACATCTAACCACCAAAGCTAAGACCAAAAATAGCCCCAAACGACAAACCCTCTCCTTATGTTACCTTCTCCCTTCTGGAGGGATCTCTCAGCTTCCTGATTATATGGCATCTTCTCTCTGGCTTCAGCGGTTTCACGGTGCTTCCCTCCTCCTCGTTACTCTCTGAGAGCAAAGACTGTGTAAACTTCTTCTTCAAGCGTCCTCCACCCTAGAATCTCATTTTTATATCGGTTGTAACAAATGTCAGGAAATTAAAAAGGTGTTTTCAGCTCCTTTGCGTTTGTGGACGTGTTTTGTGCAAACCCTGGTACACACACCTTTATGGATGGATGACGGGTTTCGTGTGGGTTCATGAGCTGGTTGGACGTGTGAATGAAAGGCCGAATGCTCGGATGTCTGAAGAAGACGTTTGATTATGATTGAGACGAGTGAATGTGGGTGAATGGTTGCATTTTTCAATACAGCTTGAAATGTCAGTTTCTGTGGTGAGTGAATGACGAATGAATGATTGCATGTCTTTATAGAATGTTTGAATGACTGAGTGAATGCTTGGATGTCTGTGGAGGTTCTCAGCTGACCAGCTCGCGGTGACTTCTTGTGGCAGCTGAACTTGAATTTCTTCACTTGTAATGACCTGTGTGTGGGGGGGGGTTCCGAGTAGAAGCCCCAGGGTTGTTGGTGGGTCTTGGTTACGGTTCGTTCGTTGGGTGCCGATGGGCCAGAAAACCAGGAAAGAACCGCCGCCTGAAGCAGCCCCCAATAACATCCACATGAGCCTCAGTTCAGGGGACCCAACAGGTTTCACGCCTTCGTTTGGCTTTACCAAGCAGGAGGTCTAGAGGAAGACCAAAGAGAAGACTTATGGACATAGCAAGGGAAGATAGGAAGTGAGTTGGTATGAGAGAGGAGGATCCAGAGAATTGGGTTAGATGGAGAAGGTGGATTCCCTGTGGAGACCCCTGTAAGGTAAAGACCAAAGGAAAAGAATTTGTCACAGGGGTGCAGGACATGTATGACCGAGACAAAGTGATGGCTGGGATGGTTTGGACATGAACACTCCTCTGTTCATGTCTAAACCATGGTGAAGATCTGGGTAGAAGGTTGCTAAAGGTGGAGCTGCCAGGCAGGAGATCTGGAAGAAAACCAAAGAGAAGATTGATGAATGTAGTGAGAGAGGATATGAAGTTGGTTGGTGTGAGAGAGGAGGATCCAGAGAATAGGATAAGATGGAGAAGGTGGATTTGCTGTGAAGACCCCTGCGGGGAAAAGCCCAAAGGAAAAGAAGAATTTGTCACAGGGGTGCAGGACATGTATGACCAAGACAAAGTAATGACGGCAATGGCTTAAATATGAACACTGTTCATGTCTAAACCGTGGTGAAGATCTGGGTAGAAGCATACTAAAGGTGGAGCTGCCAGGCAGGAGGTGTAGAGGAAGACCAAAGAGAAGATTTATGGATCCAGTGAGAGAGGATCCATAAAAAGATGGTTGGTGTGTGAGAGGTGGATCCAGAGAGTAGGGTTAGATGAAGAGGGTTGATTGGCTGTGGACCAAAGGAAGAGAAGTTTAGCTTTACCCTTTAACATTCCAGTCCAGGTAATCCCACAAAAGTTGCTCTTTTGTCCCACAAACGACACCCCGGATAGCATAACAATTACTTAGACCTGGTTTCTGCACATCAACTCTTACATTTACGCAACAAGCCACGATAGCCTGGACCTGCCCACAACCCTGGCAGGTATATTTAGGAAATTCCTCACAGGTCATTAGAAGTGAAGACGGCTCTGGGAGGAGTGCTGGAACATCTTCAAGTGAAGAAAGTGAAGTCCAGTTGCAATAACAGGAAGATTTCCTCATGGATTGAATGTTTGTATGTTAATGTGAGGCGTTAATGAAAGGGTGAATGGTCTCTAGGAGTGTCCCTGTTGACTAGCATCTCCAGGGCTTAACGTCCAATGCCAGCTGGGATCGACTCATATCAGTATCACAATCATTTTATATGTCCCAGAGGGGCAATTGGGGGGCACATGGGGTAGCAGCATTAAGAATAAAATAAAAAAAAAGATAATTATATGTATATACATAAACAAACACAGATACACATCGATATATATATATGGAAGAAAGTGAAGTCCACTTGCAACAACAAGAAGATTTTCACAAGGATTGAATGTTTTTATACTTATATGAGGCGTTAATGAGAGGATGAGTGATCTGCCTCTGGTCCAATGCCCGTTGGAATCAGCTAATATCAGAATCAGAATAAAAAATAAAAAAATGTCCCTGAGGAGCAATAGAGGGGCAGATGGGTTGGAGCATCAAAGCTGTAAGCATAACGAGATAAAATAAAAAAAAAGAGAATTTTATATATATATATATATATATATATATATATATATATGTATATGTATGTGTGTGTGTGTGTTTGTATATGCATATATGTATATTTATATATTTGTGTGTATATATATATATATGTATACATATACATATGTGTGTGTGTGTATATATGTACAGTATATGTATGTATGTATATATACATATACAACTCGTTCTGCTCATGGATCTTCTACCAAGAAGCAAAGGAGGGCGATTGATTGAGAAATCTATCTTCAGATGATCAAGTGACATGAGGAAAGTTGTTTAAGGTTGGGGTTCGAAGCAGCACGGGTAGGCCAGCCAACTGTAAGGCTATATGTTATACTACTTATACATGATTATTTGAATTGACATAAAGGGAGTTTTTGCTGAACAACATAGCTTAATGATGTGGTCATTGGAACGGATCATTGTCATTAAAGGAAGAATGACTGTATATGTATGTATGTATATGTGTATGTATGTGTATGTATGTATGTATGTATGTATGTATTTTTGTATGTGTATATAAACTGTATATATATGTGTGTGAATATGTACATATATATATATATATATATATATATGTGTGTGTGTGTGTGTGGATACATATGAAAATATATGTATTTATGCACATATGTATAGTTATATGTATATATGTGTGTTTATATGTTTGTATAAGTATATCCACCCATCCATCCATCCATCCATCTTCTCCTGCTTATCCGGCGTTGCAGCAGGTGCAGTAAAGTCCAGGCCTCGCATCGTGGAAGAGCAGCTCTATTCTGAACTTCTCCCCAACTTCTCACCCTGGTAAAAATATATGTATGTATGTATATGGTTATCTATGCATATGTGTCTATATTAATAAGTGTGTATATATGTATGTATATTTGCATAAATATATTATAAATTACTGTATGTATATGGATGTGTATGTTTGCATATATATTTGTATATGTATGTACAAATATATATGTATGTATAGGTATATATAAGCATGCAAATGTATGTATATGTGCATGTTTATATGTATATATGTTTCATTACATTACATTACATTTGGCAGACGCTTTTATCCAAAGCGACTTACAATAGAGGACATAAGGACTGCAAATACACTTGCAAATACAAGATGCACAGGAAATATACAGAACAGTAAGCTGGGGTTAGTGAGGTTTTTTTTTTTGTTTTTGTTTTTTTTGACAAAGACATACACAAACGTACACACACACACACACACACACACACACTGCATAGCCTAACTTGCTGCCTAACCTGATCTGGGCCATCAGCGCAGTAAAAAGTCCTGAAAGAGAACAGTTTTGACCTGTTTCTTGAAGGTTGAGAGAGATGATGCTGGTCTTGTTGCTTCCGGAAGTTTGTTCCACCACTGAGGTAGTAGAACTGAGAACAGTTTTGCCTGAGATCGCTTAGAGCGAGCAGAAGGTTCTGCTAGTAGGTTTGTATTAGAGGAACGCAGCTCTCTGCCGGGAACATAAGGTCTTATCTATAATATATGTATGTGTTTATGTATGTTTCTATATTGACACAGGTATGTATATATTTATGTGTGTGTCCATATATACATGTATATGTGTATTTTGTATATGTTTGTATGTTTATTTGTATATATATGTGTATATATATTTGTAAATGTGTACATATATGCATATACATTTGTATATTTATATATGTATATATACAAAACATACAAATAAATATATATATACATTTACATAAATATACATATGTACATGTCTATATTATGTTTGTGTGTTTGTATACATGAAGGCATACATACAAGATATATATACTAACATGTATACATGCATTTATGTATATATATGCAATATATGTATGTATACATATATGTAGATTTGTAAATATATATATCTATATCTACGTGTATATACATATATACGTATGTATTTTATGGATATGTATTTATGTATGTGTGTTTATGTATATATGCATATACATTTTTTACATTATTTAACGTATAATTATGCATGTTTACATATAAAACAGTATTTCTATTTATATGAACATGTTTAAAAAATGTGTGTATGCATTGAATATGTATTTATGTATATATATATGCATTTACGTGAAAAGATATATTGTGTATGTATGTCTGCGTATATCAATATGTGTATATATGTAGGCATATACATATATATGTATGCATATGTGTATGTGTGTATATATTTGCAAATACATTTAAATATGTGTATATTCATATGTATGTTTGTAGATGTAACTTACTGACATACATATATGCGTATAAATATACATATATGTATAGCATACATATGTATATTTATGTATATGTAAAAATTAAATATATATGGCATTATAAATATATTTATGTATATTCATGTGTGACTAGATTATTCAACAGGATCTTAGAGAGAGAGAAAGTTGACTCGCTGTGGCGACACCTGAAGGGAAAAGCCGAAAGAAGAAGATGTATATTCATGTGTTTGTAAATAGGTAAACATATATGTATGTATATGTACGTTTGTGTGCTTATAAAAACCTATTAATATATGTGTATATATTTATCTGCATGCATGTATGTGTATATATGTATATATATATATATATTTGTATATAAGTATGTGTTTTATTGATATGTATTCATATATGTGTATACATGTATATGGATGTTTGTGCATGTCTGTGTCTATTTATATTTATATATATATATTTAGATATATAGATATATGTATGTAGATACATTTTTATATACAAGTGTTTGTATATATTTGTATATTTGTGTATGTAAATGTATATCTATGTATATGGGTAGGTAGGTATATATATGTATGCTGTATATCTGTGTGTATATACTTGTATACATAGTTTTGTAAGTATATTTATTTATAGTATATAGTATAGTATAGTATATATATAGTATATATTTATTTATAGGTGTATGTTTATTGTAGGTATAAGTATATTTATGTATTTATATTTGTGTATGTATGAATAGATATTTAATGCATATATTTAAAAAAAATGTAAATATGTGTATTACAAAGGATACATTATTATATATGTATATTATTATATATGTATATGCATACGATATATATTTTGATATATATACAATTGAATGCGTATGTGTGTATATACGTATATGTATATATACATATATATATTCGTATTTTTCTATTTATATATATAAATATGTCTATTGATATATATCTGTATATGTTTATATATCTATACATATTTTTGAGTGTGTATATATACATATATTTCATTATAGAAATATCTTTTTGCAATTATTTATCTACATATTTATAGGTATATTATGTTTCTATGGAAATAAATATTTAAAGGATACATTTACATATATTTGAATATGTACATATGTATATACGTAAATATTTATGTGTTTTTACATATATATGTGTGTGTGTATATATATATATATATATATATAAGTAAAAATATTTGTAAATGCATAAATGTATATGAGATGAGATGAGAACAACTTTATTTATCCAGAAGGAAATTGTTGTGCCAGAGTTTCAAGTAAAACCATAACAGTAATAGATAATAGAAGAAAGGAGGAAGAATAAGAAATACAATGAAATATAATGAAATATAAATTGTTTTAACTGTTAACTGTAACTTCAAAGATTTGATTTAATTTGAAGATTCCCTGCGGCTATATTTGTATGTGTGTATGTTTATATATATATGTATTATATATATGAATATATATTTTTTATGTATTTTATATATATGTGTGTTTACATTTTTATGAATATTTAAATGAACTTACTTGTATATATATATATATGTGTACATATTTGTATACATTAATACATGTATACGTGAATGAATTTATCATATTTGTATATTTGTATATAAAAATTTATTTAGTATTTCAATTTGTATATATGAGATTGTGTTTGAATACATATCTATATATAAGTTTATATTTTTATATTTATGCAAGGGTATGTGTGTATATATATGCATGTATATGTATATATGTTAATATTGTATATTTATATATATGTGTAAATATGTGTCTTCATATATATCTATGTGTATGTGTGTACATATTTGTATATATATATTAGTCTATTTTTATACATGTGTATACAAAAATAAGTGTATATATTTACATGTACATATGTATGTTTATATATTTGTATATATATATGTATATATATACATGTATGCTTATATTTACACATATGTATAAATAGATATATATGTATAAATTGTATATGTTTATGTATATAATATATATGTAGATTATCATATGTAGATATTTATATGTTATTATATGTAGATATAATATATGTAGATATATCTGTATAACGTTATATGTATTTACATATAGGCATATATTTATTTGTGTGTATATATGTATATTAATATGTTTATATGTATATATGTACATAGATATATAAAGGACAAATTATTTTTGGTATATCAATTATAAATGCCCATTCATATATGTATGTATATATGTATTCGATATTCGTATATGTTTATATATACATATTTGTGTACATATGTATGTATTTGTATGTTTATATATCTTTATATGTATTTGCATATACATGTGCATTTTATATGTGCATATGTATATAAACTAAGTCTTCATATGCATGTCCTCGTTTACATTTCTGTTTTTATAAATATGTTTGTATATATTTATACGTCTGCTTGTATACTTGTATATTAATATGTAAATATGAATGTGAATATGTCTCAATACGTATATAAATTCATGGATATGTCTATGTATAAATATATATACAGATGTAAATATTCTTACATGTATGTATGTCCATACATTTTTATGTTTGTACATTTAGGTATTTATGTATAAATATACACTAATGTATTTATACACAAATATAAGTTTGTACATATTTACATATATATATATTTGTATATATGTGTTTTAGACAAACGTATATTTATTTTTATGTATATGTGTATACATGTTTCTGAATATATTTACATATATAGATATATAAATGCAGATATGTATACATTTTCATATGTGTATGAATATAGCTATCTATATGTAAATACATATACGTATATCTCTATCTTTTTATATACATGTATTATATATGTTTGTATATGTATACATATATATATATATATATAACTAGGGTATGTCGGCAGTTTGTTTTGGAGAACGTTGATCGCTCTGACTACCTCTGAAGGGAATAGATGAAGGGAGAAGAAAATAAATACATAAATATGTGCGTATCAGAATGAGATTGAGAAACACTTGAATTGTCCAAGAGAGGCAATTGTCAAAAAGCGACACCGACGCTTATTTGTCACTTCCAACATCAGCAGGCCTGATATACAAAGCAAAACCTTCATTTGGCTCTATTTGTTTATTTGAAATGAGCAGGAGATATATTTTGAACAGCTCCTTGTATCTTGTTGAGATTTGATCCTAAACAGAGCACAATAAATAGAATGTGGTGGAATAAATACTCTTTGTCCGGATTAGGGAGTCAGACAGAGCTGCAGATGTCTTTGGAGCCTGAACTGGATCGCTTCGGAGGCCTTAGGTTCTCCGTCAGGCCCAGTAGCCGATGATGAAGGCGGCCACGGAGACGCAGATGATGAGGTTGACGTTCACGATAGCCCGCAGCAGTGGCTTCTCTTCCAGCGAGTGCATGGTGTGTTCGGGCGGCGGCATCGCCATCCTCCGCCCTCCGGCCCGCTGGCTCTCCATCCCACAGAGCCAGCAGAGGGCCGAGGCCAGCCTGGACTGGTGGCGGGAGCTGGACTCAGAAGCACCAGAATCTGCAAGGAGAGGGTCCACGGTCCATGGAAGGACCTCCCATTACATCGGACACAACATGTCACACACACCATGTATTATACACTGTGTGTATACACACACCCCATATATATTCTATACTGTGAATATATGCACACAATACATAGTATGCAGTACATACAAACACACTGTATTATACAGTGTGTATCAGTGACGTGCTGTCAGTAGAGGCAGGGGGAGGCCGGGCCTCACCTGTCATCATGGACAGAAAAAAAAGCAAAATGAAAAAATTAGATTATATGGTTTAGTTAATTTTTAGTTATTTTTTTTCAAAATGGCCAAAAAAAAATTCACATTACGTGCGGTGACACGACAACCAGCTGAGCCCACGATGGGTTGAGCAATGATTCTGCTAACTGTGCTAGAATGCTATGCACTGAGACCAAAGTGCTGTCTCTGTTGATGTCACTATTGAAAAAAATCTTTTAATATATGAACTACATTTCCGTAGTTTTGCTGATGTGTCCAGTGTTTTTTGTCAACAACTGTAATGTGTTTCTAGTGTTTCTCGTCATTATAAAACGACCACAAAGAGACATTAGGTGAGGCACGCAGTGGCGGTGCCTCGTGGTAGGGGGCGCCGCTGAGCCCAGGGATCCTTCTTTCTACCCAGCCACAGAATAATAGAATTAGCAATAGCAAGCTACAGTAAACAGTTAGCAAGTCAAGTGCGGCCATCGGAACAGATCAAGGACGATTGTCTTCTCTGGCAGTGATTTCCATTGAGACGGAGAGAGTTATAAAAGTGAAGAAAGAAACAGAAGACTTCTACAAGCAAGTTATTGATGCTTCAGAAGGAGCCGCGCATGGACTTCATTTCTAAGTGAAGGTAAGAGATAACGTTTTTTTTACATGTGCTTTTTTCTATGCTACAGTTTGTATATGTAAAGCATGATGATGTGATATTTTAAACAAAACAGCTGCTGCCAATAAAATGGTGAACAAGCTACTCTGTAGAGTTCATATGTAATTTTGACTGTGATGACGTCAGTGCCTCACCAGCCATGAACCTAAGCGCACGTCACTAGTGTGTATCTATATCTATCTATCTATCTATCTATCTATATATATCTATATATATATATCTATCTATCTATAGATATATATATATATATTATACAGAATAATAAAAAAAAAACATTGAATAAGTTAATAAATATATTAACAACACAGTATAAAAAGGTGACCCACTTCTTCTCTGGTGTTCTATGTCAGCGCTGCTCTCCTGTTGTTTTGCTGTGACTGCCATCCGGTCCACGGTAAACACCTCCTCTTTGGGCTCCACCGGGTCCAACCTCGTGAACCAGGTCAGGCGACTGATCTGTCCGAACAGATGTATGACATGGTAATAAGGTGGGGGAAATAAAAGCGATCGATGGCCGAGTCACAGGAAAGAAGGAACTAATTAACTGTAGTTAACTGGAATCCAGTCGTCCCACGGAAAAGAAGTGGTTCAAAATATAATATGGGGAAAATCAGTTGCAATTAATCCCAAATCACATTTTTTTGTGTTTGATAATTCAGAATGTCCCAAACAGCTGTTCAGTGATGATATATCTGGAGAAAAAGATTGAATATAAACCAAAAGATGTAAGTTTACACCAGATGGACTAAACACATTTGGACTATATAGAACATTTGAAGGTCAGGGAGCTAACATCGACGTATATCTGACTGAGTCCATTCAAGAAGATTCCCATGATGGACAACATCTCCTTGGATTAAACCTCAAATGTTGCGCTTACATAACGACTCTTCTCACCATGAGACTGCTAAGCGTAAGAGGGTAAGAACACAAACTCATCTCAAGAACCAAGAGCTAAGTATGTTTTAAATCAGATGACCTCTTTTTTTCTGGCAGTGTTGGGGAGATCGAGCTACCTGAGAAGCTGCTGCTGGAAAATCTGAATGAACCTCAATCACTACCTTTGTCCGGTTTGGCCAGAAGATACCCTGGATTCTCTCCTGTCTACCAAGCCTTCGCCGTCAAGGCGGCGTTGAGCTCACCTGCTCTGGTCTGGGACGCTCCGTCAACAGACTCACTCCGACCACCACGACCAGGGTGAGGATGGACAGCATCGTGGAGAAGTAAAGGTAATGTACGTTCTTCACCACCTCGGGCCTGTTGTCCTCCTCGGAGCAAGGAGGTGCCGGGTAGATGAAGTCCAGCACCATGCGGGTGCAGCCCACCGACAGACCAATGGCCAAACCCCAGAAAGCTCCCTGCCGTGGGAGGGAAGAAGGTCGAGCGTTCAAACGTCATCTATCTGATGGACCTACATCTACAACCACAAGTCTTACCTTCTCATTGGTCCTCTTCCAGAAGCAGCCCATCAGGAAGATGATGGACACCGGTGGCTGGAGGTAGGTGCTGATGGACTGGATGTAGATGAAGAGCTGGCCGCCCTGGCTGGCCTGGACGACGGGGATCCACAGAACGGACACCACCACCAGGACCAGCACGAACACCCTGCGCCGCAAAAACATCTTTCTTCTATTAATAAGAGCCGTGGAGTTAAAGTCTCCGGGTCATGTGACATGTAGAAGTAAACAGAGTTGACGCAGGATGTGGAAAAGCCATTACCCGCCGTGGTTTGGATGAGCTTGAGAGAAATACGTGGTAATTGAATGTGCCGTTCAGTGCGTAATTTCATCCAGCACGCTCTGCAACGGGCCTTGTGGTTACTCATTAAACGCGGTGAAATATTCTTTATGATGTTTAAAGTTCACCCCAGACCTCAGCGGAAACTCACGGGCCTCTGGAGGGACACTTTCCAGAATAACATGAGCGGGTGCTGCAGTCCAGGGGGGCGACAACCCTCCCTTTGCTCAAGAAAAGGCTCAGAGCCTTTCTCTTTGAGAGCTCCTAGCTAGCGCTAGCATAGCTCTGAGCCTTCTCTACAGAGGGATCCATCTTATCCTGCGTGACAGGAACATCATACCTTCTCCCAGGTCCCTGGGCTCGCTTCTTTTATCAATGTTAGAGCTATCAGGACACACCATGGCTTAGGATTTGGGTTTGGATTAAGATTTGGGTCAGGGTTAGTGTTAGGGTTAGGGTTAGTGTTTGCATTTGAGTTAGAATTTGGGTTAGGAATAGGGTTTGAGTTACTGTTGAGATTTGGGTTAAGTTTAATATTTAGCTCAGAATTAGAGTTTGGGTTGGATAAGGGTTAGGATTTGGGTTCAGATTAAGATTTGGGTTAGAGTTAGGGTCAGGGTTAGGGATAGTATTTGCGTTTGAGTTTGGGTTAGGGTTAGAGTTTGGGTTAGGATTAGGGTTTGAGTTAGTGTTAGGGTTTGGGTTAGGGTTTGATTTAGTGTTAGGGTTAGGGTTAGGGTTTAGGTTAGGATTGGGGTTTGGGTCAGGGTTAGGGTTTGGTTTTAGGTTAGGGTTAGGGTTAGGGTTAGGGTTTGGAGTAGTGTTTTGCTTTGGGTTAGGATTCGATTTAGTCATAGGGTTAGGGTTAGGGTTTAGGTTAGGATTGGGATTTGGGTTTGGGTTAGTGTAAGGGTAAGGGTAAGGGTAAGGGTAAGGGTAAGGGTTAGAGTTTGGGTGTGGATTCAAGTTAGGGTTAGTGTTTGGGTTAGGGTTAGGGTTTGGGTTAGGCTAAGTGTTTGGGTTATTGTTAGTGTTTGGGTTTAAGTTAGGACTGGGGTCGGGGTTTGGGTCAGGGTTAGAGTTAGTGTTAGTTTTGGGTCCAGTTTAGGTTTGGGGTTTGGGATATGATTAGGGTTAATGTTTGGGTTTTGGTTAGCATTAGATTTATTTTTAGGATTAGATTTTGAGCTCTACTTAGGGTTAGTGTTTGGATTAGGATTAGAGTTTGGGTTAGGATTTGTGGTTGAGTTAGATTTAGGGTCAGGATTAGGGTTGGGGTAAGGGTTAGGGTTATGGTTGTGGTTAAGATTTTGGCTTGGGCTAGGATTACAGCATTGGTTAATGTTTGGGTTTTGGTTTGGATTAGGGCTTGGTTTAGGGTATGGATCGCGATTCGGGCTAGAGTAAGGGTTAGGGTTATGGTTGTGTTAGTGTTTGGGTGTGGGTTAGGATTTGGGTTTGGGTTACAATTGGGGTTAGTGTTTGGGTTGGGGTTTGGTTTGTTGTTTGGGTTAGGATTAGAGTTAGGGTTAGGGTTAGGATTAGGGTTTGATTTAGGTTTGGGTTAGGATTAGGGCTGGGGATAGGGTTGGGGATTTGGTTTGGGTTTGGGTTGCCATCAAAATAAAATCTGACTTGACTTGACTCCAAGCCATATAAGCTGGTGGATCATACAACAGGTCACCTGCCCACGATCATCAGCTCCCACTCGGATGCATGGGAGCGGAAAAACTTCCACAGGTCCATGGTGAAAATGGTGCTAGCACTGTTGAAGATGGAGGTCAGGGAGGACATGAGGGCAGCGATCATCACCGCCATCATCAGACCTCGCAGTCCTGAAGGAGAGGAGAGACGGGGCGCTGATTTTCAAGGCCAGGGAAGGATAGGAGGCGTTTGAGTGATGCTCACCTGCGGGAAGCAGCTCCATCACCAGTCGGGCGTAGGCCGAGTCCGAACAGCCCACGGCGTTCCCGCAGATCTGCTTGCACAGTTGAGGATCTGCACACGCCACTTCATCTACACTCAGAGACCTCAACTCAGACACCATCCTGGAGTTGTATGTCCAAACCTCTGAAGCAGCAGCAGCAGCAGCAGCAGCAGCAATGTGGAGGTCCTACCTGTGTACAGGATCCTGCTGATCATGCCGGGCAGCATGATGACAAAGAAGGGTAAGATCTTGAGGTAAGCGGCGAGCAGGGAGCCGCCCTTGGCGTGGGTCAGGGTCTTGGCAGCCAGTGAGCGCTGCACTATCACCTGGAGAAGGAACAGTCTTAGTGGACGTCAGGGTGACGAGTCCTTCAGGGCGGCAGTGACGTCAGAGTGAGTTTTAAACTGAAAGACCTTCTTCTGCCGTGGAGGCTACGGTTTGACGAGACAAACAAACGTTCATCTTCTCAGTCACACGTCCGGACAATGGAGGGTCTCCAGTGAACCTCCTGGTTGAGTTTGGACTGCGGAGGAACCTGGAGAACCCTGAGGAACCCCACGCAGACACGGGGAGAACATGGAGGCTCCACACAGGAAGGAACCCTGTGGGAATCTTCTCCCCGTGTTTGGATTTTCTCGTTTTTTTCTCTCAACGTTGACTAAGCTTCACTCCGAGCCTGTAATGATTATCTTCTCAGCACTTTCTGTTGTTACATAAACAGAATCTCAGGTCTTTCCTCTGCTAATAGTCAGAGGGAGGAGATGGAGATTACAGATGGAGATTAACGCTCCGCGAGATCGGCCCGGGAGGCGGTCAGCATTTTTCCCACATATATGGACGTCTAGATCCCCACCTGGTCCGAGCACCAGTACCACAGGGAGGGGACGGACATGCCGATGAAGACGCCGGGCCAGGGAAGGTCAGAGTTCACCGGGTCTCTGAAGATGTGGAAGGCGTCTCCTCGAGGGAGGCCGCAGGTGGAGTTTGGGACGCGGACCGACGGGACGGCTTTGAAATAACCGTCCATCAGAGCGTCCCAGCCGCCCACTTCTGCGAAGCCTGGACCGGGAAGAGGTCAGGGGTCAGGGGTCAGGGGTCAGGGGTCATCCAGAACCAAACACTTGCAGAAGAAGGGACTTACTGAAGCCCATGAGGGTCAGCGCTCCCGCCAGCATGATGGCGGTCTGAGCGGCGTCTGTGTAGATCACGGCAGCCAGGCCTCCTGAGAAACATCATGACACACGGATGCAGAGCTTCCAATCAGAGGCCCCAAAATCAACAGCAGGTATCTGGATGAACATCCGCTCCATCACCTGCTACAGTGTAGAGGGCCGTGATGGAGAGCAGCAGCACCACGGCCAGGTAGATGTTCCACTGCAGGGCCATCTGGATGAAGAGCGCCCCCGCGTACATGTCCACCTGAGAAGCCACGTGAGAAGTCGGGGTGTCGTCACGAGGTGATGCCTTCAAGCGCTTTGTCGCACGAACCATCGGGCTTGTCCTCCTACCGATATCTTGGTGAAGATGTAAATAAAGAGCGACAGCGCGGCGATGAAGAGGTGCGTCCTCCTCCCGCCGAAGCGCCTCCGGAGATACTCGGGCATGGTCGTCACCTGGAGGAGACAAGAGGTGGGACGTCGAGCTCTGAAAAGGTCTGAGGGCGAGAGCGGGACGCCTGACGTTCCTGACGTTCCTGAGGTTCCTCCTCACCCACCCCTGCCGCCGCGTAGATGGGCAGGAAGAGCCAGCCGAGGAGCAGCACCATCAGCATCCCCTGTCGAGCGACACGCAAGATGAGTCCGGCTTGAGGTCCACCCGAAGACCGACGCCGAGAGCGGTGTCTCACGTTCCACTCGTACGCGACGGCCCCGATCCCGGCCGCCGCCCCGGAGCCCGCCAGGCCGATGAAGTGTCCGCTGCCGATGTTACTGGCGAAGAGCGAAGCTCCGACCTGAGCGCGTCCAGAAGAACAACACCTTCAAACGTCCACGTCTTCTTAGAGGTTTCCGTTTTTTAGTTGTCGTCCGCTGGACTCACCGGCCACCAGCTCATGCTCTTCCCTGCCAGGAAGTATCCCTGCACCGTGCTGCGCTTCGTCCTGCTCATGGACTGCAGGAGGACAACACATGGTACACACACTGACACACACTGCACACATTGACACACACTGCACACACTGCACACATTGACACCGATATCACTATCTCTGCTGAGGAGCGGGAGGATCACACACACAAACACACACACACACACACACACACACACACACACACACACACACTCACTCACTTACAAACAAACACACACACCCACTAGCACACACACCCACTTACACACACACACAGACACACACAAACACACACACTCACTTGGATACAAACACACATACACACTTGCACACACACTCACTTACACACACACACACAAGGTTGCAAACACAGACACAGACACTTGCACACACACCCACTTACACACACACACACAAGGTTGCAAACACAGACACAGACACTTACACACACACACACAAGGTTGCAAACACAGACACAGACACTTACACACACACACACACACGCGCACACACTCACTCACACACTCACTCACACACACACACACACACAGGGTTGCAAACACAGACACACTCTCACACTCACACATACACTCACACACACACACACACACACACACACACGCTCACTCACTTACATACAAACACACATACACCCTTGGACACACACACACACACACACACATACTCACACACTTGCACACACATACAGACACACAGACTTGCAAACACAGACACAAACACACACACTCGGACACACACACATATATACACACTCGGACACATACATGCATGCTCACACACACAGACACTTGCTCACACACTTACATATACACACACACATACACACACCCACTGATACACACAGAGACACAGAGTTGTAAACAAAGACACAGACACACACTCACACACTTGCACCCAAAGACACTTGCTCACACACTTTCACACACACACACACACACACACACACACACACACATAGACACACTAACTCGCAAACACAGACACACACACTCATACAAACACACATATACACACACACACACACACACACACACATATACACACTTGCACACACACCCACTGACACACACAGAGATACAGAGATGTAAACAAAGACACAGACACACACTCACACACTTGCACCCAAAGACACTTGCTCACACACTTTCACACACACACACACACACACACACACACACACACACACATAGACACACTAACTCGCAAACACAGACACAGACACACACACTCATACAAACACACATATACACACACACACACACACACACTCATCCAAACACACATACACACACACACACACACACACACACATATACACACTTGCACACACACCCACTGACACACACAGAGATACAGAGATGTAAACAAAGACACAGACACACACTCACACACTTGCACCCAAAGACACTTGCTCACACACTTTCACACACACACACACACACACACACACACACACACACACACACACACACACTCACACTCACATATACACACTGATTCGCAAACACAGACACAGACACACACACTCATACACACACACATATACAGACACTCACACACACACACAAACTTGCAAACACAGACACAGACACACACATGCTCACACACTTGCACACACACTCACACACACACACACACACACACACTCACACACACACACACACAAAGACTTGCGGACACCTAGACTTTCACACACTTCAACATTTCTCAGTTTGACAAGCAAAGAGTGAGACGTCACTTTTCTGGAAACGTCACATTCCTGTTGTCTTTCCCATCAAGCTTCTCCTGCTTCCCCTCAGCAGAAGCTCCTCCAGAGGAACCAGGATCCTGAGCTCAACGTGCACCTTCAAAACCTCCAACGGGTCCAATACTTCTTGACCAGAACCAGGTTTTTCACAGCGAGACACGTTTCACGCTAAAAACATCCACCTGCTGAAGTAAGCGAGTAGGAAGTGTGACCGACCCAGACGCCCACGGCCAGCACCAGGATGAAGTAAACCACCAGGACCACCACGTCCACCGTGTCCAGGGTCCGGGGCCTCGGCGCCGGGGACGGAGAGGAGGGCGGGACCGTCACCGTCACGTCGGAGAACATCTGGAAGAACATGGGATGGATCATTTTGGGCCGCAGATGCTTCACCAGGACCTCAAGGTAGCAGATGAAGATCAGAGTGACGTATTTGGATCATCTCATCTGCGTTATTATGTGCCGACGAGTGAGACTTTAACACACATTTCAGAAGAACCCTGTGAATAATCTGCATTTATTTCATAATTATCATTATTATCATTATTTATTATTATATTATTTCATATTATTTCATTGGTGCAGCTAATAAATGCAGCTAATAAATCCTAAATAAAGCAGCTAATAAATGCAGCTAATAAATCCTAAATGAAAGAACACTATAATCTGCATTTATTTCATAATAATTATTATTATTATTTACTATTACATTATTTTATATTATTTCATTGGTGCAGCTAATAAATCCTAAATAAAAGAACACCGAAAAGGCCTTGAGATGTTTGGAATGACTGCATTTCTTCCAACAAAAAAATAGTGCGTTTTAATTCAAAATTACATTTATTATACTTTTATTTACGCACGCAACTAAATATAGAAATTTATGACGATAGGTGATATGCTTACCATCACTTGCTGTAGATAAGCTGGAGATTTATTGCAGATCTTTACCACGTAATGACGACAGCTGGTGTTTCAACTTCTACCTTCCACCTGCGCTTCTTCAGAGTGTATCTGATAACATGAGCTGGTCTGTAGGCACCTCCCTGCTGGAGAAGGATCCACAGCCAGAACTTCCAGGTTCCGGTCAAAGTTTGATCTCGCCGTCTCTAAGGCTCCAAACGGAGGGTGTTGAGAAGAAGCGGGAACAAACTCACCTTTCAGAAGGTGGACGCAGGTCGTCCTTCCACCCCTGAAGCCTCCTGGAAATGCGAGGCGTGGAGGAGCGGCTCACGCTTTTGCGCGAGGGGACGTCCTCCACTCGCAACGGGAGGATCAAACTCCGCTTCTTCCCGCTGTCACGAAGTCTCGGTTAAAAAGTAAGAGATTGCATGTCGAGCGCTGCCCTCTTGTAAATAGGCTCAATAAAGGAGTAAATGAAGCCGCTTGGACAGAAGCGACATCACGCAAAGGTGGTCAGAAGTCCAACGTGCAAACGCAGTTACCGGAAAACAAATAAGTTTTACCTTCCGGGGCCGAAACGACGCCATTCCGATCGTCGCATCGTTGTTACGACCCTGATATCAGCAGTTCGGGTGTAATAAACGTACAACTGGATGCTGTTAATAACACACTGGGAGCTTTTATTTCTGTACAAGATGCCACATTTCCACCAGCCACACTTACAGAACACCTCCGCCTCAGAGAGAGTAAAAAATATACATATTTTCAGTCGAAAGCAGAGATCCGGCGCCTCCCTTCACGTTTTACGAGCGCTGTACGGACACAATACAAAATACAGGCGTGATACTTTTTTAACGTATTTAAAGATGACATTACCGCTTTGGAGATTTCAATTTCATTATTTAAAGTGGAACAACAAGAACACCTGGAAGACAAAGCACAGCAGAACAATAATAATCCTATATATCCCTCGTACGACGTGGAACAACAAACCTAATCGGCTCGTCGGAAATACGAGATTTACCTTGGAAATAAATATATATATCATATGTATTTCTATACATTCACTTTTAAGTCCATACAGACACAACGTACCCCCTTCTAGTGGGTTTTAGTACTAAAACTCGGAACTGAAACGTCACGTCTGGAACAGCCGGAAGGTGAAGGAGGACGATAGTAGATGAACGTGAGACTCCGTTAAAGTCGGTAAAGATCTATGTTACATTCAGGGGCGGTGGGCTTTTTTCAAACGACGCACCTCGTCTAACCCGCTATCACACTTACCTGTAACTGTACGCTAGCCTAGTCTACTTCTACGCCGTTTATTTTGTATTTCTACGTCTTAAACATATAAATACCACGGAGACGCCGATGTTCTCCCTGCCGGAGGCACGTGGACACTTAAACTCTTGTTTCTGCCTGACTATCTCTTATTTTACCGCTATTTACTTTACAAACTATTTTCCAGAGCTGTTTATTTTAGCCGACGGACATAAAATAGGTGACGATACGAAGCTTTAGCATCTTTAGCATCTTTATCGACGGGGAGTTTCCTCTGCGTGTCGGGAGACTTTTAATCTCCATCAAAATGAACTGGATGCACATAAACGCTACCTTTCCTTTGCCTCAGAGTGCAGGTGTGTTTGCAGGCGTGCGTGTGGGCGTGCACGGACAGTTTGCACGGCGTTTACGTGCGCGATCACCAGGCCAGAGGGGAAGCCATGCGTGGACTTCTGGGGCTCTTGGGGTTTTCTGCCGCCTGCTGGTCACTGAGAGCTCTCTGTGTGGACAAACATCGAGGTTCGTCAGGGACACGAGTCCTCACCACAGCCAATCACCTGCCTCCATCTGACCCACAGCCAATCACCTGCCTCCATCTGACCCACAGCCCGTGGTGGAGGCTATTTATTTGTTGAAGACTAAGCTTAGACTCCCTTTGAGAAAGCATACCGTTAGCATTGGGCTAGCCAGAAGATTTGCTGCCCTCCCACTCTTTCTCTCTGCACTCTGTTTCCCTTCATCAAAGTTTGGTAGCAACCTTGGATCTTCTCCCGGTGGATATCTATCGGTCTCTGGTCGAGGCAGAAGGCCGCTCACATTGAGCTTGGATCTGCTGCTATGCTCACAGAGGTTCCTTGTTTCAGTCCCAAAACAGGCAGAAGGTTCACTGAAGGCTCTTCTTCTTCTTCTTCTTCTCCTTCTCCTTCTCCTTCTCCTTCTCCTTCTCCTTCTTCTTCTTCTTCTTCTTCTTCTTCCTCTTCTTCTTCCTCTTCTTCTTCTTCTTCTTCTTCTTCTTCTTCTTCTTCTTCTTCTTCTTCTTCTTCTTCTTCTTCCGGCTTTTCCATCCAGGTGTCATCACAGCGAGTCAACTTTCTCCATCTAACCCTATTCTCTGGATCCTCCTCTCTCACACCAACTACCTTCATATCTTCTCTCACTGCATCCATAAATCTTCTCTTTGGTCTTCCTCCAGACCTCCTGCCTGGCAGCTCCAATTCCAGCATCCGTCTACCAATATATTCTCTATCCCTCCTCTGTCCATGACCCAACCATCTCAGTCTGGCTTCTCTGACCTTCTCTCCAAAACATCTAACATGTGCTGTTCCTCTGATGGACTCCTTCCTGATCCTCTCCATCCTGGTCACTCCCAAAGAGAACCTCAACATCTTCATCTCTGCAACCTCTAGTTCTGCCTGCTGTCTTTTGGTCATTGGAACATGTTCTAGTCCAAACATCATCTCTGGTCTCACCACTGTCTTGTACACCTTTCCTTTTATTCTGGCTGATGTTCTTCCATCTCTTGGTACCCCTGACACTTTTCTCCACCCATTCCAACCTGCTTGGACCGTCTCTTCACCTCTTTTCCACACTCTCCTACGCTCTGGACTGTTGACCCTAAGTACCTGGAATCCTCCAGCTTCTTGATCTCCACTCCCTGTAGCCTCACCGTTCCACCCGAGTTCCTCTCGTTCACACACATATATTCTGTCTTGCTGCGACCAACCTTCATTCCTCTCCTATCCAGAGCATACCTCCACCTCTCTAGATGTTCCTCCACCTGTTGTCTGCTCTCACTACAGATCACGATGTCATCCGCAAACATCATGGTCCACGGGGATTCCTGTCTAACCTCATCTGTCAGCTTGTCCATCACCATTGCAGAAAGTTCACTGAAGGCTCTCTATGTCAAATGGACTGAGAACTCCTCAGATCTTTGTTACGCACCTCAAACTTGTTCACAAACTCTGCAAAGATCCCGAAAAAGGCCTCCGTGTTGGTGGCTTTGCCGTCCTCCCCGAAGAAGGAGGCCGTTTTGGAAAACTCCTCCATGGACCTCTGCTGGAGAGACTCCAGAGACTGAACTGCTGGATGACTGTTCTCCAGAAAGTTCTACACACACCGAGAATCAAGGAGCAGAAACATTTCATTGGGACGCTGATCAGGAGAGGTCTTCATTCTCCACTTGAACACTGACGTTCTGAAGGATACACTCATGACCACGGCGAAACGGTCCTCAGCAGTTGCAGGCATCTTCTGACAGGCTGAGCGAATGTCCTGGATTGTGGCATGGAGGTCATTCAGGTCTGACGTGAGGGTCCTCTGGTTTACTGAAGACAGAGAAGTTGGACATTTGAAAAACGTGGCAGTGGAGAAAAGCTGGAAGAATCTGACACAGGTTTATGCTAACGGAACCACAACAAGTCTTCTCAAGAAGGAGAGACCGAACCTCCTGGGTGGAGAAGATAATTCACCTAAGTAAGGTTCACGCCACATGGAGGAGGAGCAGACCGGTGGAGAATAACCTTGTCTCGGTGAAGAGCAGGCATAGAGCTTTGAGCGTCATGATGGGGCGGTGGTGCTGAAGGTCCAGTTGGACAAAGAGCTCATTTCGATGACACCGCAATGAAATGGAGTCAAAGGGCGCAGAAGAACACCTCTTCTTCCCTTTGGGCTGCTCCCTTCAGGGGGTGTCAAAGCAAAACATCTGCCTCCATCTAACCCACAGCCAGTCACCGAGCTCCACCCAACCTTCTCCTCGAGATCCCCTGCTCTTACACCATCTCAATTCCTGTCCATCCATAAAGCTCCTCTCTGGTCCTCCCCTGGACCTCCAGCCTGGCAGCTCCAACGTCAGCGTCCTTCTACCCAGATCTTCATCGCCTCTCCTCTCTCCACTTCCAAACCATCTCTGGGTGACTTTATCTCCAAACATCTAATATGCGCTGTCCCCCTGACACACTCGTTCTTGAGTCTCTCCATCCTTCTGGCTCCTAAAGAGGAACCTCTACATCGTCCTTTCTGCCTCCTTTCTTCTCCTCAGTGTCTCCAAACCAGACCTCATGGCTGCTCTTCACCTCCGTCTTCTCCAGCTTTCCTTTCCGTCTGGCTGATACTCTTTTCCCACCCCTGATACTTTTCTTCCCCTGCTTGCGCACATTTCTTCCCTTCTTCTCCGCACTCTCCATTGTTCTGGACGCAAAACACCAAAATGAGGGCCCAACTTTCAAAATGAACCAGAAAACAACAGAGTAGAAGGAAAACTGGATGATTTTTACCTTTGGCTGCAAGAGGAACCATCGTTAGATCTTTGGAAAAATCCAACACGTCAGGAAAGTGGTGGCACAACGACTTGACCAGGATGTGCAGAAATGTGGACTTCCCGTCCACGGTTTTGGTGGTGCTTAACTGCAGCCGGGGAACAATGGAGGATTCAAGTGTGCGTCAGTTGTAGGTCATGCAGGGGTTCATCTCAGCGGCTGCTTGGTCTACCTCTGTGAGGAAGTTGATCTTGAAGCCTGTCGTCTTGTTGGTTTTAGGTTGGCTGTTATTCAGGTAGTTGCCCATCGCCAACACAAACTGCAAAGGAATTGTCATCGTCATCATCATCAACGTTTCTTATCTTTGCTTGTTTTCCCTACAACTGTCATATTGCTGTACTTTGCGCCGACCTCCAGTATCTTGGCGAGCTTCTTGCTGGTCTTCAGCTCCAAGGAGGCTTTATATATGCAATCATACGCCCCTCTCAGCTCCTCTGTCTTCTCCTGCAGAGAACACTTGAAGAGTAGGCTCTGTAGACGAGTCTTGTAGTCCGGCACTGACAGCATCTGACGACAAACACAAATGGGTGGCGATGAACTGGCGGTGCAACAAGAGGGTACAGACCATCTGACAGGACTCCGCCTGGATTGTACCTGCAGCACAAACTGGTCCGGCTCGCTGAGTTTACTCGGGTCGTCCCTGTACTCTTCGTACTTTTTCACCTCCTCTGCATCGGGGGCGTACAACAGCAGCTGCTTAATGTGAGCGGGCTCCAACCGGTCGGTGGACATTTCCATCAGCACCTTACGGAGCTCCCCGGGAGACAGCTTCAGGTGGGCTATCAGGATGGCTAGCGTTCCCAAAAAAAAGTCCCGCGAGTCAAAAAGGTAATGAAATACTTAAATGGCCGCTGAGGTTGTTCCAAATTCCAAATATGATCGTGCAACTGTACACTTACAGGCATTGTAGGCCTTCTTGTGGGAAAGGATTTCAATTACATCTTTCTTCTTGAACGTCTCCAGCTGTGGAGACGGCTCCGGAGCTGGCACTGGGTTCAATTAGCAAACACTGACATGTTAACATGGCACAAAAACATGGATTTAATCACTTCTCTACTAACTGCTTCTATGGGGCAAGACATGTCAAGTCCACCATGATCGAGGGGAACGTTCAAGACATACAAGAACAAACGTACCTTGGAACTCAAAGGACTGAAACTATTGAACATGTCTACACGCCTACATATGCACATTATTTCTTTGCCTCAAAGGGAAGGATGGATATGGTTTGGATCATGCTCTGTTCAAATGCACAGCAGGTATGTACGTAGCTGCACGGGTTCCTGAACTCACAAGAACTCTTCTGTGTGCCAAAATGAAGCTCCAGGTCCAGATACTTCACCATGTCGTGCAGTTTATCATAGTCGGAATTCGCTCCCAGCTACCAAAGAAAGATACAAACAATTATCCACAAATTTAAGTCTTATCTGTAACGGAACTGTAAAAGACACGAAGGCTACCAACCTGTCCCCAGATGGTGCCCTCAGAGTTTTCCACCTGCTCCCAGCGCAACCTCTTGACACTCATGTGGTGAGAGTCCATCCTGGAGAGGCTGGGCCTGGGCAAGGGTGGAGGAGAGCAGGGCGGTGGCAGGGGTGGTGGAGGTGGTGGTGGAGGCTCCAGGTGCTCCGTCGGGTCAGAGAGTGAGTGGGGGAGGGACTGGGGCTGATTCTGGCCGTGGGTCTGCTTGTGGTGGGCCTGGGGCTGGTGCTGGTGTTGGGACTGCAGGAGATGGTGGGAGGGCTGGGACTGTGGACGGGCGGCCTGGGTGGACTGGACCTGGTGTTGGGATTGGTGGTGTTGGGGAAGCGGCTGGAAGGTAGAAAGCGTGGGCTGGTGAGGTTGGAGTGGCTGGAAGGTGGAGAGAAGCGGCTGGGGTCGGTGGGGCTGCTGGGGAGGGTGGATAACATGGATCTGGTGCTGGTAGTCCTGCGGAGGTGGCTGCGGTATCATGTGGTGGATGTGGTGAATCTGAGGTGTGCTGGAGTGATGGTGAGTCTGCTGTATTGAGTGGGGTCTCTGTGGAGATGGTTTGGCCACCTGAGGATGATGGGCTTGGAGGATCTGCTGCTCCGGGTGAGTCCCTTGAGGTGAGACTGCAGTCTGATGGTGACCTTTAAGACTTCTGCGGCTCTGGTGGGAGTGGCTCTCTCTGTTAAGCTGGACCGGAAGGGAGGCGGGTTCTTGCTGGGCTTGATGAAGAAGCTCTGTGGAGGAATGATGGGGCTTGGGTTGGTGGACTTGATGGGCTTGTTGAAGCAGCTCGGCGGAGGAGTGGTGGGACTGGGGCTGATGCATCTGGTGGAGCAGCTCGGTGGACGAGTGGTGCGGCTGGCCTCGATGCATCTGGTGAGACTGGTGGAGCAATTCATTGGAGGAGTGGTGAGCCTGCATTTGCTGCATCTGGTGAGCTTGTTGCAGACGCTCTGTGGAAGAGTGATGGGCTTTGGACTGGTGCATTTGGTTGAGCATTTCAGAAGAGGAATAGTGAGCACGTTGCTGTTGCTTTTGTTGTTGTTGTTGTTGTTGCTGTTGTTGTTGTTGCATCTGCTGCAGCATTTCAGGAGACGGGTGGTGGGAGTGCGATGGCTGCAACTGGTGGAGCATCTCTGCTGAAGAATGGTGAGCCGGAACTTGGTGCATCTGGTGCAGCATCTCGGCCGAGGAATGGTGGGGCTGGGGTCGAAGTCCTGGATGACCCTGGTAGATCCCCTCAGAATACTGACCCTGTTGACCGGGATGAGCTGCCGGATGTGGCGACGGCTGGTGTGGGGGCGGCGCCGAACGGGACAGACGCCGATGGTAGTGCCCATGCTGGGGCTGCTGCTGCTGCTGCTGCTGCTGCTGCTGCTGCTGCTGTGCTTGACGCATCATGTACAGCGGATGGTTTGTCTGGTGGTAGGCGGACTCTGGCGAAGGCAACGGGGGTAAGGACTGGTGCATCTGCTGTAGAGGGAGGGGCGAGGTTGCCTTCTGCTGTGTGGGTTGGGCAGGCATGGAGTGGTGGCTCTGGTAGATCTGCTGCAGTTGTTGCTCCTCGTAGGCTTTTTGTTCCTCGTACGCTTTTTGCTCCTGGAAGGCTTGAAGCTCCTCGAATGCTTTTTGCTCCTTGTAGGCTTGACGTTGCTCGTACGCCTTTTGCTCCTGGTAGGCTTGACGCTGCTCAAAGGCTTGTCTTTCCTGGAAGCTTTGTTTTTCTTGATACATTTGTTGCTCTTCAAATGCCTTTTGCTCCCCGTATACCTTGTGCTCCTCATAAGCTTGTCGCTCTTTGAACAATTTCTCCTGATAGGTCTGTTGTTCCTGGTAAGCTTGCTGCTCCTGGAACAACTGCTCTTCTTCGTACGCTTTCTGCTCCTCGTAAGCTTGTCTCTCTTTATATACTTGCTGTTCCTCATATGACGATCTGTCCTGGTAAGACTTTTGCTCTTGATAGGCTTTTAGTTCTTGTATGGTGGCGTGAACTTGTAGCTCCTCTCTGGTGGGCAGCACCTTGTGGAGGGAGTGGCGTTTGGGTGGCAGGTTACTGCGGGGCGGCGGGGGCGGGGGCGGCCCAGATTTTCGCCGGATAGGCACGTACGTTCTCGGCGACTGCTCCGGGGTGTAGTTTATCGGCTGCTGTTGAGTCTGGACGGGTGGGGGAGGCGGGGGAGGCGGGTCGTTAAACTGCACCGGCGGCGGGGGAGGAGGGGTCATCGGCGGCGGAGGAATGTGGTCGGAGGAGGACGAATAAGTGAGGGACGAAGCGTTCTCTTCTCCGCTGCTGCTTTGAACGTCGCTCGGGCTGCTGAGCTCTGGGCCCGCAAACCCCCCGCTCTCCTCCTCGTCTACTCCCAGGTCGTCATCGTTGTCCTCGTCCTCTTCATCTGGGAAGCCCATCTGCACAACATCCTGGCATTAACAGCAAGTACACACTGTCAGCAAACCCATTGAGTTAGTAACATCTCAACCCGAACCCGCACAAGACTCCCAAACTCCCAAACAATCCCAGCTCGTATCGTGGTACGTTCTGACATCGGTTCATGTTGTTATCGTCTCTTGCACGGATGACATATCGTTAACTAGACAAGTTTTATTTCCCAACTGCCAATGTTTAGAGCTTCATAGAGGAGCGTTTGTGTTTGAAGTTTTCCAAGTTTGATCTTCTTGTGTTGTGTTTTCTTTTCGCTCAAACGCACGAGGCACCAGGACAACACCTCTTGGGGGGACTTTGTCTGATTTGCTTTCCAAACCTCGTTCTGGGGTCTCCGGAGGAGACAGAGCTTTGAAATTTCAAAGATCGTGTGGAAACGGCAATGTTATTATCGCGCCGTTGCCTCGACCACCGAGCGCACCTTCGAACAAACTAGCTACCGAGAGCAGAGAGGATAGGGTCACCGGGCCAAAGCGGAGGTCACACTTTTATGCTGTTTACAAACCGATTGAGAATCTGAATTTCTATTCTTTCATTCAGCCATTCATTATCTATTACGCTTATCCTCCACTCAGGAGCCTTTCCTTGCTGCCAGTGGGCGAGTGGCAGCGTCCATCCCGGACCGGTCCGTCCACATTTAGAGACATACGAGTACTTACTCTCTCATTCACATGGAATCCGACCAGAGACCTTCTTGCTATGAGGAGGAGCCACCAACTGCACCACAGAATGACTCTCCTTGTGTTTGTTCATTCTGTATCAAAGACTGTCTGCATTTGATCCCCTGATACTGAAAGAAGCCCAATTCCATCTGCCTGCTTTTTATCCCGAGTCTCTGAAGTGAAGTTGCAGAATTTCTCATCTTAATTGGAGTATAAATAAACTCAAAGGGTGTGCGAATGTTTCTCCCGTTTCCTCCATCTGAGCTCACCGGCTTCCTCGGACAGAGATAGATTACGGTCGATCAATTGGTCAATACCCGAGTCCTCAGAGCGGGTGCGGCGCTTCCTGACTTTCTTTTCGGACCGCCAGGAACCCATTTCATTTTTGATTCGCACCGTAAAGTAAAACGTGACTCTACCTCCTCGTAGTCGTTTTCGGGGGTGAGGAAATCATCCACGATGGCCACTCTCTGGCCCAGCTGTTCGCTCAGCGCATCCAGAAAGCGGTCCGTGTCTTCGGACCGCGGCGGTTTGGAGAAGGTGTACCGGCGCTTGCTGCTGCGGTGGGCCGGGGGGCTAGACGGGTAGTCTGGGGGGTCCGGCGGCGAGGGCGGGGGACTGTCCAGGCTAATATAGGGGTTGGACTCCCCGCTGGTCTGACTGGGGAGCCCCGATGAGTAGAATTGGGTCGGAGGAGGACTCGGGAGCGGCTCCGGCCAGGATGTAGACGGTGTGGAGCCTTTGTGATTGCCTGAGATGTGGAAGAAACGGATCAGTCACCTGCAGCGATGACTAACGGCTCGGAAAGTGGATTAAAACGCCACTCGGAGAGAGCTCTTCAACAATCCCCCAATAAATGCCCTAAATCCCTTCTAAATCGTACAAAATGTCCCTGCCTTTTCATGTCATGTCGTAGCTAGCTAGGAGCAGGGCTGCCCTCCACAAAGCACCCCCGAAGGAACTACTCATAGTTTTTAGAAAACACATTCACGAAAGTAGTTGATGGGGGTCTGTGTGTTTCCTAGTTCCACTTCCACCATCACCAAATCCTCCCGGCGGTCTGTCCGCCGGTGATGTCTTGGACCCTGAGCTTCACGTTCCCCTCCGACCCCTTAAATTAGTATTAAACATCACGACAGAACTCAAGGGTCCAGTGTGTGGACCTTTCTTTGGATGTCACTGAAAGATTCAAGGATGTTAAGTGGGGTCAGGAAAGGGTTCGCTGCCTTGGGATTTACCCTTGTTGCCTACACAATACGCTAGCCAACTCCAGCTGCTACCCGGTGAGTGTAAACAAAATACTTGCGGCTACCTGTGTTAGCATGCATTGTAGGGGAAGCTGTGCGTGAGGGAGGATCCAGATCCAGCAAGCTCTCGGGGGCAGGAGGAGGACGCGTCTTCAGAGACTTGGATCTCTTGGCTGAGTACATGTTCTCCAGCTCAGCGTACACTGCTGACAGCTTGCGTGGTGGAAATGTACAAAGACACCAGAGTGAGACTTCTCGTCCCGGTTGGATTTTCAGCATTCACAGCAAACACCGCCGAATTCTACCGCGCTATTCCACTTTTTTTTTCCACGTACGCGGGGGGTACGGTACGTACATTGGTCAGGTTGTTGGGAGTCTCGGGAAGGGAGGTACCGTCTCCTGACTGTCTCTCTCCAGGGGCCAATCTCATCCCTGTCTCCAGTGCAGATTCTGCACGGACGCCTGTGATAACGCAGGCATTGCAGTCATTCATACACAACACTGATGTTCCGAGCACCCACGAGGAACCGCTCCTGCACACACATACATGGTCGCCGGGTTTGGTTTTAGGGTTTTGGCTTCTTCTGGGAAAAATATCAACCGGTTGCCCGGAGCCCGACTTACCGAGCTACCGAGCGACATGTTACCCGGGGTCGACCCGGCACGCGACGGGGCGAATCGTTCTTAAGATACTCAAAGACTACCAGAGGAGACGATCGGTCGCGTCGGCGCTCGTGTTGGGAAATAAGCTGAACCCCTGAAACCAAGATGCAAACGGACCAGTCGAACCGTGAGTGAGGAATGCGGGGATGCCGGATAGTGATGAGGGTGATGATGGCGGCGAAACGGAATGAGCTGTGGTTACTTTTGCTACTGAGAGAACAAACTCAACAATGACAAAATGAATGAGGTCGGGTTTTGAACCCATGCTCATCTGCCGCTAGCGATTAAAAACAGAAAGAGTCTGTACCCATGCCCGAGTGTGTGCCGATGACCAGGTCATCAGAACTACGTCCCCTCACACTGCTCCTGTACGTGGTCCCTGTCACCCTCATGGAGCTGCTACGGCGATGGGGCTCAGGGGCAACCTCGGGCTTTGGAGGCGGGGGAGGAGGTGGTGGTGGTGGTGGCGGTGGAACTGGAACACACACACATATCGCCAACGCACAGGAACAGGCACAGGTGTATGAGGAGCCGGTTGCATCTCGATGGATGGGTGAGGCTCCTCCGGATCCTCCAGGTGATGTATGATATCTACTGTGCTACACCCGCCCGCAACCACACACACACACACACACACACACACTCATTTCTAGGTGGATCGCCGAAGCAGGAAGCGCAGATGATCGAAAGGGACACCCACCTGGTGCTTTGTAGCCGAGGAAGCGCGAGATCTTGCTCTGGCAGTGTTCCTGCTCTTCATATGTCAGGAGCTGATAAACAAACTGCCAGATCACCTGTTTGGCTGGAGTATCCAGCACCGGGAACACATCCACGATCAGAGTGTCAACATTCCTGTTGCCACAGAAACACAGGCAAGGTGACCAGCGGTCGCCTCGCTGTCCAGTCAAAAGTCAAAAGAGTCAGTGGGCGCGATCTAGACTCGGGCATCTTCGAAAACAAGGCTTTTCGAATTTGTCTCACGATGCAAACGAAGACACGGACCTCGTCAGATGGTATCACGCTAAGAACGTGACGACCGGACATTTCTCAATTTCATTTTAAGAGTTTAAGAGTTTAAGAGTTGAAAAGGCGAACGGCGGTTTGCACAAGACCCCTCAAACAGAACGGTGTTCACCGCGGTTACCTGGTACTGCTACTTCCATCGCGTGGACGGCGTTCAGACCCGCGAGCTGCGACGAGGGCTCCCGTGGAACCGGAGCTTTCGAGTTTCCCCGTACGAGAAGCGCGTCGTGTGACACGTCAGACGAAATCGAAACCGTTTCACGACCGGCTGCAGAAGAACGGGAGCACTCGCAGACAACCTTGTTGTCCCTCACCTGTGCTGGAAGAAGTTCTCCAGTGCCTTGCAGATGGTGTATCTCTCCTGGATGGTCAGCAGGTGCTCCAGCTGCTGCCCGAAGGTGCGGCCCTGCACTCTGATACTCGGCGGCAGGATCTCGGCCACCCACTGCAGGGAGCTGAGCACGGGGGAGTGGGCGCGCTCGGCGGGAACGCCGCCGCCGCCTGCCAGGTCCTGCTCGGACATGGCGAAAGTGGGCGACCCGTCCTCCACCACCAGGGTGGGCATGGCCCCGCTGCCCTGCAGCATCGACACCACCTTCTCGTGGGGGGACGTTCTACGGACAGACGTACGATAAAAACAACGGGTGAATCCCTGCGGGAGAGTTCCTTGTTTGTTTGTTTAGAAGTTTATGAGGACAGTGTAGAAATACATTAAGCGCAGAGGCAGAGATGTTTGTACCGGATTGTAGCTCATAGTTAATTTCCATCTGTAGTCCTGGACAATACAAATATAAAACTGTATAAAATAGACAATATATACTGCTCAAAAAAATAAAGGGAACACTTGAACAACACAATGTAACTCCAAGTCAATCCCACTTGTGTGAAATCATAGTGTCCACTCAGGAAGCAACACACATTCATTTTCACTTGTTTTAAGGACATTACATCAAAGTTGGATCAGCCTGGAGTTTGTTTTTACACTTTAATTTTGAGTGTGATTCCTAATCCAGACCTCCATGGGTTGATACAATTGATTTCCATTGATCGTTTTTGTGTGATTTAGTTGTCAGCACATTCAACTGTGTAAAGAGCAAAGTATTTCATAAGAATATTTCATTCATTTAGATCTAGGATGTGTCTTTTAAGTGTTCCCTTTATTTTTTTGAGCAGTGTATACAGAATATACAATAAAATAACTATACAATATATAAACAGGCAATAGAATATGTATTTTGCAAGTTGAAAGTGCTATTGTTGTGATATTTTTGTGATATAGTTACTTTGGTCATCTGGGGCCCATCAGATGTGACCCAGAAGGGCCACATCCGATAGCAAAATACCCGTCTGGCATTGCTAGCGTGAGCATGTTTGGAGCTCCACAATCCAATTTTTAACGTCCCGTGTAAAGGTGTGAAAATCAGTCATGTTCTTCAGATTGTCTGGAAGCCCATTCCATTCTTTGATGGCTTTACAGGAAAAGGCAGATTTAGAAAAGGCAGACTTTCTTTTAGGAACATCGCTAGACACCGACCTCAGCACTGGACTTCTGAGTTGGAGCGAGTCTTGATGAAGGTCTTAAGAGGAGGCGGGGCGGCGTTATGTCAGATTTTGTGGACCAGACGGATATCAGAGTACCTGATCACGCCGTCTCGTGGTGAAACCCTGAATTCTCCAGATTATAGTTGCTAACTTGCAACTTTGAACTATCCACTTGTGCTTATCAGACGTTTAGCATGACGTGGTCACGGCGAAGCTTAACATCTAGATACACATGTTGCATAGAAGTTTAATAATGAGAGCTTTGACCTCATGTCCAGTCCGTTCAGAAACAGAATGCGATCTCCTGGTTTCAGACCCGCCTTGTCCGCAGGGCTTCCTGCAGAACGACAGCGCCCAGACAAACACAACAGGCGTGATCTGGCCGGACGGATAAACACTGATTGGTCGGCGGAGCGAAGTCACGCGCACATCTCCAACTCACCGGGAATGACGGAGTCGATCCACACGGGAGCGTGACCTCTGAGGGTGAAGCCGAAGCTCATGTTGCCCTTGCACACCCTCACCGTCCTGGAGAGAAGGGACGAGTTTTGATGAAGGGTTATTGGCTCGGTCAGCGCCGAGCGGGGTGCTTAATTGAACGATCTTAGAGAACAACATGCGGTTGTTCTTGAAGCTACAGGGCAGGAGACGACCCAGGAGGCTGTAAAGCGAAAGCGAAAGAGGTAAAACGGCAGCTTTGGTAGGGTTTAAATCCAGGCTCGGCCCCTGAGCGGGAATCCAAACCCTAAAAGAATCATAAAATAAAGCGGGGAAAAACAATTTGTCGACAAACTGCATTTTCTAAATCTAAATGTGCTCGCGGTGAATTGATATTTCCCATTTTATTCGGAAATGCCAGGATACAATATCAGTGGGGGCTCCCAGTCATCCGGGTCACGGTTCATTTCAGTCTAAATCTTTTTTTGTGGCAACCAGATTTTTTATCTTGAAATACGGATCTGGGCACAGTAACTGTGGTTTAACTTCGATTTTAACCAGATGAGTCGGTAAAATCGATCTTCTTGCTTCCCTTTGGGCTTTTCCCTTCAGGGTCTCCACAGTGAATCCACCTTCTCCATCTCACCCTACTCTCTGGATCCTCCTCTCTCATACCAACTACCTTCATATCCTCTCTTACTAAATCCATAAATCTTCTCTTTGGTCTTCCTCTACACCTCCTGCCTGCCAGCTCCACCTTCAGCAACCTCTACCAGATCTTCACCATGGTTTAGACATGAAGAGAGGAGTGTTTAAACCATCTAAATCATCACTTTGTCTCGGTCATACATGTCCTGCACCCGTGTTACAAATTCTTCTTTTCCTATGGGCTTTTCCTTTCCCTTGTTCCTTCCCGGATGAATCCACCTTCTCCATCTAACCCTCAAAATCCACCTTCTCTGGATCCTCCTCTCTCACACCAACTACCTTCGTATCCTCTCTCACGAGGTCCATCGATTGGTCTACCAATATATTTACTGTCCCTCCAACCATCTCAATCTGGATTCTCTGACCTTCTCTCCAAAACATCTAACTAGACTCATTCCTGATCCTCTCCATCCTGGTCACTCCCAAACCCGAACCTCAGCATCTTCATCTCTGCCACCTCCAGCTCTGCCTTTTGGTCATTGTCAGTGTTTGTAGAACATCTCATCACCTTCTCCTCCACCTTTCCTTTCCTTCTGGCTGAAGTTCTTCTATCTCTTCGTACCCCTGAAACTTTTCTCCACCCATTCCGACCTGCTTGAACCCATTTCTTCACCTCTTCTCCACCCTTTCTCCAACCCTCTGGACTGTTGACCCTAAGTAGTTGAAATCCACCAACTTCTTGATCTCCACCCCCTGCAGCCCATGTACAAACAGTATCTTCAATCAGCGGTTGAAGATGGAAGCCTGGTACAAACCTGCAGTTGGATGGGGTGCCGCTGGAGTGCCCAGCGATCAGCGAGGTGGTCTTACGCATGCCTCGAGTCGGCGGGACCCCGCCTTCTTCTGCGTGGGTTCGGGGAACCGAGCTGGCCCGGGTGGACACCAGCAGGTGTTCGGGGTGGTCTTCGCTACGGCTGCGGCGGAGGCGGTTGCGGCTGGGGTCGCTGAAGCTCCGCCCCTTCAGGCGGCTCATCAGACTCTGGGAGACCACCTCGTCAAAACGCTCCCGGTGCTTCTTGGGGATGAAGATCCTGGCGAACATGGCGAGACCAAACACAAGCCCAGAGTCAGTGGAGATCCTCCCGGTCGAGAAGGTCGAGAAGCTAGTCGGGAACCCAGTTTGGAGCGACGTCACGGAACCGACATGTCCCAAAGCAGGACGACTGGACCGACGGAAGAGCCGAGAACCTCTGCGACGTCCTGGATGCTGATCTCAGAGCTTCCAAAACATCAGAACATGCATTGATCCAACATCAGAATCCACATAATTGGCTCAAAAATAGTTCACTCCATCTGATCCTGAGGGGGGGGGATTGGAGGAAGGCGGGAAGGACTGGTCCAACATCAGCACGTGTGCAGCACGGAGTGTGTTAGCGTGTGTGTGTGTGTGTGTGTGTGTGTGTGTGTGTGTGTGAGGAGCTGCGTGCAGCTTTTTGTTTGCACATTCCAATCAGGTCAACCATGTCGGGTCGGCGCGTTCTGTAGCAGCATCTCACTGTTAATGAGAGAAGAGGAAGGAGTGGCGAGATGCCGCCGGGAGGAGGAGCTCCACCTCCACCACCTCCTCCACCCATGTTTATCTTCTCATACCTTCTTCAGCTTCGAAAAGTAAAGCCTCGTTTTCGGCGAACGGCGGCTTGAATTGTCACGGAAAACTAGCTGCGCTCTGTTTGCCGTCTGCCAGCCGGCTTTGTCTTTATAAGTCGCCAATTATCGGGAAGAAAAACAGAAGAAGACGAAAGAGGAGATTTGACCCAGAAATGCAGGAAACATCTCCAGTGAGCAGGAAGTGTTTTAGGGTTTGTTTTCCCATAAATAAAGGACGCCTCTTCCTTTTATCTGATTCTTTAAAGGCCTTTCTGAATTCTCTCTTCGCGCATTTCCTGCCGCAGCTCCGCCGCCCGGAAAAAACGCCTCCGTATCAGAACACAAACCCTCAGCACGAGTATCTCGGCTGTTTCTTCTGCACAAAGGAGAGGTTGATGCCGCCGCCTTCCCCTTCTCGCCAGCCCCTCGTCCACAGAAGGTTGCTTTCTCAGGAGGAACCCGAGGTTCTGCAACGTCCGGTGCAGGAGATGGTTCCTCCAGGTCTTCAGACTGCTGGACTCCAAGTGAAACATGCTTCACACAGGAGATACCGTGTTCCTGTGCTTGATATCCCATCATGTGACTCCAACACTCTGCTGCTCATATCTGTGATGTTTGGGATTTACTGGATAACTCCGAGTTCAAATCCAAGTTCGAGTCCATCCCCAAACTCCAGGTCCTAGTCCATGTCTGAATCTGACTCCAATTCCAAGCACAAGTCTAAATCTGAATCTAAATCTCAGTCAAGTCCAAGTCTCTGTCTCCGAGTCCAGGTCGGTCTGTAAGTCCAAGATAAGGTCCCTCCTAGTCTGAGTCCAAGTCTGAATCTAACAATGAATCCAAGTCTGAGTTCAAATCTAACTCTAATTCCGAGTCCAAGTCTGAATCTAAATCCAAATATAAGTCTGAGTCTGAATCTGAGTCGAACCCAAATCCAGGGCCAATTCCAACTCCATGTCCGAGTCTACATCTCTAAGTCTAGGTCTTAGTCTCTCACTCCAAGACAAAGTCTGTCCACTTCCAAGTCGAAATCTGGCTCCCAATCCAAGTCCAAGTCCAAGTCTGAATCTAAATCTAAGTCTAACTTGAAGTCTAAGATCAATTCCAAGTCTACGTCCAAGTCTACATCTCTAAGTCCAGGACTTCATCATTCAGTCCAAGTCAAACTCCAAATCCAACTCCATATCTAAGTCCAAGTCCGAGTCTAAGTCTCCAAGTCTAAGTTGAAGTCCAAGTCCAAGTCTGAGAATAAGTCCAAGTCTCTAACTCAGGGTGGAGAAACATGTGCAAGAAGGTCGGAATGAAGGATGACAGAGCATCAGCCAGGATGAGAGGTGAGGTGAGGAAGAGTCCATCAGAGGGACGGCATGGTAGATGTTCTGGAGATAAAGGCCCACTGAGATGGTTTGGACATGGACAGATGGTGGAGATCTGGCTAGAAGGATGCTGAGGGTGGAGCTGCCAGGTAGGAGGTCCAGAGGAAGACCGGATGGAGGGAAGGAGGACAGGAAGTTGAGGAGGAGAGGGTTAGATAAAGGCAGGTGATTGGCTGTAGCTCCAGAATGGAGGAGCCCAGAGGAGAAGAAGAAGAAGAAGGTAACCTGTGAATGAGCGATGAGACTCTGAACCGTCCACGGCAGAAACTCTCTGGTCCAGCTTCTGCTCTCAGATCTTCATCTGAAGTGATCTTTGACCCTCCTGTCCTTCAGCCTGGTCCAGAGAGGCGAGAACTTCAGAGATGGAAGACGCCCGAGTCCATCAACAGGATGGATGATCCCAAATTGTCCAGTTGAAGGTTCTCCAACATGAGATTGAGCTGAGAGGTGAGAACCTTCCATCACGTTCAAGGAGATGCTGCTCGTGACCACGTATGAGCATGAAGCGTCAAGCAGACTGGACCGTTCTCCAAAGGTCTGATAATAGATGATGAAGATGAAGATGAATAAGGTCTTCATCTTTGCTCATTTACTGACGTGAAAAGAAGAAATGGAAGCAACAGGTCCGGTTGACCTGAGGAACGTTTCAGAAACGTGAACAGCTGAAGCCGAGGCCCCGACGGACGGACGGAGATGGACCATGAGGAGAAGATCCAAGGAAGCGGAGGTCCTTCATGGCCTTCATGGGTCATGTGACACCCGGCTATTGGCGGTTCTTCACGCTGAAGTAGGTCGCAGAACTTTCCCCACAACCCCCACCTGGTCTGACAAGGAACCCGTCGGGTCGCATCGGCCCGTTTCTGTAAAACAAGCCTCTCTCACACACACACACACACACACACACACACACACACACACACACACACACACACACACACACACACACACACACACACACACACACACGAGCGAGCCAGAACTTCAGAAGTTGTGGATGTAGGCCTCGGGACGGCCTCAATCCGAAGGAGGGCGAGGGGAGGCTAAAATTAGGTCCGAGGGCGGCTGGATCAGGGACGCGCTGGGAGGAACCACCACTGCAGCCGTCTCCTACAAGAACCCCTTTGTCACTTGATTGACAGCTAAAAGTGTGTGTGTGTGTGTGTGTGTGTGTGTGTGTGTGTGTGTGTGTGTGTGTGTGTGTGTGAGACGGTAATTTAAAAAAAAAACGCTGACAATCTTCACGTGTCGGACCGCCGTGAGCTAACGATCGACGCAAACCTCCGCACGCCGCATCCGAGTCGGCGCGAGCGGTTCTGCCGAGCCTCCCGGGTGAAAGCGGCGTACCGAAAGTGTCTGGAAAGGCTCCGGTCTCTTCCCATGGCTCCGCCAGGCTCGCAGGAAACGCCTGAGCTCAGCGAGGCCACGCAAACTTCCCCTCCACGGCGGCGAGAGGAAAGAAGAGCGCGATGAAGAAGAAGAAGAAGAAGGAGGAGGAGGAGGAGGAGGAGGAGGAGGAGGCGTCCGCGGGTCGGGAGGGCGGGAGGATGCAGGAGGACCGAGGAGCGGGAAGCATCACCGGATCAGCTCCGCCTTCAGCCGAAGAAGGAGCTCCTCTCCTCCTCGTCCTCCGTCCGGAGACGTCGGGGTCGACGTGAGACGTCCATCAATCGGCGGCGGCGGGAGGAAAGTGAGGCTTGTCTTCTCTCGGTGGAGGAGGACGAAGGGAGGGAGATGATCGGAAGAACAAGTGAGGAAGGAGAGAGGAGCGAGAGGAGCGCCTCGGTGGAATTTCAAAGGCAGGTCAGCTCCAGCGCTGCGCGAGGGAGAGCGCTCGTGTGTGTGTGTGTGTGTGTGTGTGTGTGTGTGTGTGTGTGTGTGTGTGTGAAAGAACAATTGCAACTTTGCAGCCGTCAAAACAGTCACTTCTCCAAGCAGAACAGCGTCCAAGTCTGCAGAACTTGGTAACTTCTCACATCCTGTCAACCACAAACATTGCTGAAGATCTCAAACTTCAGGTCTGATGCAACCTCCTGCAGAAGGTCGGACTCCTGCAGAAGGTTGACCTCCTGCAGAAGGTTGACCTCCTCCAGAAGGTTGACCTCCTCCAGAAGGTTGACCCCCTGCAGAAGAAAAACACCAAGAAGTCCTCAGGAACGCAGAGTGTCAAGTGTCACATCACTGCGCGCCCACAGGAGCCAGAGCAGATGTTCCACCGTGCAGCGATGTCTTCTGACACTCCTGGAACACACACACTTCGGTGTCGCCTTCATGTTTTCGCCGTTTCCCGAACGTCGGGGCTTTTAGAGGCGTTTAAGACGCCGTCACCGGCGAGTGCGTCAGGAAGCAAAGAGAGAATTTATTAAAAGAAGTAGGCTGCTTAAAAATAGAATGCGTCCTGTGGGAGGGCGAGGAGAAGCGGAGAGGGGATGGAGGATGGTCAGCTTCCATTACCAGCAGACAACCAAATAAACACACACACACACACACACACACACACACACACACACACACACACACACACACAATCAAACACACACAAACTACTTGCGTATTCTGACACACAACATAATTGTGACAGTCATGTCAGGAGTAGAAGTATCTCTGTATGTGTGTGTGTCTGTGTGTGTGTGTGTGTGTGTGTGTGTCTGTGTGTGTGTGTGTGTGTGTGTCTGTGTGTGTGTTAGTGGATGGAGGAAGAGATTGACACACTAAAAGACGTAAACAAAGGGAGGGGGAGGCAAGTAAGTGGGAAAGGATTAATCAATGCACACACACTAAGTACATAAAAATAACTGGAACTATTATTATTATTATTAATGATAATAATAATAATAATAATAATAACTTGGAATAATAATAATGACAATAATGCTAATAATAACATTAACGCTAATAATAATGCTAATGCTAATAATAATACTAATAATAACTCGGAACAATAATAATAATAATAATAATAATGATAAAAATAATAATAATGATAATGATAATAACTACAAGTATGCAAGTAATAACAATAATAACAACAAGGGTAATAAAAATAATTTTAAAAATAAAATACTAATTATATAAAAAATACATGAATAATAATAATAATAACTGTGATTTACTGTAGCTGGAATTATATTAATAACTTGAAGAATGATCATAACATTGTAAACAATGATAAATAGAATAATAATATGGCCTATTCCATCTGACGCCAACTGGTCCGTCACCTTTAGTTATTTCTTCATATGTGCATGTATATGTATGTGAATGTATACGTTTATATATGTATACCTTTGAATGAGCATGTGTTTTATGTAAATACATATAAGTTTTTGGTGTGTTTCTAAACCACTCTTTCCCTTTTTCTGTTTTTCTTTTCATTGTGTCTTTTAAATCTGCATTTTGTGTATTTGTATATTTCTGTACAGTGTTGAATAAGGAGCCTTAGATAAAATGTATCATTGCTATTATTAATATAATTGGGCATCATATCAACTAGAATAACCATAATAACTGGAATAGACATGCATTATCAGTGGGATATTTAAGGTGTGACATTAGAAAACAGTGGCTTTCACAGTTTTGTCAAACACTGATGATAATTTACACCCCAGAATATTTCAAATAAAGATATTTGGATGGACTCCATAGCAGCAGCAGCGAGCTAGCTGCGGTTCGTGACGGATAAGTTACCGCCATTTATCTGCTGACGACGGCTAAACACACAAACACACTCGGTGACTCTCCACATCTTCAACAAGGAACTGGAGAGTCCAGGTCTTACTTTGCTGCGAGCACGCGAGCAGAAGGCTAACGGCGGAACTGGTGACGGAGAACGTTGTAATCTAGAAGGTCCCTGCTTGGATTCCCATAGGAGACCTTCCTGTGTGGAGCCTCCATGTTGTCCTTGCGTGGGGGTTCCTCGGGGTTCCCCGGGTTCCTCCCACAGCCCAAACACATGCAGGAGGTCCACTGGACACGTGGATGAGAGGGTGAATGGTTGGATGTCTCTATGTGTCCCTGTGATGGACAGGTTCTCAGCCACCTCTGGTCCACTGACAGCAAGGATGGCTGGATAAGCCGTGTGGAGATGCGAATGAATGAATGAATGAATGAATGAATGCCAAAGCTGGGCTCCATTACAAGCGAGCATTATTAAATTGCTCGTAAGCACTGATTCTCAATCCATGCAAAAATGATACGGTTTCCAAACCGGATGCCAAAAAGGACGAGGTGCTCCAGAACATCTCATCACCTCCACCTGGCATGGTTTCCCAGGATTGGCCGAGGCCGCGCAAACAAATACGAGCGTCACTTTCAGCTAGAAAACACGTCAGCCGGTCGGTCGAATGAGAAGAAAGACAACGAAAGCCTGGAACCGAACATTTGGACAGCCGATGGAGACACGCCTGCATGGGATTGTGGGAAACGTAGGAGACACCCGGCCTCCTTCCTTCACCGCCTGAAGGTGTGGAGATCCCTCCTCGCTTCTCCGGCACCGATGCATAATGGATGAGACCAACATCACAATGCACATTCGCCGGCAGCCTCTGGAAGCCGCGGCTGCGGTCGAGAGAACGCACCGGAAACTTTGTCGGCGAGGACGGATCCGCGGTGCTCACCTGAGGCAGCAGGTCATTATGTCCCACGGCAAGAAGCTCTGGAGATGTTTCCAGGTGCACGGGCGTGACGGAGCGCCCCGCGCATGGCGCTCGCTTTACGCGTGAATATCTCGGCCGCCGGCAGCAAACTGGCGGCCGTGGATGAGAGCTGTGTGAAGAGGAGGGAATAAAGTGTGTGTGTGTGTGTGTGTGTGTGTGTGTGTGTGTGTGTGTGTGTGTGGTGCATCACAGCTGGTACAAAGGAGCCGGGCGAGGAGGAGACAGTCAGAATCAGACTCGGAGATAAGAGGTGGAATTCTGAAATATTGATCCTGCGGGGAAATTAAAGCGCGAAAAGCAGAGCGCTGAGAGGATTGAGGGGGAAAGAAAAGGAAAGATCTCTGTTTGGATTCCACTCCATGTTCTCCTTGTGGGGTTCCTCAGGGTTCTCCGGGTTCCTCCCGCCGTCCAAACGCAGGCAGGAGGTCCGACGTCGTCCAGATGTTTGAGTGAGAAGGTTAACGGTTGGAGGTGTGTATACGTGGCCCTGTGATTGGTCCAGTGTGAACCCGCCACTCGTCCAATCATGGCTGAGATCTTTAGGAAGCTCTGGAGAGCATCATGAGCTTCACACAGCGAGCGTGTGTCCTCCCAGCTCCCTGAAGAGCTTTGAAAAAAAATCTGCGCACCAAAAATAAAGATCATTTATTCTACATAGAGTACAAAAAAACGTTTCTCGCATGATGTTTGGAGCAAACGTAGGCTCTTCTTCAGATGCTCACCAGTTGATGTGTATATTTGCGAGAATAAGTTTTTTGTTCTATTATGTAAAATAAATTATCTTTATATCCTTTATCATTTTTTTTCCTTTTTCTAGCTCTTCCTCCTCCCAGCTTGATAACTGATACGATGGATTTGATATTCAAGGTGTGCATATTCCCACGGTTAATGTGGATAAAGTGTAGAATGTAGGAAAAGTGCGACATTACGATTGGTTTCTGCTCAAGCACTCAGATCTCACTTTTGGGGAGAACTTGTCTCCATCAGTGACACAGAGTGTATTATCTCCATATGGAGTATCGACTGAAGAAGTGCTGCACCGCAATACCAGTGCTGCCACGATAAGGTACCGCGTGCACTGGGATCGATCCGATGGCTAAAGGAGTCGTGGAACTCGAGCCTACCTGACGCTGTCGATCAGCTGCTGATGCTCCTCTGTGATCAGGATGTCGGGCAGGGCCTCTGCCAGGCCCTCCACGTCCCTCTCGGCGGCGTACTGCTTCAGCACCTCGAACAGCTGCTCCTTGATGTCCGGCTCCTCCCCGAGCACCTCCTCCACCTGCCGGACGGGTCCCCGGACAATGACGCGTCACCAAAAAAACGACCCATAACTCGGGCATACATGTCCTGCAACCGACCTTCTTGTTGAACTCCATGGCCTTGTGGGCGCGGCTCTCGCGGACGCTGTCCCCGCTCTGCGACAGTACCCTCATGCTGCTGCTGAGGCGCTTGGGCCGGCGGGCCATGCTGAGGACGCCCAGGCGCAGAGGCCGGCCCTGGGCCGCCTTGATCATGGCCGCCGCCGTCTCGTGATGCTTCACCGGGATCCCGTTGACCTCCATGACGTAGTCCCCGGCCTTGAGGCCGCTGCGACCGGCCGGCCCGTTGGGCATGCAGTCCTCCACCATCAAGGGACTGTCCCCCACGATGGTGAAGCCGAAGCGGCCGTCCGGGCTGGGAGTGATGTCGATCTGAGGAGGACAAGATCAACGTCTCACCTTCGCCTCGGGGCTTTTTCCGTCTTAGCGACCTTTCGTTCACGGACCTGTTCGATGCGAGACACGACTCCGATGCTCGGGGGCACCGTCTTCAGGGTCTGAGCCAGAGCGACGAGCGCCGGGGTGCTGAGGTTCGTCACATCCTGGCCCTCGATGTCGACCACCTGGTCGCCGGGCTGCAAGCCGGCAAGGAAGGCGCTACTGCCCTCCACCACCGACAAGATGTAGCTGGGCCCGGTGCCGCCCAGGCGGAAGCCGAAAGCCTCCGGCCAATTGTGGTTGGTGGCCGGCAGGCCGAGGTCTGGAGGACGGACAGAAGACAACTGACCAACTTTACAGGGCGCCGCAGCGAGCTCACATTTCAGAGCGGGAGTTCGGTTGTGGAAAGAAGGTCAGGTGGTCGATCGGGTTTAAATAGGGCACCTCGGCGATGAGGCCGGCCTCTTCGGTTCAGACAGAAGAAATAAAAATGAGGCAAAAGAAAATCGCGGAGAAGATGGACGCTTCACCGACAGGACCGATCTTTCTGGGAGCGGAACGATGCCAGATGAAGGTTATTTCTGCTGGCTTTCCCCTGGTCACTGGCCTCATTCTAACCAGGCGCAGAAAGTCCCGGGGGAACTTCTTCTCCCGCATCTGCAGTCATCTGGAGAAACCAAAGAACGCAGGAACTGGAAACGAACATCTCTGCGTGCTCCGTTTGACTCGTCGCTACCCGGTGTAGATTTGACGGCGTGAAAAATAGGTAACTGCACTCCATCTCCGCTGTAATGGCGACCCCCTTTCGGTCGGGCAGCTACCGACTTCACATAAGACAGATTTCCTCTCTTGGTCTTATCAAGCAAACCTGGAAACAAAACTAAAACTCGATATTGGACAAAAAAACGCATCGAACAAAAACCCGAGTGTGCAGCAACCGCTCGGAAGCTCCGAAACTCCGAAGCCCCCCGTGGCTTCTTGCGGTCGATCCCGGGGACGCGACCAACAAATGAGAAACAAAATGCGAGAGCATCAAACTCTGCAAAGTGGAGCATCAGCGCCGCGTGGAAGACTCACATCTTACATGTGCACTCGGTGGGAGATGTGACCGAGTGAATAAAACATATAATATCTGGAGGCGCGAAGGGCTCCAGAAGCCCCCGTCAGCCCGCCGGAACCGCAGATCATCTCTTCTCCCCGCAAGAATACGAGCTCCTTTCGCCCGCGACCCAGATTCGCTCCTCGTAGCTCCAACATCTATTCAAACCCCGGCAGATGAAACACCTCAACGTGCAAAAAAAAAACCCAAAAAAACTGAAGAGAAAGAAGACTCACAGAAATCTTTGGCGGCGCTCCGGGTCCCAGACTTGCTCTGGCGCAGGGAGAAGCGGCCCTTTCTGCTCAGGAAACGCCTCATCCTTGCCCGGCTTGCGGCGGGGCACGTCCCGGCCAGCCTCCCGCCGCCCCCGGCCCGGGGGTCCGAGCAGCCAAAGGGTGTCCACGGACACCTTTGAGCTGCTCCTCACCTGAGCCGGACGCCTCCGAACGCCTCCGAACGCCCTCCGCCCGGAACGGGGCCGAAAGGTCACATCCGCGGGGTTACGCCGGCCGGCGCCTCCTCCGGTCCACCCTCGCGAGGCGGCTGGCGGTCGGGCTTTCCATCCCGGGCGGAGCGGCCGAGCCTCAGCCTCAGCCTCGGTCCGGACCCTGAGGCTGAGTGATGATCAGAAAAGTGGGACGCGCTCACTTGGTCCAGAAATGGTTCGTTGCATGAAAAGGTAGCGCGAAGCCCCATTTTTCTATAAATACCTTTTCCTCCATCTCTCGCTCCGTCCTCTCCTCTCTCTCTGTCTCCCTCTGTTGCTGGCGTGGACGAGGGTGGGGGAGCAGGGGGCTCTCCGAGGGCTGAGGAATGACCCAGAAACCGCGGCGTACCAGCCAGGGACGCTTCTCCGATTATAGCGACCGCGTTAACCTCGACGCGGCCCGCCGAGGCGCTCAAGGTTACGCCGACTGCAGATGATCGGGCCTCGACGACGCCAGGCGCCTTCACCGCGAGCCCAGGAGATCGTCTTACCTTCTCTTGGCCCGGGCGGAATTTGTTCTGCGACGTAAAACTTGCGAAAAGATAACAAGCGATTCATTGTCAGCAGAGATGTTCCAGAACATTCACGCATTAACTACCAATAAACAAGTTTGACTTTGGAGAACTCTCTAACAGCCGTCTCATTTCTCAGGCAGGGAAAAGAACCGTAAAGAAGGATGCGATCAAGACGTCTTTATATGAAAATAGCATTTATTTGAAGGTTCCTCTGCTTCTCGGTGAGTGCTGGTGACGCGGTCATGCTTCGACACAGACAAATGTTCCACCAGTAACACCGTCCGACGTCCCTGGAGTCTTTCGGGGTGTCCTGCTTTGAAAAGCAACGACAAGTGCACTAACGGAGCTCAGATCTCCGTTCTTCATGTAAACAAAACACTCCCGGTGTCAGACGGCGTCTCCCGCCTGAACCCGGTTACGCCATTTCACAGACCGGAAGGGAAAACACCTGGAAACGTGAGTCGTTCCGGCACGGACAGATAAACTCGACGCCAACGGTCGTTTTCCGCCGCTGACCGGCTCGCCCTCTGGCTGCGAGACCCCTGTGCATGTCCTCCAGCGAACAATGTGGGTTTAATCTGGTGTTTGACCTGCGGTGCACTTCAAAACGCAGGGGATGATATAAAAAAAAAAAAAAAAACATTATTTTTAAAAAAACAAAACAACGAAATACATAACGGAACCGCTCTTCACATCCTGAACTTCCACTTTGGCTGGACTTTGGCTGAGGACCACCTGACGTCCTCTTCAGTCACACAATGACCGTCTGAATCTCCACCTCCTCCGGAGAGGTGATGACGTATTCCTCCTGCTGCTGCACCACTTGTATTCCTTCCTCCGCCGCTTCTTCGGTGGTAACCATAGCGACCGTCCCGTCCGCCGTCTCCACGGCCCCGGTCGTGGCCAGGAGCGTCCCGTCGCTGATGGCGGAGGCCAGCGTCATGGCCACCTGCTCCGTCAGGCTCTCCGGCGTGGCGATGGTGATGGTGTCGCCGCAGTCGGAGATGGACGCGCCCTCCTCGTTCACGGCCACGTTGCGCACGATGATCTGGTGGCCGCCGGCGCCGCCGGCGCCCTGGGACTGGCTGACGATCTGCTGCACCACCTTCATGATGTGACTCCCCATCTGGCGGAGAGGCGGGCCGGCGTTAGGGATGGCGCTGCAGCTCGGCGCCGATGATGTCATTCACGTGCACTGACCTCATTTTGGCCGTCTTGGATGAGAGTCACCTCCTCCTCCTGCATCTCCTCCTCGCTTTGAGTCTGCGGAGGACAGGAGAAGATGGATGAACAGTGACGGCGCCACCGACTGCAGCCGTTACGTCCCGGAACCCCCCAAAAAAAAATATTTGGATCTCCGTCCCCTATCCCCGAGGTCAGAGGTCACATCCTGCCGGTCTCTCAAAGCTTTTGGACGCTCAGACTCCCGCAACCAATGGCGTGGCTGCCTGGCGGTCAAATGGCGTCCTTCCCTGCTGTCGCCCACCTAATATCAGACGTTTTTCTGGACGAAATATAAAAACGCACACACGGTCGTAGCAGTCGTCCAGCTCCGGTCTGCCGAGCGCCCGCGCGCTGCCCTTTTCCTGCCGTCGGCCGCAGAACCGGAGGAGGTGTTTGTGAATGTGCTTCCTCTGCATCCTGAATTCATTATTTCAACTTGGATAATGAGACACAGCCGTTGCTAGACTTCCTATCGTTCTCTCTTTTGTAATCAACCCTTGAGTCGTGAGTCTGAGTTCACGTTTTAAGTGTCCCGCGGTCAAAAAAAAAAACAACAACACACACAAACGTATTTCTCAAACATTTGTCACAAACTTCCGTTCAGATTTCACGCTCTGTCTTTCACCTTTTCAATCTCCCGCCTGCTCAAGCTGACAGCGTTCAACAGAACATCCGCCGATCGACGCGTTCGGGTTTCCCGTTCTTATCCAGCCGACGCGGTGATCCGGCTTCCTCGCGACCCTCACCTTGATGATGTACTCCTGCGTGTCGGCCACCACGGAGGAAAACTCGACCAGGACGGCGTGAGGGTCCTCGGAGATGATGGCCGCCGTGGCGAGGCCGTCCACCGACGCCTGCTCCTCCGTCACCTCTTCCGACTGCTTACGCGACTCGTCCTTATGGCAGCCTCCTGGCAGAAAGCACATTTAGACAAGGTCAGAAAAAAAGCGCCGACTTTTTTTTTTTTTTTAATATCCTTCCCGTCCGTCCGGCTGACCTTTAGCGCGCATGTGTCGGTTGAGCGTCCCGTGTTCGGCGAAGGCCCGTCCACACTTGGGACACTTGAAAGGCTTCTCTCCGGTGTGCCGGCGGATGTGTCGCACCAGAGATCCCTTCTCTCTGAAGCCTCCCAAGCAGAACTGACACACATAGGGCTTCTCGTCCCCGTGAGTCCTCTGATGGACCTGCAAGGCGTTCTAGACGACACACAGATATGCGTCGGAAGAGGATTAAACATTACTTGGGATTTATAGGAGAAAACATGACAAAGAAAGAGGGTGAGCGGGAATTACCTTGGTCTTGTAGCCCTTGTTGCAGCGGGCGCAGTGGTAGGGTCGCTCATCTGAGTGGGCCCTCATGTGTTCACGTACGTGCCCGATGGTTTTGTACAGCTTGCCGCACTCGCCGCACTTGTACCGCCTCTCGCTGACGTGCACTTCCATGTGTTTCTTGAGAAGGTACCCGCTCAAAAACTCTCTTTGGCAAAGAGTGCACTTAAAGGGCTTGTAGCCTGCGTGGAGAGCGCACGTGAGCTGCGTGCGGAGACAAGATCCATTACCATTCCGAGTACCGCTCACTTCCGTGGACTTACCAAAATGGCCCTTGAGATGAAACCGAAAATAGCTCAAGCCCTTGAAAGAGCGATTACAGTGTGGACACGTGTGCAATTTGGCAGATATTTTCTCCTCTCCGTCTCCAGCTTCCTGGGAAAAGACATATTACAGACCGCCGTGGGACCGGAACAGAAACTCCAGCGGCACAAGCGACCAGGTTAAGTCGACTATTTGTCAACTTTTCAATTCCGGCAAATACATAAATCCCGTTGTTTCCAGGTAAGGGAAGGATGCGACGCGACACCATTATACATCATGGGACTAAAATGATGATCGACGGACGTCGCGAGAACGAGACGTCGGCGCAAAATGATCTGCTTGGAAGAGCTGAGGAGGACGCTGAGATGGAGCTGCCAGGCAGGAGGCCTGCAGGACGACCGAGGAGGTCTATGGATGGACGGGGAGTGATGAGGATTAGATGGAGGAAGATGAGCAGCCCGAGCAGCGCCTCCTCCTCCTCCTCGCTCTTACCTCCGCCTCCATCTCCACGAACTCTTCTTTGACCTGGATCTCCGTCATACTCTCCTCGGCACCAGGACAGTCTGTGACCACCTTCTCCATCTCCTGCGGCGCCGCCGCCTCCTCCTCCTCCTCCTCCTCCTCCTCCGCCGCCACGGCCTCCTCCGTTCTCAGGGCGATGCCAGAGTTGATGATGGCCTGGCAGATGAGATTGTCTCCCGCGGCTGCAGCGGCGGCGAGAGCTTCTGCCTGAGATTGCTCCACCACCACCTTGAGCCAGGAAGAGTGACATGAAACAGGAGCTGAAGGTAAAAAAAAAACTTCTCCACACGAAGACATTTCCAAAGATGCCGTCGACAGTAAAACTGAAGGCAGTTTGGTGAAAGTCTCCCGTGTACCTGCTGCTCCTGAGGCTCCCCGTCCACCTCCATGGTGAAGTGGAGCTGATGGATGACCTCCTGGGAACCGGCCTCCACTAAACTGACTACTGCCGTCTGAGCCTCGACCACCTCCTGCTCTTCGGGCTGCTGCTCCACGACCACCACCTCTTGCTGGACGGGCACTGCGGCAGGATCACAGTCAACTCCTGGGGGATTCACACTCACCCGTCAGTGACCGAATTTCTTTGAATCCTCGACTCCGGCGCCGTCCAGATCTTAGATTTTGAGTGACTGATAGCTTAGCTTAGCGTAGCTTTGACATTTATTTGTCGAGAACTACGACCGTCTAGTTCAGGGGTCGGCAACCCATGCTGCTCTTCCATCTTTACACTGCGGCTCCGAGCGGCTTGGGAAAATAAATGATAAATATTTAATTGAAGTATATTTCATTTGTGTTAATTCCTTTTTTTAACTTTTAGTTGTAAGTTGGAAGACTATTGTGATCTTGAAATATTAAATAAAATTATATTTATTATTCTTTGCCGCTCAAAATAACGTCACACCGGTAAAGTCCCGATTTGCAGATGCTGTGCGCAGAAGTTCAGGAGCAGAAGTCCTATAAACCAGGTAAAATAGATATTTATGAAGATATTTTGCAAAGATTTATTTTTTATTGTTTACTGTCACAGTGATTTTTTTCCCGATTTATTTTTAAAATTCAGGTCAAGGCTCCGCTAAAGGCTCTGAAAGCTCAAAGCTCAAAATGAGTTCATTACATAAATAAAATTTAATTTTCTCTGTAATACTTTGTGAATTTCAGAAGCAACACACTTCACACTTGTTTATACAAAGTGTAAAGGTAATAAAAAGCAATATATACAGTGGTACCTTTATTTTAGACGTCAAAAAGTAATTGCGGCTCCCAGTGTTTTCTTTTCCGAGGAAACCGGGTCCAAATGGCTCTTTGGGTGTTACGGGTTGCCGACTCCTGGACTAGTTAATCATGTTCCTACCACGAATTTTCCATTAAATACCAAAACATTTGACTTTACTAAAAATTAATACTGGTCTCAACAGTCCTCCAAGGATGAGCTCCTCGAGAAATGAACATTAAAATGCCCGATTAACAAATAAAACCGAGGTAGACGTTTCAGACGGTCTGAACGAACGTCTCCTAAATTCCACTATCCGTCACGACAAAGCAGACCTTTCTGCATCCCGTCCTTGCTGACCAGGATCTCCTTGTACTGAACGAAGCGGATCTTCTCCGTGCACGGCGTGAGGGACTTCAGGTGTCTGGTGAGGGCTCCGGACTCTCGGAAGGCCAGGCCGCACAGGTTGCAGCGATACGGTCGCTCATCTGCACGAGCGAAGCACCAGAGTAGAGCCGTGAGTCGCTTTAACAAGAACATTTACGGCGGTGGCGGAGATGCGTAACGTCGGCGGACGTTAGATGCGTACCGGTGTGACGGCGTTTGTGACGGATCAGGGAACCTTTGGTGCGAAAGGACGTCTCACAGAGGTTGCAAAAAAAATTCTTCTGGTCGCTGTGAGTTTTCAAGTGAGTTCTCAAAATGTTGGTCTGTTCGGTGAGAATGGAAACGGAGTGTTAATTCGAGAGGATGGCCGACACAAACGTGAATATATAATCATGCACAAACATCCTCACCGTTTTAAATGTTTTCTCACAGAGCTGGCAAATGTAGCGTCCCTCCGGACTGACTTTGAAAACAACTTTGTCCCCATCGGGCTGCTCGGACGGGGCTCCTTCTGCAGCCTGCAGCTGCTCCGTCACCTTGATCGGGGGGATTCTCTTCCTCTGACGCGACACATCGCCGTTTTCTTCTGTGAGGAAGAAGATCGAGATCATCCTGTGCTTGGGGTGGATAACTCGAAGTCTGAATAAGACCTTATGTTCCCGGCAGAGAGCTGCGTTCCTCTAATACAAACCTACTAGCAGTACCTTCTGCTCGCTCCAAGCGATCTCAGGCGAAACTGTTCTCAGTTCTACTACCTCAGTGGTGGAACAAACTTCCGGAAGCAACAAGACTAGCATCATCTCTCTCAACCTTCAAGAAACAGGTAAAAACTGTTCTATTTCAGGACTTTTTACTGCGCTGATGCCCCAGATCAGGTTAGGCAGCAAGTTAGGCTATGCAGTGTGTGTGTTTCTGTGTAAGTATGTGTACGTCTATGTCAAAAAAAAACAACTCACTAACCCCAGCTTACTGTTCTGTATATTTCCTGTGCATCGTGTATTTGCAAGTGTATTTGCAGTCCTTATGTCCTCTATTGTAAGTCGCTTTGGATAAAAGCGTCTGCCAAATGTAATGTAATGTAATGAAGCTTCCATCTACCTTTAGCGTTGGTCTCCGGCTCCTCAGGGTTCGACTCCCCGGCTGCTTTCTTGTCTGACGCGCTCCCGTTGACAGCCTGCTAAAAAGGCACGAATAACGAGATCCAGTGGATGTATTCGCTTTATAAACGACGCATTTTGAGGGGAAAATAGCCGAGCGTGTCGCGGAGCTCCTACCGGCTGGACGGCAGCCTGCTTGCCGGCCGCCGGGCTCGCCTGGTTCCCCGCACGCCTGCAGCCGCGGTGCAGCTTGTGCTGGATGAACGCCTCCAAAGTGGAAAACTCCGACTGACATCGTCCGCATTTGTGAACATCCTCATCTGACAAAATAAAAAAACAACCCCGGCGTTACCCAGTCACATTAAATTTTTATCCACCTGGCTTGTTCGCGGAGCGGTTCGCCGCGCCGCTAATACTAATAGGATGTTTTTAAGCGAGGCTAACAGAGAAGCTACACTTTAGCTTGCGTTGCTAACACAGCTAGCTGCTAGCATCGTTTCATGATGGTGGAATTACAAAGCACAGGCCCGGATAAAACTTCTTATTTTCCTGTTCTCGGAGAGCGGCGGGACCCACCTTCGTCCCCGATGGTGGAGTGTATGGCGAGCGTCTCGCTGCCGTCTTTCGTTGGCTCCTTGTCCGTTCCTGCCGTATGATTATTTTCCACATTCATGTCGTTAGAGTTCTCCGTCTCTGTCGCAACGCCGCTGCGGGGAGGGAACATGGCGGATTTACGACCCCGTAGTCATAACAACAAAAGACATGCAGCCTTAAAACTTAGGGAAAAAAGGCCAAAAACGAGTAATACGTTATGTTCAATTTGAAAAATATGTGAAAAAAAACTATTCACAAAAAAAAAACCAACAAAAGACACATGCTTTGAAATATCAATAATATCAACAGTAACAATAACGTAACGCTTTCATATTGACAGTATTATCTGTACATTTTGTGAAAACGATATTGAAACCACAGATCATGTGTTTTTCTTTCTACTGCGAAAAAGTACACCGTTTTTGGGCTAAAACTCAAAAATGGGTGAAAGAAAAAAAATTCCATCATCACCGATTTAGCTCTCAAAAGATGACATAATGCTTTTGTTTTATAGCACTATGCTTTTTTATTACATGTTTACTTTTAGGTAAACGAAAGAGATGAACTCTGTGGTCTTCATAACAAAAACAGAATGCAAGAATGCCCCCCTCCCCCCAATTTTATCATTCTTAAAAAAAAATTGAATTAAATAAAATAGTCTTTGAAACCAAAAAAATTACTGTTTTATGAATGATATTCCCTTAGATCCATTGAGTTAAATACATATTGTATTCCCACTATTTTTGTTCTCAAAGTTTACATTGTTTCTCTCAGGCCTTTACTCTTGTTTACTCTTACAGTTAATTGATTTTATACTAAATAAGTGTCTTTATGTTTCCTGATGCCTGTTTAATGTCACTAATGTACGATTGCATTTTGCCAGGTTCATTTGTTTATATGTTTTGTTTGTTTATACTTTAAGTTCAATAAAGGTAAAAAAAAACATTTAGCCAGAACAGATTTCAATTTAAAAAAAAATTAAATTCATTTATTTATTATAATATTTATTTATTATTGTTATGTTTTACTTGAAACTCTGGCACAATAATTTCCTTTGGGATAAATAAAGTTGTTCTTATTCTTATTCTTATTATGTATAATATTTATTTTTCAATGAATTGTTTCAGTTTGACCACAATAACTCTTCTCTTAAATTTGCAACTATATTAGGAACAAAATATCTAGATTTGGTCCATGTGATATTGGTGTGTTTTTTTTTTCTTTCAGGTCAAATATTATCAGCAAACGTTCCTATATAATAGTATGGCTTCATTCTTGATATATGAATTAATAAATCATAAGGTGCAATCCCTTACTTGTCTTTTTTTTTCTAAAACAGTAAATGTTCATGGTGCAATGCTAAATCTTTATATGTTGACTATTAAGCCATAAAGCATTGCCTCTTTGCACTAAATGATTGTTACATAAAAGCCCCAAATCGGTGTAAATGACGTGATGTAATTCAACACAAAATGAGCAACGCTCTAATACACCGGGAAACATTGGTCAATCAACTTATCGCTTCAATACGGTGATGATTGCTCTGCATCAATGTCGTGAAAACGTCAATTTGACATGAAAAAACAAATCGTATATGACACAACAAGTATAAAAACTATGTCTTTGAACATATTAGGAAAACATTGTAGAAACACAAAGATAATGGAGAAAACGGTTAATGAGGCACGATTGGTAACCAAGGAGGGCACTTGGGATATATTATTCTTATTTTTCTCCGAGCAAGATTATCCAGTTGTGACTAACCAGCTGGTGAACAGGGAGGCATGGCGAGCTTTTTACGACACCGAATGTAAACAAAAAACACTTTACGGCAACAACCATGGCTTCTCACTTCAGCGGGGTGCTGCAGTTGACAGACCTCGATGATTTTATCACCCCTTCGCAGGTACTGACATTTATCTTTGCCCGTGAAGGGATGATGTTAAAGGCAGACGATAAGGGGGGAAAGTGAAGAAATATAAAACGCTCCCATTTCTTCGTACGCGTTTTAGATATAATAGTTTTTTTAACGATAGCGGGATGCTAACTCACCTAGCACTCGGTGTCAGAATGGCTCGACAGCGGGTAGAGTGGAAAATATCCGCCAAAAGATCGAATAGGTCTTTCAGTAATTCATCGTCATGCGAAGTGAAGTGGATTACGACAAGTTGAGTTCGTGAAACCAGTCATTTTCACCACTTAAAGCCTATTGCGTAGTTAAGTAGCCGCTTGAGTAATGCTAGCTATGATGCAAGCCCGCAGTAATAGCAGTGGTCGTTCCCCACCTGAGGCAGGCAGGCAGGCAGGCAGGCAGGCAGCCGAGGGCTTTTCTGAATATTAATGGAAACTGTGCTCTAAATTTGAACACAGGATTGCTTTAAGATGTGTTGTTTGTTGACCAGACTTGCTGCTTTTATTACCAGGGTGACAAATATAAAGCTCAGCCGTCGGCTACACTAATGAAGATATCAGTCATCTGAAGGGTTTAGCCGGCAGACAGACTGTTTTAGTTTTGGATTTGCATTTGTTTATGCCGCGTGTGCCATTTCGTGTGGACTTCGGTAGAGTTAGCATTCAGACACATGTTGTTCTGATTCACGTGCTTACAGGTTGTCTCATGTGCCACCTTTATCTTGCAGGCATGTGTGAAACCCGTCAAGGTTGAGAAGAAACAAGGCAAATCTCTGGCCAAAATTCAAATAGAAGATGACGGCAGTTACGTCCAAATTAACCAAGTGCGTGTTAATTCGAACCCATATGGTGAGATGTACCAACGTTCTTCTTCGCTTTACCAAAGCTTGACACATGTTTGCTTATAGGATGGGGAGAAGGAGAAGCTAGCGAAAGCCAAGATCACACTGAACGACTGCCTGGCCTGCAGTGGCTGTATAACCTCAGCAGAGAGTGTCCTCATCACACAGCAAAGCCACGAGGAGCTGTTCAAGGTGTTAAATGAAAATAAGGTAAATATATGTGTGTCGTGCATCGTGCGTGGTGGATTACATGTCAGCTCACGACAGCTGTGACCCTCCACAGAACGCAGAGACAGAGCGGAAGGTGGTCGTGGTGTCAGTGTCGCCGCAGTCCAGAGCTTCCCTCGCGGCACACTTTGGCCTCAGCAGCAGCGAGGCAGGAAGGAGGCTGACTTCTTTTTTCAAAAGCATCGGTGAGGGGAAATGGCCCTTGTGAATCACACTGCTCACTCATTCCGGAAATCTAGCAACAGAGCGGGTGGATTTAGGCCAAGGGTGGGAAAAGAGCATGGAAACGACCTAGTGGTGGGTCACTTTGATCTCTGAGATTCAAAAAAACCCCAAACCCCAACCGTGCTGCGGAATAAAACTATCCGTGCCATATGTCACTTTGCTGGAACAGATGCCAGTTTGATTAAAGCCCCTTCGGTTGAAGTATTTCTCAATAAAAAGCACAGGTTTATAATTGTTTTGGTCACCTAATATTTGTTAAAGTCTGTACGACATGAAAATCCCTGTGGTGTAAAACACACTTGACACTGCCTGGGAATCGTTCATTTTAAATAAAAGTCTTGAACAACCAGGCCGACTTCGAGTTGCATTCGAACAGCCCTGCTGTCGTGGTCAGTCTGGTGAAAGCGGTCGAAAAGAGGAAAAAAAGAAAAAGTCTACCTTTCTGATGCGGCGGTTTGCGTTTCAGGAGTTCACCATGTGTTTGACACAAACTTCAGTCGGACGTTCAGCCTGCTGGAAAGCCAGCGAGAGTTCCTGGAACGTTTCCAGAGGAAGGAGCAGGACAGCCAGGCTCTGCCCATGATGACGTCTGCCTGTCCAGGTGAACTTCTCTGCAATTTAGATTAGCAAAATTGCAAAATGAGATAATCCACAAAATTGTACACTGTTATCTCTAAAAGATGGAAATATAAAGTTTTCTTGTCCTTCGTGAGGGATTGAAACATAAACAAGGCTCAAAATAAATACATCACGCTATGAATAAAAGTCCAGCTGGTAGAAAACATTTAAAGAAAGGGAAACTCTTCAATCACAAGGACAGGAATGTAAGTTTTTAAGTAAAACTTAAACTTATTGATTGATTGATTTCATCACAAAATTAGAAAAAAAAACAACTTTTGTCATGTTTTGTGTTTTCCTCTGTCATGAGCCAACACACACGCTCCATGGATATTGTGACATTATTCACATTAGTTTGCGTAAGCTGTCATAGCTGATGCAAATACAGAAGACAAAACCATTTATCATTTGTTATCCGTGTCCGGTGTAGGTTGGATCTGCTATGCGGAGAAGACTCATGGGACCTTTATCCTTCCATACATCAGCACCACCCGCTCCCCTCAGCAGATGATGGGGTCTCTGGTCAAAGACTACTTTGCAAAACAACAGGTATTCATCCGTGCACGTGCTGTGGCGTCGCAACGCTGTCGCTGGGATTTCATTTTCCTGCTTAAAATCTTCCGGCTCGCTGCAGTAAAGAGGAAGCCATGATGTTTCATCCTTTCAGCGATACGATGTCTTGGTTGTCGTGGTTGTCTCCTTGCCATAACGGGGCGTCTGTGCATGTTTGGAACGTCAGAAACTCGCTGATCTTTGCGGGGTGTGTTTTTACTGTCAGGGCCTGAGCCCGCAGCAGATCTACCACATGGCGGTGATGCCCTGCTTCGACAAGAAACTCGAGGCGTCCAGGTCCGACTTCTACATGGGAAAAGCTGACACCAGAGAGGTGGACCTCGTCATCACCTCAGGTACGGTCGCTCTGTGACGTTCTCCGGAGGAGGAGATGCGCAGCATCCTCTTTTCTCGCTGCCACTCACGACCTCTTACTCCGTGTGCTAGGAGAAGTTCAGAAACTGCTGGAGGAGAAGAATATCTCTCTGAATGACGTGGCTCCTGCACCACCAGATACACTGTGAGTTTTGTGTTTCCTGGCATCCAGTCATGTATCTTTCTCTGAAAAAGAAGCGTCTGACATGAGAGTCTCCTTTCCCTGATACAGTGGACCCTCACTTTCTGCAAGACCCCCCTCAAAACGTGAACACCCGCCAAGTAGAGACGTGGTCATTGTATTGGTACATACAGAGAGTCTTGAAATGTACAGAATTACAGAACTTCAGTCGACCCTTTACGAACCTCCATGCACGATCTGCTTTACTGATGTTTCTTTCTTCCGAAACATCATAATAGACCGTCGCTTTCTCTGCTTTTTCTCTGCTTGAAAATGTTTTTCTAAACTGCCACGGCGCCGTCCATCAAGTTACAAAAGCGGACCGACCGAAGCGTTTCGTCGCTCCGATCTTGCGATTTATTTTGCAGGGTTTTTGCGGCGTTTGTCAAAGCAGCGGGTCATTCCAGTGTGAGACCAGCAATTTCTTCCTCCTCTTGTCGCTTCCCTTTTCCAACTCCCCGGCAGACTGCATCATCTCAGCGAGAGCTCATATTTTAATCATATTATAAATTGAATTTTAGTTTAATTTTACATCTTTTTTCTTCCTATGGCTATGTAACGATAAATCACGAGAACCGAATGACAAAAACAAAAAAAAAACACAAAGTAGCCGAACCGCTACGCAGCGAGGGTTTGCTGTCTTCTTCTGAATATCGTGTTCGAACATCTCATCATTTCACACCTTCAGTGACTCAGGAGCGTCGCACACCGTGGGTCATTGAGGAGAACTGATGGGACTTGAAACTTGTTGTCGCACACCCAGGTTCAGCAACGTGAGCGGGGATGATTTCTTGAGCCACGCCGGCAGCGGTTCGGGAGGTTACCTTCATCACGTCTTCACATATGCAGCCCAGCGGCTCTTTGGCGAGGAGGTTAAGGAACTCAAATATAAGACACTGAGGTGAGTGTTCACATGAAGTGACCTCTATGGTGGAGCTCGGAGGATGCGTCTCCTGGATAACTCCAGTTGGAATCAGTGGCAACGGAGGACAGATCCAGGTTCCTCTGCTTGTGCTGTAGGAACAACGACTTCCAGGAGGTGATGCTGGAGAAGGACGGCGCCGTCGTTTTGCGCTTCGCCTCCACGTACGGCTTCCGCAACATCCAGAACCTGGTGCAGAAACTCAAAAGGGGGAAATCGCCGTACCACTTTGTGGAGGTCATGGCCTGTCCATCAGGTGCAAAGAAACATCACAACTTCTAAAAGACTCTCCTGTCTCCCACCATTCCTCGATTGAAGCGGCAAACTGAAACGTGACTCGACCCTTTTTGCTGTCGTTCATATTCAGGTTGTCTAAACGGGGGCGGCCAGGTGAAACCCTCCCCCGGTCAGAACCCGAAGGAGCTCCTCCAGAAGGTGGAAGAACTTTACAAGGCGGAGCAGGTCCTACGTCCGCAGGACGACGCCCGGGTGTCGGAGCTCTACCGGTCCTGGCTGCACAGCGTGGGCGAGGAAAGAGCCCGGGAGCTGCTGCACACTCGCTACCACCCCGTGGAGAAGATGACCAACGGCCTGGCAATCAAGTGGTGATGTTGCTGGCTAGATGATCGGCCGATGGCTGCTTCATCTGGCAGGCGTTCCTCCAGAAGACTCTTTTGGAGCGGGCGGCCGGGGGAAAGAAGGTTCGCTCACCAGGCTACATCATGATTTCACACTATGAAGGTTTCTTAACAATGCAATGATATGTTTTCAATATAAAATGTGAGTTTAATAAATCTATTTGTAATTGTCTTTTAATGTAAAGATGATGTTTTTATTTTTTGAAAAATAAACTGAAGTCACAGCCGCTACGTTACGTTGTGCCGAGCTTCTCTTAGAGAGTCACCAACTCACACAAATCAGCGTGTGGATTTTTAAATCATTGAAAATTCCAAGCGACAGAAGAGGCTGACCTGGTGAAATGGGCTCGTAAAGCCAGAACACAAACACGTTTCAGGGAACGATGTTCTCCGACACTGTGGTGCAGAAGTGACCGTGAAACCAGCCCTTCCACCCCCAGCTGGGAACATCGTGTGAGAGCAGCTTCACGTTGGCATTTTGTACAGGAGCTCCAAAAACAATAGCTGTGACTGTACAAGGTCATTCAGCCCGTAACGCTAAATCGTCGTTCCTGTGCAGCTCCACTCTGCAACCCCGGGTCCTTGTGTGAATTAACTACTCTGAGTTGACCTTCCCTCAACTGCTTCATAACTGACCCGATGTCCCCCGAGACCGACCTTTGCGCTTTCTAGTGTTAGCAAAAGCAATCGGCATCAAACCTCGACGGAATAACTCAACGGCTCTGCCACAGCTGTTGTTTTTAGATGTTACAACTGTGAGAACTTTGGGGCACGACGACCGGAACGGCAGACCACATTTGAAATGATCCGGTTTGGGGTTAGTTTTGGAGTCCTGATATACTCGGTTCCGGCTGTCGGTGCGACCCTCGGCCACTTGTGCGTGTGTTTGGACTGCGGGAGGAAGCCGGAGGAACCCCGCGCAGAACACACACACACACACACACAGAATCTTGCTGAGGACCTTCTTGCTGCGAGGCGGAGGTGCCGACCGGGTGACGTCCGTCTGCAGCAGTGGCTTCATGTTCAAGGTCGGCGGCTCGGCTTCTCTTCTTTGTCGGCTCTTCTCGTCCCAAATGGCCGGGAGACATTAGAAATGGAGAGAACACAAGGTCTAGGGAGGTTTAGTTGCTACATCCTGTCGATCGACCTCATTCTGTTCGGCACGCTCGGTCTGGACCTCAAGGTCTGAGCAACCCCCACTCCAGAGCCATCATGGCGTGGGGGGGGAGCCTCTCCTTCGGCTTCTTGAATTTGTCCTTCTCTTTCCGCAGGACCCTCAGCACCTCCACGGGGTCCGTCTTCCCCGTGAATTTCTGCACAGCTTCCTCCCTGCGGTGAGAAACGAGACGGTATTTTCAGGATCTACACTGTCCTGGAGTAACTTTCCGTGTCCTATGTACGCACAGCGCTGTCGTGGAGGGAAGCTAAAGCAGAGAAACACACAATTTAATACAAATAGACGAAGCGTTGGAGTTTTGGATCGAGTCGCACCGAATCCACACTCACGAGAGACGCAGGAAGGGGTTGTACTGGAACTCCTCCATCAGAGTGGACGGCACGGTGGGTTTGTCCTCGTCGTCTCTGGCCTGTGAAGACATGAACTTTAACTTAACAGCCGCGCGCATCTGGAGATCTGCATCCAGAGAGAAGATGAATTTCCCGCTCGAGCCGAAGGTCGGAAGGAGAAGACGTCTCACCCTGGCCCAGCCGAGCATCTCTTTGACCTTCTCGTTGTCCGGCTCCACCAGCATGGCGAACTTCAGGTTCTTAATGGTGTACTCGTGGCCACAGAACACCTTCTGCGGGTTCACAAAGGTCAGGTTGGCACCCAGCACACTCTATCCGTTCTGGAAAGTCCCACCACCTGAGGGGACCGTCGGCGAGCCTTGACGTGAACTTGCACCCAGGAGCCGGGTGGAAACAAAGCTTCTCAAAAAGCTCCTGGGTTTAAGTTCCTGCAGTCAAAAGGCCTCTTTGGAGATGGTCTGCAGTCAAAACACACTGAAATATCCTTATTTTAAGTGTTTTTCCTGTGACCCACAACATCTCAAAGACCTTCTCGGTCACTTGCCGTGTCCTCCGGTAAGGAGCCCAGCACTTGGGTGAGATTGTGGTACATCTGCTCGGCCGTGCCTTCCAGGAACTTCCCGCATCCGCCGATAAACAGCGTATCCCCTGGCGACCGGCAGAGCGCACACGTTCAGCCCGTCTTTCCGAAGCGGCGAGGAGAAACGTGCGCCCGCGACCTCTGACCTGTGAAGACGGCGGGGGCGTCGGAGCACTCGTCCTCCCAGACGAAGAAGCACATGTGTCCGGAGGTGTGGCAGGGGGTGAACAGGCACCTCACGTTGATGGAGCCGAACTGCGAAGACGGGGAAGGAGCACAGAAGCCGTCAGAGAAGGGGATCCCCTCGGACGCGACGCTCCCCGCCTCCCGGCCTCCCCGCCTCCCCGCCTCGGACACCTTGAGCTCCTGAGCGTGGGCGACCTGGTCGGTGAGGCCGCCGATCCGCTGGTCGGCCCCGTACACCCGCAGCCCCGGCACGTCCTTCAGCAGAGCCTCGTTGCCCCGGGCGTGGTCCCTGGCGTGGAGGAAGGAAGGGGTTTTCACGTGGACGCGGGTTGGATCTGAGCTCTTACCTCGCTCTACGGCCTTACCAGTGATGGTGTGTTGTGAGAACAGCCACCAAAGACACACCCTCTCTCTTCACTATTTCTAGCAGCTGTTGGAGGAAAATATCGTTTCTACCTGTTTCGCTGGAACACGAACATGCAGATGTCTTAAGTAGCTGGACGTCGCTGCGGGGGGGGGGGGGGTTGGGAAAAGAAACAAATGTTACGGCTTATTGGATTTAAAAGACGAGACGGAGCGGCAGTCCCGGCCCCCGGATGCCTGCAGTTTTGGGGTTACGGTCATTTCCTCCTACTAGTTCTGATGGTTTAGCTCAGGGGTCGGCAACCCTCAACACCCAAAGAGACATTTGGACCCGGTTTCCTCGGAAAAGAAAACACTGGGAGCCGCAATTACTTTTTGACGTCTAAAATAAAGGTACCACTGTATATATTGCTTTTTATTACCTTTACACTTTGTATAAACAAGTGTGAAGTGTGTTGCTTCTGAAATTCACAAAGTATTGCAGAGAAAATTAAATTTTATTTATGTAATGAACTCATTTTGAGCTTTGAGCTTTCAGAGCGTTTAGCGGAGCCTTGACCTGAATTTTAAAAATAAATCGGGAAAAAAATCACGGTGACAGTAAACAATAAAAAATAAATCTTTGCAAAATATCTTCATAAATATTTATTTCACCTGGTTTATGGGACTTCTGCACACAGCATCTGCAAATCGGGACTTTACCGGCTTCCGCCGGTGTGACGTTATTTTGAGCGGCGAAAAATAATAAATATAATTTTATTTAATATTTCAGGATCACAATAATCTCCCAACTTAGAACTAAAAGTTAAAAATAGGAATTAACACAAATGAAATATACTTCAATTAAATATTTATCATTTATTTTCCCAAGCCGCTCGGAGCGGCAGTGTAAAGATGGAAGAGCAGCATGGGTTGCCGACCCCTGGTTTAGCTGATGTTGGAGGGAAAGCCTTGGTAGATATTGAGATCTTATGTTTTCAGTTGTACTGAAGCAGCTGCTGCCACGTCCGGCTTCCACACCGGTTACTCTCAAACTTCTGCCTCACTTCCTGTCCTCCTTCCCTCCATCCACGAACCTCCTCTGGTCCTCCTCCAGACCTCCTGCAACCTCAGCATCCTTCTACCCAGATCTTCGCCGTCCCTCCTCGGTCTTTTACCTCCAGAACATCTAACGTGTGCCGACCCTCTGATAGATTCCATCCTCCTCACTCCCAAAGAGGAACCTCCACATCTTCACCTCTGCCTCCTGCTCTTCCAAACCAGACACCATGGCTGCTCTCACCTCCGTTCCTCCACCTCTTCTCCACCCTCAACATTGCTCTGGACAGTTGTCCCCCATCACACTAAACTCCTGCACCCTCTTCATCTCCACCCTCCGCGGCCTCACTGTTCTTCTCATCAGCACACGTGTCTTCTGTCCTGCCGCAGCTAACCTCCATCCCTCTCCTCTCCAGGTCATACCTCCACCTCTCTGGATGTTCCTCCACCAGCTCCCTGCTCTCACTCCAGAGCCCATGATCTTCTGCAAACCCCAGAAGGCGAAATGTGTTTCCTCGCCCCCGGTGATCATCTCTCACCCGGTGTGGCACCGCAGGATCCACGGCTATGGCCACCTTACTGTGCTCCTCAATGACCAGGTACATGTAGTTGTCCTCCAGGATGGAGATCACCTTTACCTTCATGGCCCCTCCTCACACGCATGCGCAGACGGGCACTTCGGTGCTGGATGGAAAGTAAAGCATCTATTAGCATTGCTCGGCTATTTGTGACAACTAGCTAATAATTAAGTTAGCGTGTTCAAAACATGCGACTGTTTTAAAAGCGCCCTCAAATTATAAACACCGAAGACGAGTCGCGAATAGTTTTCCCCACGGAGGAAGTCATATCGAATTTAATATGTGTTCGCAGGCAAAGTTTGACGTTGTTACCTTGAATGATATCGGTTGGGTTTGTTTTCTCCTCCGACCGGCTCAGAGAACTACAACTCTGATGCTAGCAGGAGATCTCGCGAGAGTAGGGAGCTAACGTGGCAACAAGGTATAACAATCGAGCCGGAAAAATTCAGCATCCCTATTGTTTATATTTTGGGTGTAGATCTATTTCATTGTTAATCAAGACAGTTCACCAAATTACCTCTACTAAACATTATTTATTTATCTTTCATCCTCAGAGAAAGAACGCACAATCAGTGTTTTTATTTATTTTAGATAAATACCAGTTTTCCACAATAGTGACGTATGATTTCATGCTACCGCTCCATTTTAATAATTTATTCCTAAAATAAAAGTTAAAATCTTTACCGTGTGTCTGGGTTTATAGTGCCTGAATGAACCGAGTTCCTATTAAAGTACCGGTAAAGAACAATTTCTCGGCAGCGGGACAAATAAAGTGCTGTCTTCTGTTTACTTATCATTTCCCAATAGACTGAGGCCATACTGATTAATCATTACATTAAACAAGCTTCCTCATGGCCCACCCTATATTGTTGTGCTTTAATATAAATCAAGGTAGACCTTAACCATTTTTACATCAAATGCATTTATTTCTGCACCAGAACATCATGCAATCTATTTTGTAAGATCGTACCTAACGTGCGAAAAGAGCATTTTGTGTCAAGCGCATAATTTCCCAAATAATTAAATAAGTGGACAAACTTATATTCTACTTTTCTTAAAGGGGGATGAGATAAAAAGCTCTCGTGCGTAACAGAGAATAGTGGGCCAAACAAAGGATAAAGAAGAGAGAATCCCGGATCAATTTATGACTGATGTGATGAGAGAAAGTCAAAATAGGAAAGTATATATTAGTTTGTACATTCTCATTCGATTAACAACACAGTACTCGATAGAATTCAAATTTCCATTTACAAATTAACAAAGTTCTTTGTTGTTTAAAGCATTCAATGAATGGCCATATATTCCTTACGACGACCAAACCACAGTTAAGACAGTTGCCAAAAACAACTAAAACGAGAACTGGTATTTTCTAGTGACGGTGGCTGTGATGGATCTTATTTCTTGCGATTTTGAAGATGATTTGCAGATTTCCCCTTTAACATTCTATGGACGGCTTGAAACGGTGACGGGTCAGAAAACATCAGCATTCAGCAGAATGAGCGCCAAGCGGTCACTCCTTCGGCACCCGGAAGTTGTCCTTCTCTTTCCTGAGGCTTCTCATGGTTTCAATGGAATCGGTCTGCTTCACGTGGTCTTGCACGGACTTCTCTCTAAGCGATATCAGAAATACTTGCATGTCAGCACATCCACGGGAACTGTGGGCCTCAAAACAACGGACTGCAGGATCCCAGAAGGTGAGATCATTCAATTTGAGGAGTTTAAACATCTGTGGAAATTTCTTGGATTGTTGAGTTGCAATGTTGATGTTTGTAGTTATTCTCACAATAACAGAAAAAAACATTATAATTGTGAGGAAATTGTCTTCAAATCAGTAATTTAATTAACTGAACATTTAAAATCAAAAAAATTTTTTTGATTTTTTTTAACCTAAAAATCATAAAAAATATTTCAAAATTGCAATAAAAAAGCTCGAAATTTAACATGAAAATGTGAAATAATATGCCTTATTTGCAATGCGACAGTGAAATAACAATATCTGAACTGACTTTCTATGGTTATTTACTCAGTGAGAACAAACGTCAAATGCATTTTGGATAATTAAAAATGATGTTTCAGTTAAATCTAACTGAAAACAAACTCTCTCTAAGGATAGCATTACGATGTGTATGAAAACCGAGCTTGTATTTGGAGTGATTTTTACATACTTGACTCTCATAAAAGGGTTAAAAGCGAACTCGTCGGCCAAGGTGGACGGGATGGTCGGCTCTCCTTTGCTGCATTTTTCCTGCACGAGCAAGTCAGCGTGTTATTATTTCCTGTGGTTAATGAGAAATCTCCTGGCCGAGGTGACCGTGCGTAGGCGAGGCCCGTACCTTCGCCCACACCAGCTTCTTCTGGATTGCCTCATTGTCCGGTTCCACGTGGCGAGCAAATTTCAGGTTGCTTACGGTGTACTCGTGACCGCAGTAAACGCGCTGCGACGACAAAACAAACGTGGCGGGATTAGTGTTTCGTTCACCTCGGTATCTTCACAGACTGACCGGAATGCAGAGTTTGGATTGAGCTACCGTCTCAGGAGGCAGAGTTCCCAGCGTTTCTATCAAGGCTTTATACATCTGCTCTGCGGTACCCTCGAAGAATTTACCACAGCCGGCCACAAACAGAGTGTCCCCTGCATGGAAAGGAGAAACAGTCCCGGGGCGTTAAAGGGTCACGGGCTGCAGAGCGATGAGAAGGACCTTCGACGCCCAGTGTTTTGGTCAGACGCGTCTCCGGAATCGGTGCCTTCTGCAATGGATTGCACGTGGAGAGCAGGCCGGACCGCACGTACCTGTGAAGACAGCTGGAGGCTCGCTGCTGTTTTCTTTCGTCACGTAGTAGCAAATGTGACCGGTCGTGTGACACGGTGTGAACAGGCATTTGACACTGAGAGAGCCCACCTGGGAGACCCCACACAGACCCCATGAGCATTTTCAGTGGATTCAGCACCACGCACGTCATAAAGAAATATGTTTCCTGTGCGTCTGTGGTCGCTGGACTGCGGGATGGATAGTTTTGTCGGGCAGCCTTACTTTCAACTTGTTGGAGTGGGAAACTTTCTTTGTTAATGCGTCGACTCTGTCGTCGCCTCCGTAGACCCTCAGCCCGGGGATCATCTTCACCATCTTCTCATTTCCACTAGCGTGATCCCTTGGGAGAGAAGGCAAGAACTGTGGGTACGTTACACCTTCCGGGCCTCGAGAATATGAGCACGTTGGTGTTCCCGAAGCTCGGCGTACCAGTGGTGATGCGTGGTCAGAATTGCCGTGAGCTTTACCCCGTGCTTCCTGACAGCCTCCATCACCTGTGAGAGAAGGTACATCCCAACCCGTTATGACCAGACAACGCTCAATTCATCGTCCAAAAACAATGATGACGAATAGGAATCGAGAGGACGTTTGTTATTACAATGAAGGAAAGCACAGGAAGGGAAGACACTCCTAGAAGTTGCAAAATAAATGGTTTATCTTTTGTTATGAAGAGTAGAAACACACACTGACTTGAATGGTAACGACTAAATTGTAACCTGAGTTACTACTAATAAAGGCTTTTTCCCTCATTACACATGGCTTGGCCACGGGTTATTTGTTTCCTTCCAACTCCATTGCTTCGGGGACGGATTGATTGCGAATGCCTCGAGTATCCTCTGACATTTGAAGAGCTGAAAGAGTTGTAAACATCACCAGCAGTAATAACAGCGGCAGCCGTGCTAAACTGTGAATGTAACACCGGGCTGGTGCAAAATACACTCCTGTCGCTCGTGAATAAAAGTACCGTATCTAGACTGCGTCATATCCAACAGCATGGATAATCAGACACACTATGTTTGTCCCTTTGGGGCAATAGGAGGGCACACATGTAGCATACACATCTGGAGATTCAACATCTACGGATAAACTGTTGAAGAAACCACACATCTGTGTATGCATACACACGACTGTGCATCTGTTCACCTCTGCAAATACATATTGCATCATTTTAGTGTTATATTATCTTGCAAGGACAGCAGAAACCTGTTTCTTTACCGCGAATACAAGAGTAAACACTTTTTAGTTGTTTTTTTTTTTCGTTTGTCCAAAAGGTGTGTGTGTTGAGGTGGATCACACACACCTTGACGGGCTCCACCGGGTCGACGACGGCCGCCTCTCTGGTGTCCTTGTCTATCAGCAGGTACATGTAGTTGTCACTGAGCGCCGGCACAAGTTCGACCCTCATGTTGTCTTGTTCCACCAGGAGCGACTTCCTGTCCGCGGCGGCGTGGAGCAGAGCGGCTGCGTGGGCCCGGACCTCCACGGGAGCTGCACACAACACCGCACCGGACAGGTGAGGACGCTGTCAGGTACGGGCCTGGATAGCCGGCCGGGAATCGGCGTCTGCTTTTGCTTTACTTTTCTTACATTTCTGCAGAAATCAACTGTTTTAAAACAACATTTAATCACTTTTATTAGAGCAAACTGACGCGGGACCCCTCACCGCCGCCGCCGATGCCGTGTAATAACAAAAAAACAGGAAAGCGTTAAGAAGGATTCGACAACCCGGGATGGACGTGGCGAAGATGGTCCACAACGTACCGAATTTCAAGGCTGTCGCGGCTCCTATCAGAGTGCAGGCACTCCCTGCGAGGGACCGGAATAACATAACAACAACAACAGACGCCTAATCACGCCCGTTCAGACCAGAAAAGTTCAGTTCGGGTTGACTTCCGCATCCGCCCCCTTGACGTCACAGACCCTCTCCCAGCCCCAGCCAATCAACTTCGGGGGAGGGGATCGGCCATACGTTAATATCGACTATTTAAGCTAATTTATTTTTACGTTTCGTCACTAAACTCGTTGAACTACTATAACGTGCGGTTGAGATATGTATCCGTGTTGTTTTTTTAATTTTTTAAATGACCGCGGTCATCTCCGTCCACTGCGCATGCGCGCCGTCTGTCCCCGCAGGCCCTCCGTAGGTCGGTGATCCCGGCCGGTCAGAGTCGAGGCGAACCGGAACGGAGCGGACGCGGACGACCGCGGGATGACGGCGCGACACATCTCTCGCTTCTGGGAATGGGGGCGAAAGATCATCTGCGTCGGGAGGAACTACGCGGACCACGCCAAAGAGCTGAAGAACGCGGTTCCGACCGAGCCGGTGCTGTTCCTGAAGCCGCCGTCCGCGTACGTCCGGGAGGGTTCGCCCGTCCTGGTTCCGGCCTACACCTGCAGCCTGCACCATGAGGTGGAGCTGGGGGTGGTGATCGGCAAGGGGGGCTCGGCCATCCCTCAGGCCGAAGCCATGGAGCATGTGGCCGGATACGCCCTGTGCTTGGACATGACGGCCCGGGACGTCCAGGACGAGTGCAAGTCCAAAGGTCTCCCCTGGACCCTGGCGAAGGCCTTCGACACCTCCTGCCCGGTCAGCGAGTTCATCCCCAAAGAGCGCATCCCCGAGCCGGGGGACGTCCGGCTGTGGCTGAAGGTCAACGACCAGCTGCGGCAAAACGGCAGCACCTCCCAGATGATCTTCTCCATCCCCTACCTCATCAGCTACATCAGCGACATCATCACCCTGGAGGAGGGCGACCTGATCCTCACCGGCACCCCGAAGGGGGTGTCCGCCGTGCAGGAGCACGACGAGCTGCAGGCGGGCATCGGGGACGTGGTGACCATGACCTTCAGGGTGGAGGGGAAACAATAGAAGCAAGAAGAAAGAAGCTTTTTTCCAGTGGAAATGACTGATCAAGTGTGTGTGTGTGTGTGTGTGTGTGTGTGTGTGTGTGTGTGTGTGTGTGTGTGTGTGTGTGTGTGTGGCTCAGCAGGTGGCGGTACTGTAACACCACCTGTTTGCTCTGCTGCTGGTGACGCCTCCAGGAATCCCACCGGCTAATTATCGGTCAGCAGAACTGTTAATTAAAGAGATTGATTTTAGACAAATCGGGATTGTTTGTTTTTGTGTGGAAGTGTGTGGGTTAAAGTTCAGATCCCGGGGCCTCCAGGGGCCCGTGGCGGGGAGAGGTTTGCGGTTTCCACAGCGTGCGAGGATCAATACTCTGTGAAGCCGTCAGCTGCAGGTCTTCGCCATGCAGTCGCTCCAGAGACACGCGACCGTTCACAGGATCGGACCACGCCGGGTCTCCAATGAACCTCACGCACGAGTCTGGACTGTGGGAGGAACCTGGAGGAGAACATGGAGACTCCACACACACACACAGGTCCCTGGTTGGAATAGAAGCAAGGAGCTTCTTGGTGTGAGCCGAAGCCTCCAACCTCTGTGCTGCACGTCTGCTGATCCAGGGGTCGGCGACCTTTACCTTTTCCCCACAGTAAAGAAAACACCGGAAGCCAAACAACACTGTTGAAGTGCAAAATGAATTGACACGGCATCTTATGTTGCTTTGTTTTTTTTGCCTTTATGCCATGTATAAAAATGTGTGTTACATTTTTTTTAAATCAATGACGAAATGCAGGGAAAACATTTTCAACTCTGAACAAAAGACGTCGTGTTGAAGTTTACTTTTAAGCAAAATACTCAGTGTCTGTTTGAGTCCTTCTTGTATTTATGCAAAAAAGGCAAACTTTTATAAACCACCAGCAGCAAACCAAAAATGCTGTCCTCTGTCTGTGTGCTGTTTATATATATATATAAAATGCAATATTTTAACACCTTTTATTTAGATGTTACAAGATCTCCATAATCTTCAAATTTAAACTACAATAAAATAAATGAATAGCTGTTAATTATTTTCAAAAGCCAGAGGGAGCCGCGGGTCGCCGCCCCCTGGGCTAATCAAACACAATCACTGAAAACAAAGTGCTCTGGTGTTTTTCTCTGGTAAGAATGTCTTTGCTTTGTGAATGAACTTTCAGCGTCATCATGACATGACCCTGCGGGTAAAGACCGATTATAGACAGTTAAACCTATTACGACATCAAATATGAAAATAGCGTCCGATGTAAGTGTAGCTGCCCTCCTCTCTCCTCTTCTGTGCACGTCAATCGTTCAGAAGACGTAAAGCGCGGTTTCTTAGAGGACGACTAAAGGTAGGCCTTCTGTTCGGCTGCATTGGTTCTGGTCCTGATCGGATGGGATGGAGGTCTGGGCTTTTTACCCCGAAGGCCCAGCATCAGCAGCCTTCTCAACCCAAACAATATCTGCATTATAACGCATCTTCTACAGTCTTGTTTTGCTTTTCAGGCCTTCTGGAAATCATCTGATGCCCCCCGAACCCCCTGCCTCCTCCAATGCTATTTACTAAGTCTATAACGGTGCACATATATATTTCCACATGTTAGGGTTGATTGAAGTTTTACTCACCTCATTCCTGCTGCGAGATGTCCAGGAAGGAGATCTAGTCCAGTTTCTGCACAGGGATCCAGTTCCCTCAGTGTGCATCCTGTTTGCAGTTAAACCGCTGCCGGTGCTATGGGTCCCTCTGGTGGTGGATGCAGGACCTTGAGAAGGACAGATGGTCACTGAGGTCCTCGTTGCATGCAAACATGCAAACATGTATGGTGGAACAAACTTCCGGAAGCAACAAGACTAGCATTATCTCTCTCTATCTTTTCTCTTTCAGGACTTTTTACTGCGCTGATGCTTGAGCTGCCCCAGATCAGGTTAGGCACCAAGTTAGGCTATGCAGTGTGTGTGTGTGTGTGTGTGTGTACGTATGTGTACGTTTTTGTCTTAAAAAAACTAAACAAAAAAAAACTAACCCCAGCTTACTGTTCTATATATTTCCTGTGCATCTTGTATTTGCAAGTGTTATTTGCAGTCCCTATGTCCTCTATTGTAAGTCGCTTTGGATAAAAGCGTCTGCCAAATGTAATGTAATGTAATGTAAACATGCAAACAAGTAAACATGCTAACATGCTAAGATGCAAGGCTGAGTGCGATGGAAAGAGCGCATGAGATTGTGCTGCAACGGAACCCCGATGTAGTCATAAGGTGTTTATTTCAGTTATAATGGAGGATCTGGAGGGTAAAATACATCAATGAAAGCTACTTTGTTAACGTGATATGTAAGAAAATAGGATTCTTTTTGCCTCCGCTCTGGTCCCGTACGTGCATTCCTGCCGGACCGTTTGACATCTGCTCCGGGTCGGTTTACAATTTTCCCACAGGCTCCTCCGTTTCGGGGATCAATCAGAGCCGCCGTCAGCCTGTCCCAGGTGAGCCGGCTGTAACCCGAGTCGGTGCGTTCATCACGCCGGCTCGCCCCGGGGGGCGGCGGCGGCTCGGCCTCACGAGGCTCCCTGGAGCCGGGACTGTCTATCAACTTTGCATTTATGACAGATTTGGGAAATATAGTCGCGGCGTGTTTTCATGAAGTGCGATTGAGATGTGCAGGTGTGTGTTGTCTTTTATGAGATGCCAATCACAGCGTTCACGGTCCCCCTGTGTGACCGTGAGTCTCGCACCTGCAGCGACGTCTGGAAAGACGAGGCCCGAGCGGATTCTTGGAAGTCCTGCGACTCGGAGTGAGAGCCGAAGCCGTAAGGTGAGCCCGAGGGGGCCGGAGGGGACGGGAAAAGGAGAACGTCTCGTTACGGACGATGCCAATATTGTGACGTTGATGGAAGCCTGAGGAACCCGCGGTCGAGTCTCCGCCGGGCGCGTAACGCCTCCCATGACGGCCTCCAGGAGCCTCTGAACTTCTGTTCATGACCTCTTCACAGAGAAGCGTCTGTCTCGCTGCAGCTTCCAGGGTCTCATCTATCAGGCTCGCGGTGAAATCCACCTGAACACACGCTTGGACCTGCAGCCTGCTGACGGCGAGGAGAAGCTCCCGGAAGCCCCCCCTTCTGAGGAGCTGCAAACACAGGGACGCCCGCCTTGCCCTGATCCGTCACGCTTATTGGTTCTACAATTATCCAATCATGGGATGTATTTTTATACAACCTAGAGGCATTTGGAGTGTGTGTGTGTGTATGTGTGTGTGTGTGTGTGTGTGTGCCCGCGTCCAGAAAATGACCAGTTGCAGAGCTCGCCACCACCAGACGCCACCAGACGACGCGGCGGTGAAAAGCCATTCCCAGCGAGAGGAAGCCGCCAACGCACGCGATGGGCGGAAGAAGTGAGTCAGAGGACGCATGCGACCGATGGCATCAAACACACACATGGAGCTGTGGCCGGGAGGCTGATCTAATTATGTCGGGTTTGTCTGCTCGCGCGTGCACGTATGAACGCACGCCTTCAGAGACGGACTTTCCGAGCCTTCATAAGTGTCGTCCGGAGCTCGCGGACACGCAAATGGAGCGTGTGGTTTGGTCAAAGCCGCCGTTTGGAGATTCCCGTTCCCCGTTCTTGATGAGCGGGTTCATGGGAAATGATGGGATGTGCACGGACGCCGGGCGTGCATCGCTCCCACTCAAGGTGATCAGCAGGAGCGTGCACGGTGCGCAGAAGACAAAGTTCCCTTCTAAACAACTGCCGGAGCGGCTGCGGTTTGAATCCCTGCTGTCTGCAAGGCGGCGGCTCCTCCAGAACTGGACCTCCAACCAGGGACCTTCTCACGGTGAAGCTTCTGGTTTAATAAAATCTCATGTGAACCCGAACTCAGACTTCCTACGTGGCTCCACGTGTTAAATAGCTCGGTCGTGGTGCCGGTGATACTGGAAGCTCACCTGTGGATCGAATGTCGGAGATGTTCTGTCGAGACGGCCTGAAGGGAAAGAAGGTCAAAGCAGGTCAGAAGGGCAAAGTTTGATTTGGCGATGCCGCGCGTGAACCTCTATCCTCCAAACGGCGGCCATCCGCTCGGCTGCACGTTTCCACCTAAACTTGGATTTTTTAATGTTAAAACACAGGAGGTTGATTCCAGTAAAACCGCGGTGATACGCATCCAGTCCGTAACCTTAAACAGTCCCGCCGTTCCCGCGGAGATGTTTCGAAAATCTCCCAAACCCAAATTGCTCATCCATTAGAGTTTCTCGTCACGATCCAACGAGATACCGTGAGGCCTGAAGCCGCAGGGGAGGGAGAGAAAACCCCAGAGCGTCTCTTCCCACAATCAAAGGAGGCTGCGGTCGGGCTGGAAAATGCGTCCCCGGTTCGAACCGTCTTCATTTGTGGCGACCGGCGAGGAAAACCGCCGTAATTCTGCTTTGTGTCTGCCGAGGGGAAAAAAAAAAACCAAAACATTCAAACCGGGGTTGATCCTTCCGCCTCGGAGTGTTTCTGTTTAGCCGCCCATCTGCCCATTATTACCCCGTCGCCCCAGAGAAAAGGAGTCACGACACAAAATATACATCCCTCGCCGGGCCGGAGCGGCCCGTAACCCAATCCGCGCTTTAAAACACATTTTCACTCGCGCAAACAAAGGCCAAATGGGGAGGAATTGATGGCGTGCATCGCACGGCGGGCTTCGGGCCCTCGGAGCGGCACGCCGGCCGGGGGGACGGACAAATTGGCGTCCTCACGAAGGCGTCCTCGCCATTCGGAGCTCAACAACGTCGCTATTTGCTTCCAAACAAATGTTATTCAAACAAAGCTGAGAAATGCTATTTAGCGGCGGCGTTGACATTAATACCCTCCGACCTGCAGGATCTGCGCGAGCAGAGTTTAGCTGCTGCTCAACGTGTCTCCGCCGGTCCAAATGTGGCTCCTGAGAAGCCCAGAGATGTCAAACTTCATAGTTATTCATCCATTTGTTCGTTATCTGCTCACCCTGGACCATCACAGGCCCACATATGGAGAGCGTTCATCCACTCATTCACACATCACGTAGATCAGGGGTGTCAAACTCATTTCTCATGACGGCCACATTCGGCCCAGGTAGATGTCAAGTGGGCCGGGCCATTAAAATAATAGCATACTCAGCAATAAATAACCAAAATATCATGTCTTTCCTCTGTTTTGGTGTAAAGAAGTACAAGGACATGAGGAAAATCTTGGAATTTCATGAACAATCCTTTTACAAAACATTTCATGAAACACCTCATATTTCCTTAGACAAAAGTGTAATTTACTTTTATCATTCACATGTTTGCATTGCAATCATGTGATCCCACTGATCGTACAAAGGCACAAAACTTTAACAAGTAATTGGTATTGAAAAATATAGTTATGCACTTTAAGATTAAATGAGACTTATAAAGAAAAAACATTAAACCATTTACACATGTGCATATAAAATCTATCTGTAAACGTCATCCATGAAACATGCAAACACATACAACACATACTGAAAATGCATGGAGTTGCATCAACAGTAGAATTCCATCATACTCGTTTGTAGTGAAGCTGATGACTAACGTTAAATGGCACATTTTCACCAGCAATTAGCAAGCTGGCTTTTACCGCTGCTGCACTGATTTCTCGGCTCTGGGTGAAAGTGGACGCTGTTTCCTCAGACCCGCCAGCGATTGGTTGATCTTATCTCTTCTCAGTTTCTTTGCAAGCTGTCATATTTTTCGCTCTGATGAGTCTCGTAGTGGCGCCGCATATTATATTCCTTAAATACCGAAATTTGTTGCAAACACGCCAAGCACAAAGGTTTCTCCGTAAATAAATAGGACTTAGTCAATTTTTCTTTGAAAATTCTACACTCTTTAACGACTTGTCTCTGTTTTGATAACGACATTTTGGCTAATGAGGGCGTAGCAGGAGGTGGAGAACAGGGTAGAAAAAACGTCATAACAAGCAGCAGGTGGTACATTGATAACGTCTGCTGATTGGTCCGTCTCAGTGATGCGGATTGTCGTCTACTCTGACCAAAATAGTGCGCCCCCTAGCGGAAAATCCTCGAATTGCACTTAATTAAAAATAATAAATCCTTGTCTTTTATGCATTTTTTCACTTTCAAATGATCCTGCGGGCCTGGTTGAACCCCTTTGCGGACCAGTTCCGGCCCGCGGGCCGTATGTTTGACACCCCTGATGTAGATGTTACATATGCATTTGCACAGGTGTAAAAAAACGATGTTCGCTATTTGCTCTGTTACAAAGTGGGGGTTTTTGGATGAACACATTCTGCCGCCATCGCTTTTAATTCTTGGACAATCTGTTGTTTTCTGGAAGGCTAACATTAGCATACTTAGCTCCGCATCAGGTGTCGACCAGCGCTGCCTCGTAGCGCCAAAGACATACCATTTCTTCTCCTTGAAGCACAAACGTGTTGGCCTTCCATCTCTCTGGAAACAGCCTTCCATCCGAATCGACTTTTCTCTTCCTGGACATTTAGGGATCGTTTGTATTTCTCAATACCACTTGTTTGAAATGGCATTGATGTGGATTCACTGCGATCTCACGGCGGGACGCCGTCACTTTGCAGGTAACATGATCGGCATGGAATTGTGGGAAATGTAGTTTATGGCTTGACTTTATTTTAAGACAGTCGTTCTCGCGGGCCACAGAAAACAAGGTGGCGACCCACATGCAGCCCGCGGGCCTTGAGTTTGACACGTGTGATGTAGAAGGTGTGTAACATCTCCACGTCTGGAGGGTCTCCATGAACCTCCTGCATGTGTTTGGACTGCGGGAGGAACCCGGAGAACCCTGGGGAACCCCACGCAGACGCTGGGAGAACATGGAGGCTCCACACGAGAAGGCCTCCGGTGGAAATCCAACCGGGGACCTTCTGGCAGCGAGGAGGAGGAGGTTCTTACTGCTGTTTCATTTCGTGATCATGCATTTCTAGCTGTGAATAATGACACAAATGTGTTGAGAAGGTCTGAACTCCGGGCCGGGTCTATTTTAGGATCCACGACGTTGCTCCCAAATACTTTTCTCACCAACCAGAGCAATTTATGAATGTGCGAGATTTATAACTTTCTCAGCTGTAAGAGTTTGGGCTCTTGTAGCCCCATAAAGTGGATACTGGATCTCCTGTTCGGGATTAATAATAGAGAATAGTCGCTCAACTGCTTCTGAATTCTTTATTGTTGAAAGTATCTTTTCATATGGAATCGTTAAAGACGAAGCACTTATATCGTCCTCGTTGAAAATCCCCGCATGCGCCGTGAAAGCGTTTGAAATTGCCAACTTTGAAGACAGAATCGTAAACCGCGGTGCCTTCAAGGGAGGCTGACGGTTGAAGGCTCCCCAAAATATCCGGGAAACGCAGAGCGGCAACGAGGCGATGTCCTAAATCATCGGTCGTCGCGCCCGCTTAGCTCACCTCCGACCAATTTTTCACATCATTACCGGCGCTAGGTGACAACTGCGGGCTCTGCTGAGAGCCCCGTCTATTTAACCAAACGTGACTGACGCTAACGCCTTCCCCAGATGGCGGCGTGGCGAATCGGTTACCCCCGATGCCGGCCGCCGCGCAATAACACGGGGTTGGCGCGGACGCAACCGGCCGACCGCAGCTGAAATTTCAGGGGCCCAGTAAAACCCGACGCCAGGCCTGTAAAACAGAAAGCGGGCACGGTAGGAGGTGCAACACGTCCACGCCAGTCAGGGATGTTCATGGATAAAAGCTCAGCCTCGCGACGCACAGCGTTTGATTCGACCACCAGGAGACGTCTGCAGCGCCCGACGCTTTTTCTTTTTTTTTTCCATCGGAGCAGATGTTTTTCCCGTCCGTTCGGGCAGCCGCACCATGAAAGAGAAGAGGGTGGAAGCGGTGGGGGCTCTGCCAGCTCGCCGGGATCTTTGGTAATTAAAGGAGGAATTGTGGGACGGTTGCGGCATCAGGAGAACGGAAAGGACCCCTGGGATGGGTTTCATCTGGGGTGACGCTTTAATTCGGAGTTAGAGTTCGACCCGGCGCGCTTTAAATGTGCTCAACGTCGGAAAATAGTCCCGTGAGAAATGCGTCGGATTTTGGAAAACGTGTCCTTTGACCTGTTTGTCTGAGGTGTTGCGTGGCGTCTTGATGGCGGAGGGTGATATCGCCCGTTGGAGGAACCGGAGAAACGTCTTCCGGAGTCGTGTCGGGAAACGTCCGAGGAGCGGCTGCAGCGATTTGAAATAAATACCCCGCGCGTCGAGGAGAGACTATAAATATCGGTTTACCGAGACGCAAACAGGCGGAGTCGCGTTTCCGTGACGTCAACGGGCACGAAAACGCCCGCCGTGTCGTATCAGACCATCATCTCTGGTGCGCGATCGGTCCTTTGGATCCTGCCGTTTCAGAGGAAGCGTTCCAGCTTCAGTCCCAGCCCAAGTCCTGTCCGCTCATCTGGTAGAAGCGCTGGTTGAAAGGCCGGTAGAAGTCCCTCAGCGTCTGCAGGACCTGCGCGGGGATCCGGGGATGGGGTCTTCCCTTGGACTTCCCCAGGCAGCGCGGCCTGCTGCTCCCCTCGGGTTTCTTCAGGCAGGGGAAGCCTTTGGTCTGGTTGAAGTAGAAGTGCTTGTCGGAGACGACTCTTTTGAGACCCAGGAAGTCCTGGACGCGGCCCATCTCTCCGGCGGGATCCGACACCAACCGCTCGCCGCACACGAAAAGAAACTGGGACAAAGGGAAGTAGCGGAGCCAGTTCTCCAGATGTTTGGCGTAGAGGCCGATGCGCACGGCGCTCCACGTGGTATCAATCAGCGCCGCCGAGCCGTTCTTCAAGGCCAGGCTCCGGAAGGACGGCAGGCCCGGGTTCTTGGACAGCGTCTGGGTGTAGTCGGACACGGCCCGCGTCACCGGGTCCCGCACCACCACGATGAGCTTGGCTCGCCGGTTCATGGTGCTGACGCGAGCCGGGGCCTCCTTGGTCACAAAGTAGCTGGGGGTCTTTTCCATGGTGATCTGGCCCTCCAGCGTCCGCGGCATCAGGCTCCTGGAAAGCAAAAAAAGAAAAAACGGAGAAGATTAGCGTGCGAGATAGGAAGACGGCGGTCCTTGTTTTGCTCCGCAGCTGATAGGTGTGTCCGGGAGGGCAGGTGGCGTGCGGCTCCTCCGGCGCCCGTCACAACATCCTGCTCTGATTAAAGCGCCGTCCACCCCGGCGAGGCTGCAGCGCCGCCCGCTCGCTCCGGGCCCGATGAGTCAAAACCACAAAGCCTCAAGAACCACTTAACGGCAATTTCCTGCAGATTTCCAGCTTTTCTTCATCCTGTGACAGCCCCCCCCCCCCAGCAGACCCACGTCCGCAGGAAGCGCCGGCCGAAGCTGCCAACATATGGACGCAACGAGCGGAACGCCACGCCACGCGGTGAGGCTGCAGGAGGGCCGGCGTGGAAAAGATGTCCCGCCAGGTGGAGGTGAGTCCGACCCCGTGCGATTCCCCGCACGCACCGGCTGATCCGGTTCAGGACGGACACGTTCTCCACACGGACACGTCTGGATCTGAGATTCGTCACCAACGTCAACATCCTTTCTGTGTTGATGCCAATTTAAAAGTGTTAGAATTGAACTTTATTTTTCCCGAAGGAAAGTCTTTTGCCAGAAGGCTCCGACATCCGTTCACTCCAAACACGGCACTGATTTTATGTTTCCTTCTTGCAGAAGGAGGAGGAGTTCTCAGGTAAGAAAGACCTTCTGTGGCGTCCCGCGGTTCTCCTCGGTGGTCTCGGTCTCCGATACCGAGCGGCTTCTTCAGCGTCCTCCTCCTCCTCTCGGACGCCTAAAGAGTCCACTTCATCTCCCGGGACGGAGCCGGTGTTTCTGATGACCTTATCGAGTCCTTTAGCTGCTTTCGGCCTCCGGCGCCGTAGAAGATGACGTTGGACGCCACCGTGTGCGGCATGGCTCCGCAGACGTCAACAGACCCGAGTCTCCTGAGGAAGAACGGGCGGCTCGGACCTTTCTTGTACACGCCATCTGTGTTTTTAGTCCAGTCTAGTTTGCGGCCTATGTGGACGCCCAGGTGCTCGTCCACAATGTCCACATCCATGGACGGAGATGGAGTTTGGACCTCGATTCCTCAAGTCCGCCACCGACTCCTTGGTCTTCTTTGGTTGAGTCGCAGGTGGTTCAATCCACCACGCTTCTGTCCTCGGCCCCCCGGCTGAGATCTTCTCCGGGTGGCAGGACGGTGGGAAGGTTTCCCCGTGCTCCTCACGATCTTCAGGATCTTCTGCGGCTGCGGTGATTTGTCAGCGTTTGCTTGTCGGGCTCGGTTCAAAGGGAGCAGCCGTCAGGGTTCTGGCGCCGTGACGGATCGGAGCTCATCAGCGTCCCGTCAAACACGCTGGAAAAACTCACTCTGGAAAGCAAACCCTCCGGCGCCGTCGTTCTTTATCGGGCCAAGAACGGACGGGGCAACGCCAGGGTTTGAAGGCTCTGCGGAGGTTCTCCGTCCTCCCGGTCAGAGAGACGCTCATCCTCTCGTCCAAGAGGTCCTGCTGCTGGACATGAATGGAGTAAAACCACCATGAGGTACCACCGTGCCCTGAGACCAAAGACCACGCATTGATTGATTGATTGTTTTCAAGAAACCCCCCCAGCGATCAATACGTCTGTCTCTGTATGACAGACTGTTGACTGGTTGTGTCTGCGGTCGTGTCGTGGCGCCCGTGCACGTGAGCGCAGAAGTGTCGAGGTTTAGCGATCGGAAATCGAGCAGTCGTCTCCAGTCACCCGACCAACACACGCACACACACACACGCACACACACACACACGCACATACACAGGCTCATATTCGTCCTTCACATTCTTCCCCCAGTAATTGAGCGTCGGTTGTCTTTCCACGCTCATGAATAGTTAATGGGCTTTTTCCTTTCCTCTGGTGGCTCTGCAGCCGCTTCCCTATCACATCATCAATAATCAACGTTTCCGGTGGCTGATCGGTCGGGACGGGCTGCGCCTCTCGTGCGCGGAAACGGCACATATTTCCACAGGCTTGAAAACTGCGTCCTCTGTTAGCGCCGCATGCTAACATGTAGCATGAGAGCTAAGCCGGGCTCCGAGACGCTTCCTCTGGATCCCGGCAGCGTCGGAGCCCCTTTCCTCCCCTGGGAGGCCGAACGCTGATTCCGCCGCTGATACGCTCTAACCCGTCTGGATCCTGGGATTAAAAAACAACTGTGGCTGCAAGGATGTGGCCGGGGACTTCCTGCCCCCCCTCACCCAAATTATGGGTTCTCCCGCTAAAGTGCCTCGGCGATTCCCCACCCTTCCCCCCGCCGAGCCGCCAAAAGACATCCTGTGCATAAAGCGGCAGCCCGATTGTCCAATTATCAAGTCATTTTTTCCCTCAAGCAGACGGAGCCGTTGGTGAAGCGTGTGTGAAGGACGGCGAGAAGAGAAGTTTAGGAGAGTGGATGAAACCGGCGTCTAATCTTTCCCCGGATTAGCAGCGAGCATAAAAAGCTGTTTGCGACCCTCGGCCCGCCTCCGAGGAAACGTCTCGTCAGGTGCCGATCACTCTTAGAATTACCGCTAAATTTTTCACAGCGGGTAAAAGAGTACAAACAAGTTGCCATTTTACGCGGGAACTGGTTGCCAGGCAACTGGAAATATATGTGTTCATTAGCACATTTTCCAAAATAACCCGGGAACGCTCGGGCATAAAAGTTGACCGCGAGGATCCGTCAGCGAGGCCGTGGGTAACGAGCGCTTCCTCGCCCTCCCGCCGCGCTCGCAGGAGCGGCCGTGGCGTCCTGCAGGCCGACCGGAGGGACCCTCACGCCGCCGCCATTCCGTCTTTGCGCTCTTTGTCTGAACGGAAACCCGAGCAGGCGTAGATCCTCAGAATGACGTTGACACTGCACACAAACAAAAGCCAATGGGGGCAATCTCCAACGCAGCCTGGGGACACGACAAGCGAGGACAGCCCGTGACCGGGTGTGTGTGGAGGCTGCGGATCACACACACACACACACACACACACACGCGCGATGCATCATCGAGTTATGGCCTTTTCTTAATGGCCTTGAATGACGACGATGCAGACGTGAGGATGAAGCAGTTCACCACAGGCTTGAAACCTTCCTCTCAGAGAAGCTAACAGTTAGCGGTAGGCTAGAACAACAACAGAAAAATACTGGATAAAACATGTTTATCCCCACACGTCAGCACGGGAGGCCAATTTCCACAGCGTTTGCTGTCACCTTTCTGAGCAGGGGGGCTGTGGAGAGGTGTGGGAGGCGCGGTGGGGTGTGTGTGTGTGTGTGTGTGTGTCAGAGTGTGTGTGGCGGGGTCAGACTCAGCATACATCCTGAGCTGATCTGCTTTTTCCTCGCTATAAAGGAGGCGGCGCCCAATGAGCGATGGGTCATCTTGCACCGTGACTTGAGGACACCTAGAAGATGCGGCGCCTCAGGAGAGTCCACGGCATCCTCAGAGATCCGTCCCACCCTGGACAACGTCTTCTCCAACTGCTGCCCCCAAAGAGGCTGTTTAGGACAATCGATGCAGATTGAAAGAACGCTTTAACCGCACAACGCTCATCGAGCCAAATTCGGCACAACCACGAACACTTCCACCGTTTTTTTTTTTTCACTTTTTCTTTCTACGTATTTATCTGTTTATTCTTCTAGATCAGTGTTTCTCAACCTTTTTAGAGCCACGGCACATATTTTACATTAGAAAAATCACACGGCACACAATCAAATAAATATGTCAAAAATATTTTGTAACGAATTAGAATGAAACCGTCGTCTCAATTTACTTCGTGTGAAATCTAATATATCTAATATCTGTGGATTCGTCAAGTTGCAATGCAAATTTCCCACTGATGTGCAACTTTGCCAGAACACTTTTTTCAACGTCCGAAGACATGTCATCAATATGTCTGGAAATGGTATTATTTGAGAGAACTGGCTATTTCTTTATCAACGCCAGAGCCGAGCATTTTTTGTCTCCAATAATTTTGCCGGCAGGTCGTGTTAATGTTTTGCTGTTTGGATTTAGAGACGAGTTCAGCAACTTTATAGCAGCTTTCACTGCTTTCTCACTGGTCTTGGTCGTTTTCAACAACGCTGCCTGTCTGTTCACGCAGATACAAGTACTTTATATTTTAACCTTCTCCAGGCAGATGTTGCAGATTTGCGACAGCCAAATATCAGATTTTTCCTGCAACTACAACTTAATTTGAGCCTGAGAGGGTTAAAAATGTATCACGCAAAGCGTCACTAATCACTCTGATACACAGATGCACAGGTTCATTCACTACCCGTTGCCATGGAATGGACACATAGACATAACCGCCGGCAACCATAAAAACCTATCTTTAACCTAAAAAAAAACAAAAACTGTGCAAAATTTCATTTCACTGTGCAATATTCAGAACTGTGCAATATTTCATTTCATAACAGCTACACTACAATTTTTTCTTTTATCTTACTATTGTGCACTCCTTACCTCACTTGTTACTAAGACACTTATAGTTTTATCACTTGTTTACTAAGACACTTTATAGTTTCACTGAGATACTTTATAGTTTATAGTTTATTTTTATTTCTAATTCTGCCTTTTTCTTTTTATTATTTATTACTGTTATATTTTCTGTAACTCTGGCACAACAATTTCCTTCGGGATTAATAAAGTTGTTCTTATCTTATCTTATCTTATCTTATAGGAAGACACATTATTAACATTGGATAAATAATTTTCGGACCAATCGGGTGAAAGTGGGCATTTTTCCAGGGCACACCTGATGATCCTCACGGCACAGTGGTTGGGAAACACTGATCTAGATGTTGTTTTATATGTTTTTCTGTCTTATTTCTAACCCAGAGACGCTGCTGCTGTTGTAAGTCTTGAATCCTTGAACGATGATGCAGAGGAGCGAATGGAAGAAACACATTTCTTACAGAGTTACATCGCACACTCGCTACTCTGCAGTTCAGCTTCGCGTATTCTGGCCTAAGAAGGAAAAAAATATAGTTAAATGTCAGTAAAGCAGGAGGCGCAGGGAGGCTGGTAAAGCTTTGAGAGGTTCGTTGAGGGTTAATATCTTTGGAAAAGGCATCCAAACGATCACGTCTCTACTTGGTGGAAACTCTTTCTTCTCAGGTGAAACTGGAGGTCGATATTTCCAGAAGAAGAGGAGCGTGTGTGTGTTCGTGTGTGTGTGTCCGCTGGCGGTGAGCAGATGTTTGCATGAATCGGATGTTTACATAATTATTAGTTTGTAACCGTGAGGCTGGAAAACCATTGAAAACGAGCAGGGTGTGTTTGTCATCTGGTAACCGTAGCATGAATCGGCCGGCCTGACGTGCACATCCATCATCCAATCAGGGTGAACCGGATCGACCTGACGGAAGGAAATGAAGCCGGTAACGATCGTTCGCCCGTTTGATTCACCAAATAAAAAGGATTTTCATCCGAATCACAAACGCAGGGCGAGCAGGCGAACGACCCGAAAGGCCGGACGCGTCCAAACGCTCATCCACGCGCTGGATTTGTGCGCTTTCATCATTTGAACTGTCACAAATCCAGACCTCCGTGGACGGGACGCCGAGCCGGACCTCCACCTCCGGATCCGTCACACCTCCCGGATACATAAATATACTCCTGCTCCACGACAGAAAGGCAAAAAATACATTTGACTTGAAATGCTGATGTAGAAGGTCACTGGAAGGGAGCCTTCCTGTGTCGACTCTCCGTTTCCCCAAAAATGTTGTCTGGCGTGTTAAAATGAATTAACACGCCAAATAACTTTTTTTTTTCTTTTTTTGCCTTTATGTTATGTACAGACAAAATATGTGTTATCTTGTTTTTAAATCAATGAACAACTGCAGAGAAAACGAAACAGCATTCCTGCTTGCAACAAAACATTTTGAAGACGTTGCGTTGAAGGTCGCTTTTAAGCAAAATACTCCACGTGTATTTGAGTCCTTCTTGTATTTACGAACGAAAAAAGCCAAACTTAAAGTATTTAAGTTTGCAGCAAACCTAAAATGCCGTCCTCTCTCTGTGCTGTCATCCTTTTACTGAAGCGTTCAGTCGTTTATGAAGGGCAACAAAAATATTTTAGATGTTTCAAGATCGCCATCATCTTCAGATAAAGACAACATTTTTAAAAATGAGCAAAATAAAATAAAATACATTCTAATTAAATACCCATTATTTTCAGAAGCCACAGGAGGCGGGATTGCCGACCCCTGACCTAGAAAGTCCAGACACGCGAATGTTGTATGTCTCTATATGAAGGCTAATCTATTCTACTTTGACAACAAAATGTATGCATATATATATATATATATATATATATATATATATATATATATATATATATATATATATATATATATATATATATAGAAATGCACATACATAAATTAAACTCATTCTGTCCAAGTCAAAGTATCTGCATGAAATCCATCTAAACATTCAGATTTCCTAAACACGACCTTTGACCTTTGTCGCCAGGATCTGGATTAAAATGTGTATTTACTTGGGTTCTTAAATTGTTTACATGTGAAAACAAACCCCAAGTTGTGAGACGGCGTCCCGGATTGAACTGCACGCGTGTGACCGAATCACCGAATCAGATTAAAAATGGAAATAAGAGCGCGCTCAGTGTTTGAGTCCAACCTGGATCTGCTAGAAGGAGCTCTTCTTCACCAGACGTGAAGGCGTGAACCCATGAAAAGGTGTTTTCGGCCTTCAAGAGATCAAATCACATCCTTTTTGTCCAGATTTGTGGACGGTTGGGACACACGTGTGTGTGTTCAGCTGTTGTTTCATCATTAACTGTACCGGTAACACACACACACACACGCACACACACACACACACACACACACACCTCTGGAAGTCGACGTTTGCAGCTTCCTCGTGACAAACTGCATAGAAAACATTAATGTCCTCAATGTGCCGAAGGAACGGCCGGGCCAATTACACGGCGAAGCGGCACATTTCCCTGCTTCCTGTGGGCCGGTGATCCCACTTCACCCCGACGACATGAAAAATAAACCCGTTTCCTGTTTCCTGTTGTGCTTTTAATCCAAACGTAGCGCCGCCATGTGACTCTTCTGTTTAAATCACTGAACAAAAGACGGATCTGCTGCCATGAACTCAAATCACCGCTGCGGTAGAATGTGGATTTCTTCAAAGCTCAGGTGTTTGGCGGCGAGCGGCCGCCGCCCCTGCTGCCTCAGGGGTCACAGATGACGCCATTCACAGCCGCCGCCGCCGCCACCGCCACTCCTGAGTTTGGATGACAGCCGGCGAATCCGCCCCGGTGATTTCACCTCGGATCTCGTTGCGGCACCTTTGTCCGTCCAGCGCCGATCCTCCGCCGTCGGCTCTGGTTTCAGCCGGCGTCCCCGCCTCGTCCCTGCCTCGTCCCCGCCTCGTCCCTGCCTCGTCCCTGCCTCGTCCCTGCCTGCCCCGCCGCTTCCACGCCACACAAAGCCCGGTGTTTACAGCAAGCGAGCGGGTGATTCTAGTCATCCGACCGCAGCGGCGTTTAAAGATGGCGTTCTTCGGGAAACCGTGGAAAACGCGAGCGAGCTGTGCGTGTGGTGGACTCGTCCGGAAGAGATGGAGAAGCAGTCGAGAGCATCGTCTGTGAGGAGGTGGAAGACGTTTACGGGGATCCGCCGCGGCGGACGGCGGGAACGTGGACGGACGAGGCGTTCGGAGTCGGTTTGATGGTTTTAGAAGAGGAGCAGCTTCACTCCGTCCATAGATGTTTAGTCAGAAACATCTCTGTGGAGGCTCTCAGTCGTCCAGGTCGTGCTGGAAGCTTGGATAAATCTTCTCATCGTGGCAACTGGACTTGACTTTCTTCACTTTTCAAATGAAAGCTACATTTAGCATAGCATTGTAGCATTGAGGGTGCATCCAGTAAGCTAAGGTGAGAGCGCCAAATGAAAAACGTCCCCAGCCTGCTCGGCCGCTGCCACCGTCTTCATCCCTTCTTCAAGGTAAAAGCACGTCATAAACCCCGTTTGGAGGAACCCGTACGCTAAAATGATCTCTGAACCGTTTCCGTGCGTGATTTTGTTTTCGGCTCAAAACGCGTCCGAGAGCTTTGGAAGCCGGTTCGGTTCGGTACCATCTTCCCATGAGAGCGCTCGCTCAGCCACTTCCTGCACTTTGGACGTCGGAGGAGAAAACCCGTGGAGGCGGTCGCCGTCCCATTTCACCCAAAGCCAAATCCGTCTCCTCGCGTTCCTCAAAGAGGCGTTCAGCCGTTCACTGGACCGTATGGGGTCTCCGTGAACCTCCTGCATGTGTTTGGACCGCGGGAGGAACCCGGAGAACCCCGAGGAACCCACGCAGACCCGTGGAGAACACGAAGCCTCCACACGGTTCTCCTCCTGAAGCTCCTGAAGCTGCCAAACGTGTCTCGCATCGCAGCGGCGGCCGGTGCGAAGAGTGAATGCTAAGCTAACGGCTAACCCGTATTGGGGCGCGAACCCGTCCCGCCTCCATCGGTCACAACTGAACCGTCCCTTCACTGCACGCATCGAACAACAGCAACAACAACTGATGGGCCGAGGCGCTGCGATCACAGCGATCCATACTATTGATCAGCGATGGCAGCTCCGGTCGCCGTGGCGCCGCAGATCGGCTGCCGCCAATCAACATTTGCAAGAGCGGCGATAAACATCCCGGATCACGGCGGGGGCTCTGAAGGTCATGTGACGCCGACGCCGTCCGATCGACCGGGGTCACTGAATATATTCATATGAGTATTATGGGATGGCCCGGTCGGCTCGGTCAGCGGAAGCCAGGAGATGACGGGTGTCGATGGGGTTTTGACGGAGGTGTCCAGATGATGAAGTGCTCCTCAGGGAGCCTCCGGCCTTCACGCCGCCGGCCGGCTCGTGATTCCACCTCAGTGAGGAGCACCGGACCTTCTGACTCCAGCTTGTCCTCATCCATCACCACCCAAACACCTTCTCTGGGACACTTTGTAAATCTTCCGCTGCTTTGAGACGCTCCCTCCTGGAGACTCCGCTGCCAATCACCTGCCTCCATCTGATCTTCTCCTCACACTTCATGTCCTCCTTCATTCCATCCATGAACTTCCTCTCTTCTACCCAAATCTTCACCGTCCCTCCTCCGTCCACGTCCAAACCATGTCAGTCTGACTTGATCTCCAGAACATCTAACCTGTGCCGTCCCTCTGACGGACTCCTTCCCGATCTTCTCCGTCCTCCTCGCTCCCAGAGAGGAACCTCGGCATCTTCATGCCTGCCGCCTCCAGTTCTGCTTCATATCTTCTCCTCAATGTCTCCAAACCAGAAAGCGTGGCTGCTCTTCACCTCCACCTCCTCCCTGCTCGTTCCTTTACCTCTTCTCCACCCTCTCCGCTGCTCTGGACTTCTGACCCTCCACCTTCTTCTCCACCTCCGCCCCCTGTACCCTCGCCTCTCCTTCAGCCCGGTAGATGTTCCTCCAGCTCCAGCTCACTCCCAGAGAACCTCCACACCTTCATCTCTGTGCATCATGAATGCGCATCAACCCGAAGTTCTGCCCTGTTAGAACTTTTCTCCAGCCGTCCCGACCTCTTCTCCACCTCCATCCCCTCTCCTGTCCTCCCGGGTTCCTCTCCAGATGTTCCTCAAGCTCTTCCCGCTTCACCCCTGCTCAGTCACGACTGCGTAACGACCCGAAGTTCTGGTCTGGACGTCCTGCAGGAAGTCTGAGGACCTTCTCGGCGCCTACCTGTACCACTGCAGGCCTCTGTCGTAGAACCTGTCGAAGAAGTGCGGCTCTGCGCCCACGGCGCGCACGTCCGGGTGGACGCGCAGGAACTCCAGCAGCGCCCTGGTTCCTCCCTTCTTCACGCCGATGATGATGGCCTGCGGGAGCCGCTTGACTCCGAAGCTGTTCGCCACCGGGATGCCGGTGGCCGGCGAGGGCGCGCCGCGGTCCGGCTCCCCGTCCGCGGAGCCCCGGGGGGCCGCCGGAGCTCCGGCGCGCAGCCGCCGGGGGCCGCAGGAGGTCCTGGGAGCAGAGGCGCACATCCCGGAGAGGCAGTAGAAGAAGTAGGTGCAGATGAGCAGCGCGGTGAAGCTCAGCCAGACCCTGGACACCGGCACCTTCCCGAAGTTCAGCCGCCGCATCCCATGGGTCGACCGGCCGCTCCTCCACCTACCGGAGCCGCGACCCTCCGGGCGTCAGGACGCGCTCCCCGCGGCTCAGGGTGGAGGAGGACTCCGGACCGCCGCTCGCTTCCTGCGCGAACATCTCGACTGTGAAGGTCTCCTCTGATGTGCCCGGTCTGATGGGACCTCAGCCTGCAGGAGCGCAGAGGTTCTCCTCTCCACCCCCTTCCCACCAGTCTCCACCCTTCCCTCCTCCACCGACACTAACATGCCCGGCGGGTTTGGGATCGGAGGAGGAGCTGGAGGAGGAGGAGCGGGACGAGAAGGTGGAGGTGCGTTTCACGTTATATCTCCAAAAAAAAAAAAAAAACACGGGATAAATATCAAAAATAAATCCCGGAGCTTAAAAGTGACGCCTCAGAGGAAACAGCTCATGTCCCCTCTGAGCCTGGAGCTTCTGGCTTCCCTGGACCTCAGACACAGACCCTGAGGTGGACCGGGTCAGGATCAGAATGGACCAGGACCAGGACAGATGAGGTCCAGGACAGATCAGGACCAGGAGTGGACCAGGACCAGGACAGATGAGGTCCAGGACAGATCAGGACCATGGACGGATCATGTCCAGGGTGACTCAGGACCACAATGGATGAGGTCCAGAACGGACCAGGACCAGGACATCTCCCTATCTCTACAGAGGCACATGAAGCAGGTATGAAGTTTCCTCCAACAGAGATGGAGATCAGACACACACACACACACACACACACACACACAAACACACACACACACACACACTCTCAACCTGGCCAAATGTGGACTAATGAGAAGTTTCGGAGCAGCTTCAGACCAGACTCTCCACATTCAGGACTTCTGGTTCCTCCTCAGATCTTCCATCCAGGCCCTCCATGTTCAGGGCACTGCTGCGGATTCCAACAGGTGGGCCACAGCGCTCCCTGCGGCGGCCGGCCCACACGTGTCGGCCATTACGGCTCGATCCAAACCCTCCGCGGCGAGAAGGAAAAAGGCTCCGTGATCATTTAGTCATTTTCAGTTGAAGGAAGAAGATGTGGATCAGTAGCTTCGGCCGCAGGATCCAGTTCCCGAGGCGGCAGAAGCTCGCTAGCAGTTTGGGAGGAACGAAGAAGCAGGCGCCGCCGGCGGGATCGCCGCTGATAATGGCGCCGGGGTCAACAGCTTAAACCCATTGGCTTTTCATGCACTTCAGTGTGTGTGTGTGTGTGTGTGTGTGTGTGTGTGTGTCGCTCATGTTACAGTGTACAAAGTGCAGCTGCTTTGAAGTGATAAAAGACGTCCCACACCAGGTCCTGGATGCTCCTCAGCCGCACCCTCAGGTGTGTGTGTGTGTGTGTGTGTGTGTGTGTGTGTGAAATGTGTGTGTGTGTGTGGGGGGGGGGTCTGGAGACAAAAGCCCGCAACAAAGCGGCTGGGAGCCTCCTCAACTTTTATCTGCAAGCTTGTTGAAACGGGAATGAAGTAAGCTGGGAGGGGGTGGAGATGATGGACGGACGGAGAAGAATCACTGATCTCTATCCTGCACCTCCACACCTCCGTCCTCACGCAGGTGCATCCGTCTTCCCGTCCCCAGACTTTCCCCGCCGCCCAGAAGATGTCAGAAAATTTCTGTACGATGGCCGCCGTCCGACCCGGGCCACGTTTAAGACCTCCAGGACCCGGCTTACGTTGGCTCCTGCTGGGTTTAGGGTCCGTTTGCAGATGACATTGTGATCTGTACTGAGAGCTGACAACAGGTAGAGGAACATCTAGAGAGGTGGAGGTATGCTCTGGATAGGAGAGGAATGAAGGTTGGTCGCAGCAAGACAGAATATATGTGTGTGAATGAGAAGAACTCAGGTGGAACGGTGAGGCTACAGGGAGTGGAGATCAAGAAGCTGGAGGATTCCAGGTACTTGGGGTCAACAGTCCAGAGCAACGGAGAGTGTGGAAAAGAGGTGAAGAGACGGTCCAAGCAAGTTGGAATGGGTGGAGAAAAGTGTCAGGGGTTCGAAGAGATAGAAGAAGAACATCAGCCAGAAGAAAAGGAAAGGTGTACAAGACAGTGGTGAGACCAGAGATGATGTTTGGACTAAAAACTGTTCCAATGACCAAAAGACAGCAGGCAGAACTAGAGGTTGCAGAGATGAAGATGTTGAGGTTCTCTTTGGGAGTGACCAGGATGGAGAGGATCAGAGGAACAGCACGTTAGATGTTTTGGAGAGAAGGTCAGAGAAGCCAGACTGAGATGGTTGGGTCATGGACAGAGGAGGGATAGAGAATGTATTGGTAGACGGATGCTGGAATCGGAGCTGCCAGGCAGGAGGTCTGGAGGAAGACCAAAGAGAAGATTTATGGACGTCGTGAGAGAAGATATGAAGGTAGTTGGTGTGAGAGAGGAGGATCCAGAGAATAGGGTTAGATGGAGAAGGTTGACTCGCTGTGGCGACACCTGAAGGGAAAAGCCGAAAGAAGAAGAAGATAAAACCCGAGGCGGCCGTCCGTCCAGAAGGAAACAACCGCGTCCCGGCCGCGCCAAGGGTCGCCCTGGTTACAGCCGACCCGTCTGGAATCAAGGTGTGAGGAGCACCGACAGGAACAATCATCACGTCCATGTCCTGGGACCTTCACCGAGGACCTGCAGGTCCACGGCCGGCGGCGGCTGGTTTTCTGTCCTCCCAGCGCTGCTTCGGGGATTCACACGGACGTGCGGCTGCAAAGCAGACGAGTCGTAAAGCTGAAGCGTGTTCCACGGTGGAGGTATGTGCACATGCTTTGACGCCCGGAGGCTCAAAAATGTGTGTGTGTGTGTGTGTGTGTGTGTGGTGGTCTATTGTTCCAATGTGCATGCACACACTCCAGCAGGAACCCGGCTCTGTACTGTAACTTGCTGGAATGTTCTGTGTGGCTTCCTTTCATCCAAAAACTTCTAGTCTATAATGTTGATTGCCGTGACGTCAGCTTGAGACCACAGCTTGTGTGTGTGTGTGTGTGTGTGTGTGTGTGTGTGTGTGTGTGTGTGTGTGTGTGTTGTTGTTTCCGTAGAATTCCTGCTTGGTGTGTGAAAAACAGCTTTCTATGGAGGCTGGTGGGATGGAAGTGCCCTGCTGCTGTTGGGCGTCACAGAAATGCCACCCAGACAGCCGAGAGGAGCCTGCAGGGCTTTCCTTCTCCAACTGCAGATGTGGAGGTTCATCCATCGCCGACGTCTCCATCCATTGTTTGGAAGGAGGTCCACACCGGAGAAGACCTCAGTTGGTCCCCAGATGGTCCTGGAGGAGGTCGGGGACGTTCAGCACATCGCCTGAGATCCTCCCCTTCTCCGCCGGCCGCATCTCCGAGAGCGTCTGGGTCAGCGGCGCCGCCGGTGTGGACGCCAAGATCTCCAGGAGAGACGGCAGCCACCCCGCACTTCCACCTTCAAGAGCGAGGCACAGAATAAGCCAGAAGATCTTTCAACCCCACTTCCATCAGACTCCAGCTGACCTCTGGAGGACCAGCAGCACCTCCACCAAGACCTGCAGAGGACCATGGTGTTTTTGCTCTGATTCACATCCAACCGTTGACCTTCTCATCCACACATCTGGACCTTGCAGGGTCTCCAGTGCATGTTTGGACTGCGGGAGGAACCCGGAGAACCCTGAGGAACCCCACGCAGAGAACACAGGGAGAACTTGGAGACTCCACAGACAAAGTGGAAATCCAAGCAGAGATCTTCGAGCTGAGACAAAAAAAAGCACCATTAGAACACATAAATATAAGGACATGGAAGCTGCAGGAAGTAGGTTTGGAGATCTTGGGGTCACAAAAACACAAACCCCGGATATCATTGACAAAATGCGAAACGTACATCTTCAAACAACGAACGCTCTCTGCCGCCCGCCGTGTGGACGTCACACCTTCTGGACCTTCCGGCGGACGCTGGAGAACCACCTCCAGCTTCTCCCATGAGTTCTCATCTCGGAGCAGCCACGTGGACCACAGGGAATGGAAGCCGTCACTCACGAGGCAGGAGAAAATACAGCCGTAAGCATTCCTGCAGTCAGGATGGGTAAAACAGTATCACCTGTCCCGCCGACCAGACGTAGCGTGAGATAGTGTGTGTGTGTGTGTGTGTGTGTGTGTGTGTGAGAACAGTTTCAGGCTGCAGAAACAGGAGATGGGCTTCTTCCCCCGTGGGATCGCCCTGCCTTTCACGAGGAATGTGAAATTACGCTCGACTCAAACTTGCAAACTGTCGGCTTAGGTGCTGACAGTGGGTTTTGTCCAGAGGGGACGGGAACGTACCAAGAATTCTCCCCGGCGGGGAGAAACCTTGGCGTTTCCAAACGCCACGTTCATTTGTTTGATTGACGCTCTGTTTACCGGCAATCATTTTAATCAGAAGTTGTATATCGCTGAAGATGTTTTTTTTGTAAATTGCCAAAAAACACACCCATGGAGTTGCTTATGAACAACATTCCTATTCTCAAGTTTGTCTTGGCTCGCCGACGCCGGCGGTCAGGCCGTGTTTTCTCCGGCGTGGGAACGCTCGGCGGCCGGCGGACACGCGCCTCGTGGGCCGGCCCGCTCCGCCATTTCAAATCAAATCATCTCGCCGCGCCCGTAACTCACAGCCAGACGGATCTCACGGCGAGCTGCGGGACGCCGATGCTCGGATCACTGGACGGCGGCGCAGGAACGTGAAGAGTCCAACGCAAAGCATTCACACATGTTCTTACTTGGCATGAAAACATGACATGGTGGTGAGCAAGTCCATCCATCCGTCCAGCTTCTGCGGCCAGGAGGCCCAGGCTCGCCCAGAGACGTGGTCCCTCCGGCGTGTCCTGGGTCTTCTCCAAGGTCCTGGTAGAACACCTCACCATGGAGATCCCCTGACCAGATGCCAGCTCTTCTTTCTCCTGTGGATGTGGAGGAGCGGCCGTTCTACTCCATGATGGTCGAGCTCTTCGCCTCATCTTTGACGGAGAACCTTCACCCTGAGGAGGAAACTCCATCAAGTTAGCCCACACACACACACACACACACATGTTGGAGCAAACATCTGCCTCCGGGGTGTCTGCTGCAGAGACCTTCTAGAAGGAGAGCAGTTGAGAACGGGTGGCATGGAGGTGCAGTGGTTGGAGGCGCCTCCTCACTGCCAGAAGGTCCCCGCTTGGATTCCCACTTTGTGTGTGGAGTCTCCATGTTCTCCCCGTGTCTGCTTGGGTTCCTCAGGGTTCCTCTGGGTTCCTCTGGGTTCCTCTGGGTTCCTCCCGCAGTCCAAACACATGCAGGAAGTCCACCGGAGACCCTGCATGGTCCAGACGTGTGGAGCAGAGGGTTGATGGTTGGACGTCTCAACACGTGTCCCTGCGAATGACCAGTCCGGGCTGAACTGCCTCTCGTCCAATCACAGCTGGGATAGGCTCCACAAGCCCCGCCCCCCTGAGCGAGGGATATGCAGCGTAAAAAATGAATGAATGAATCCAAACAACAGGCGGTGATGAAGGAAACATCGTTGGTTGTGATGTGTGAAGCCCAAAGCAAACGAGAGCAGCAGCAGCGTGGGAGTGTGTGTGTGTGTGTGTGTGTGTGTGTGTGTTGCACAGGAGGCGCTGAGGGGCACAGAGCTGCCGAGGTGAGTGGAAATCCCCACGCTCGTTCGGGGAAGGGGATCCAGATGTGATCACACAAATTTATAGGCACACTGCAACATCTGTGTGTGTGTGTGTGTGTGTGTGTGTGTGTGTGTGTGTGTCTGTATGCATAATGTCAACAAACATGCACACGTATAAAGTGCAGGCGTCTTAGTTTTGAAATACTTGGAATTATTCACTATTTGGGGAAACATCAAGATCCTGACCTTTGCAGAGCTCACCAGTTTCCGAGGCGACGCTCGGCTTCCACGCACGTGAAACGTGTCACGTCTTCAACTTGCAGCCACACTTCTGTGCACGTGCGTCGTTCTCCAAAAGGAGTGCTTTCATGTCAGATGTCGGAGGGCCGGCGTTCCCACGGCGCGTCCTGGTCGGATAAATCCAGCTGGAAACGGCAGCAGATTGTGGACAGGCGGGGGGGCGGGGAGGAACAACCAGACGACAGGACTTAAAGACAATAAGAAACAGGGCTGAGCGCGAGGGCCTGGGGGGGCCGGGGGGCCGGGGGGCCGGGGGGGGCCGGGGGGGGGCCGGGGGGGCCCCGGATGGACAGACGCACCAGGAACTGATAGGACCGATGAACCGACAGGTGAATGCAATTAGCCGACAGGAAATGGGAACAAGCCGGGGTCCTTGTAGGCGAGGGACCGACTGCAGACACAAAAAGGGCCGCAAACCCGAAGCAGGAGCTCCTCGGGGCCCAGAGGGGGTTCTGGAAATAACAACGCTCAGAGGAGCGAACGGGAGCGGTGCCGCCTCAGACAGTTGGAGGAAAAGGCCTCAAGAGAGGCGGCCAGTTGTAGGTTGGGGTGTAAACACGGCCGCCGGATGGGGATCCAGCACAGCAGCTTCGTCCCAGGTTTTATCTCTGGGCAAATATGGGCTCGGGATGGAAACAAAAACTGTATTTTTGAGCCGCCCCTGCAGTTATGCGGCGTCTCTTCTAAACCCGGCAGGTTCCTGCCCGCCCAATCACAACCTGAAACCAACCCAAACCTTGACCCGCACGGAAACGGACTAAAACCATAGCATATATAACATGACGCTTTTCAAATGCATCAGAACAAACAGGAGTCTGCAGGGCGACGGACAGACATTAAAAACTAACAAACAGGATCATCGACTGTCCCAAGAGACTCACAAAGAATGAAATGATCCAATAAATGCATTCTAATTCCAATAAATGCACCAAAAAAAAATATTAGAAATGAAGCGAGATACCTGACCAAATGTGCAAAGGTGAGCTACACACTTACTGTTGGTGCTTTTTCATTTTGAACTCACTTTTAATCACTTTGCTCTCAGGATATTTTTCTAAAAACGCCTTACGTCTCCGAAAGCAGCCCCGTTTTCACCTCCGCCGCCCAAAGCTTCTCGCCTCCCGCGGTGGAACACCAGCGCTCTCGGGCAGAACATCTCCCCCGCAGATCCAGGACCACCTAATGGGGGTGAGGAGGAGGTGGGGGGTCGAACTCGGGACTGGAATCGAAGGCGGAGCCGCCGCTTTGATTGCCGGCGTCGGGCCGAAGCGTCTCTTCCCTCCTCGGCTCCTGATGTCGACTCAGCCCGCAGCTCCTTGTTTACCCAGTAATACCTTCCGTGCGGCTGATTAGACGTCTCTGTTGTGGATTCCCCCGTCACGTCGGCGTGCACAGCTGGGCCCCAGACCAGACTCCCCTCGGGGGGAAAGTCTGGGAGCTGGAGGAAGAAGAAGAGCGTCGAAAACTGGCGACAGACGGACAAACGGACGAACAGACTGACAGAAAGACAACGTTATCCAGCTGTGAGAAGACGGAAGACGACATGAAGGGCTGTAATTAGTGTTTACTATCAGAATTCTGCGTCCGAACGCAGCTGCGCGGCCGCCAGGAAGCAGACAGGAAGCAGGAAGTGGTGATCCTCCGATAGAATCACAAGACCACGCGGCCCCCTGACCTCCGGGGCTCATCCTGGATCTGGACCGGTAATTACGTTAAACCAGTGCCACTCCAAAGCCTCCCTTTGTCCCCGGGCGGGGCGTCCGACCCCGGAGGTTCACCAGAACCGGCGCGCCCCCAAATGACTCACCCGCGGACATTTGACCGATTAAACCGAAGCCTCCGGAAGCCGAAGCGTTTTGCGGGCTCCGCACCTGCACCTGCACGGCGGCCCCCCTCCCACGACACTGCACGCCAGCTAGGCTAACACCAAAGTGCGTCCTACAAAAAAAAAAACATCTGTCACACACACACACACACAGAAGCTGCGGTCGTTATGCGAGTGTAAAGTTCTGTCATCTGGACGCACATGCTTTATAGGTTGTCATCACACACGTGTGTTTTTCTGCACGCCGGGAACCCCGGCAAGCAATTCAGGGCGCGTTTCGGAGAAAGATGGCGCTCGGAAAATGTAACAAGATTTTTTTTTCCCTCCAAATGGTATAAAATTCCAGCAGTGAACCGCATCATCAAATGAGGTGTATTGGGTGTATAAACAGATTTTATGTGCAGCGGGTCTGCACAGGATGTTTTGATGGATGGCGTTGGTTATAAACATTGTAAAAAAGAACACAATTAAAGGTTCACTGCGTTTCCACGCTGAGAAAAGAACAATAGGAAACCTTGAATTTACGTTCCATCCCGGAAAACCATCGACGGTGGAAAAGCTCCAGGGGCGTCTTGGCCAGACGCGGGCCGGAACGGCGGGAAAGGCCCGCGAAAGACGGCGCTGCCAGCCGGCGGAAGCACAATAAGACTAATTTCAAGAAAGACGCGTATCTGAGGCGGCTTTGTGTCGCCGTCATGATACCATCGCGCTCCCGTCTCCGAGCCACGTGTTCGCAAACATGGCCCGCTATCTGCACGCCCATCTCCCGGAGATGGACCGTCGGCCGGGGTTCCTCTCAGGGCTTCAAAGCCCGTCACTTGTTTTGGGCGAGTCGGTTCTGACGGCAAAGACGGCCCACATGCCAGCACTTATCCTGCCGCCATCGGAAACCGCTCGGAGGAAACCGCTCGGAGGAGGGCGCGGCGAACCGGCGAGCGGCTTCGCGAACGAAGAAGCATCAAGGCCGCCTATCAAACTCTCTCTGGACTGCTTTCAGACGGATGACGTACGGACGCACGCTGGAAAATGCAGCCGACAGAGGTTTCTGGCACGCTAGTAGTCGGCGGTCGCTCCAGTGTTTCCGTGGGCACGGCCCCGCAGCCTGCGCCCCCAGAATACACCCACCCGGCAAGAGAACCCCGGCTCCCTGCAATTTGTGGCTGCTCATCCTCCCTTCATCTTGCCATGAGATCCCGGCCTGCGCCAGAACACACTCCCGAATGTGTATTTAAGAGCGCCGTGTTTTTGCCCCCTCCCACCTTAAATTAGCCATTATCCTTTTACTATGTTTAGTTCTGGGACGGCGGCTGCAAACGGGAGGCCTTAATAGTCCGGATTGCAAAAATGACACCCGGGCCTCGGGCTCTTTTGTTGTCGGACGGGAACCCGGTATTTCGAGAGCGTTCTTCGGAAGAGATGCTCTGATTTATTCGTCGTAAATACACTCTGACGGAGGAACAGCGAGACCGTCAGAGAGATTAACAGCCGGATGAGGCCGAGGGGTGAGGGTTCCTTTATACGGTAATGGCGTTTTATGCACTAAAATAATAATATAGAATATAAAGCAGGAAAGTTGAAGAAAATCCATGAATAAAGATAGTGGGGGAGGGACACCAAAAGCAGATACGAACACCTGTTATTACTTTATCAGTAAGATTTGCATGCTTAATGAGACGCACTTAAGGGCAGGATAAAAGGCTATTATGTAAAAAAAATCTAATATTTGATTAAAATATTTGGGATGGAACACAGTTTTGTCGGTGTGGGTCGGCCGGCGCCAGCGGTGGGCGGATCCTCCCCGCTTTTTGTTTCCACACCTGCACATGGACTATTGAACGAACCCCTACATCCACACTTTGTTTGGAATTCCACCCCTGGCCTGTTTGGTGTCGCAGGTTTGCGGTTATCTGGAAAACGGCGCATCAAAAGCGGGACGAAGGCTCGGCTGCGTCGCACGCAAACATGTTCGCCGCACACGGTGCGGTGGAAACCAGAGCGGTCGGGCGGGGATGCAGAAAACGCAAACTGGAGTCTATCATTTCACTATTAAGTAAAATCTTCTGGTTCCGGACAACCCGAGGGATAAACGCGGCCGTCGGTGTTCGAGGTGCAAGAAGGTCACGGGCCCGTAAGCGGAGCACCGTCGCTCTGCGACTCCTCGAACATCAGCGCTACAAGAACCGACGTTTACGGACAGCTGGCCGCACCGGCCCGGGGTTACAAATGCAAACCTCCTGTCAGGTCCGTCACATCCTGCCGCCTCTTTCAAGGATCGCTGACTGATCAGGGCTCGCTGGGCGGGAGGGGGAGAAATGGACGCCACATGCTGCAAACTTCACCCGAAGAACTCTTCGGAGAGTCGGACCCCGGGCCGACATCCCTGCAATGCACCGTCGCTGCCTGAAAACACACTCCTCACCACGTGTTTGCAGGAATGTGCACTACATCACAACAAGACAGTGCACAACCACATCCTGCCCACATCTAGAGGACAATGCTGCTGAAGATGAAGGCAGGTGTGTGCGTGTGTGTGTGTGTGCGTGAGTGTGTGTGTGTGTGTGTGTGTGTGTGTGTGTTGGGGGGTGCGAGAGAGGGATGTCGCCCCGTTGCACCTATTAAGACTTATTTACAGGAAGAAAGAACTCTGTTTACATAACACACACTCCAATTGCTTGAGAAATAGGAAAGGCTGTTTACTCTGGAAGCCGGAGTACATTTCTGTCGCCATCGTCCATCTCCCATCACCGGTGGGAATTTTTTGCCTCGTTTCTTTTGTTATCTTTGGGATTTGGAACAATGACTCACATGAATTCTTCTGAAAACAGATTTGTATAAATAGAGAAATCAGTGTTTTAATCAGGGTTGTTCTCCCTGGACAGTCACAGTAGCAGTATCTGAGTTCAATATGATGTACTTGAAGATGTTTATATCAGGATTATTGCACAAAGGTCAACTTGTGTCCGCAGTCACTAACTTGTTGAGTCAATAAAGCGCCTCACCTGGGTTTGGCGAGATGCACGGCGCCCCCAACTGATAGAATCGCGCAACTACATATACAAGGAGCAACATCTTTGACAGGAAACGCACAGTTTACAGTCAAATGTGCTTTATATGAGTGTATGTTTCAGAAATAGCTCTTAAAATGTGCAAAGCAAAGTCTCGCTACCAAATAAGGACATTTTGGTCAACGCCCCGGGGTCCTTTGGGGCTCGACCCAGGGCGCGTCATCGGCCGTCCCCGTCCAGAGCAGCGGACATCCTTTCGTCACAGCTCACCTCTGTCCGTCAGACGTCTCTGCGGGGACACGAGCGCCCGTCAAAGCGGCTCGAATGTAGTCGGAGAGCGGAAAAACACTCGGCACGCCAACCTTTAGGGACGAACGTCAGGGAGCTGCTGAATATTCAGAAGCGTGACAGCCCTTCTCGAGGCCCATCATGCAGGAACTCGTGGCCCAATCCGTTGCCACACTTCCCGCAGCACACCTGAAACAGAATCCAAACTAGAACAGTTACAGGTCTGCAGGTGCAAAAAGTTGGTACATGGGTGGATATCCTGCAAGGTTATGGTTCACCTTGACGGGTCCCCAGGCTTCTGGGTGTTTGGAGACGCTGTCCTCGCGGACCGTCTCCGAGAAAGCGGGCCAAGGAGACGAGTGTTGGAATTTGGCTGAGCTGGAAAACAGCTCGTGGCCACATTCAGAACAAACATAGATGCCTGAACGGGGGGAAAAAATGGCAGCAAGGAATGATTACATTTTTGGTGAATAGAAAATACAGAACGAATTTCAAGACTCCTCTCCTGCAAAGCCTCTCATCTTGAAATCAGGTGTCTGGTTTTCACATCACATTTATTCAAAGCAAACCAAGCATTTAGTAACCCCAGGCAGCTACTGTCCACATTTATTTACGTACTATCTAACATCCATTTCAACTCCATTTTTGCATCACATACCTTAGCGTATGTTTGGATTTCTACTTGTAAATTATGCCTATAGTATACTGAATTTAATGCACATATCCATGTGCATAATGTGTTAATGTACCCCAACAGTAAATCCCTTGTAAATTATAGACATAACATACCATGTAAATCACATTCTTGTATTTATTGAATCTAAACCTGCTGTTTTTTTCCACTTTGGGTTCAATGCACCTCATTGCTTGTACATGTGTAGGGACAATAAATTTTAATCTAAAAAAATAATGTAACCTAGTAACAGCAAACCACACCCATAATATGTCACTGTGAGCAGGGACAGCATGGCGCTTCTTCTTCACACTCACCGGGCTGAAAGTGGTCCTTGTATTCTTCTCCGCCAGAGAAGGTGCAATACGACATCTCGTTCAGGACTTGGGATCGCAGGTTTCCTCGTGGGCCGGATCTAGGACTTGTTTTCTGTGGAGATCCGTGGAGCTCAGACCGGGTCGAAGCTCGGGGTCGGTATCAGGTGTCCTTGTGTAACGTCCCGTCACTTGCTCATTTCTTCCACACGATGCCAGTGTTCACACGCCGAGCTGACGTCGGTATGAACCCTCTCTCTTTCAATGATCAGACCTTTACATCTACAAATACATGCATCAACGTCAAATCTGCGCCACATATCAGGTTATATGTTGGTGGAGAAAGCAAAGTGAAAGATAAAACATTATTGAGCTATTCTGTACTCGCATTACTGCTGGTTTTAAGATATAAAGAACTTGTTTTATGTAGACGCTTGGAAGAAAAGATAGATTGTAAGAAAGAGGAATGAATTTAAAACATTTATTACAGCATTTCATTCTTGAGAATTCACAAAAATAGCATTTTTCGTACAATTTGTCGAGCACGTCGATCAGTGCGATTTGAGGTCACTATTTAGAAAAGGGACGTTTAAAAATAGGATATGACATTGAACACGAGGGTTTCGGGAAAGTGGTTGTGAAAGGAGTGCAGCAGTTGCATAGTGAATGAGTGTTCGCTGAGTTGTCCTGTAAGGCCACGATGGATCAGAACCCCGGTGCTCCCGGACAGGGCTTGTTCCCGAGGGACGTCATTCACTGTCCAAACTCTCAACAGCTCAGAGAAACTCCAGTCCTGCAGCTCATTCTACTGTCCGTCGACCTTATCTGTGGGGACACGTGGAACATTTTATTGATTCGTTTGCAGGAATAAACAAATGATACTCTTAGTTGAACATTACTAGAAAAGAAGCTCCAGCCTCATTCAACCTCTGAGAAAGACAAAACTAAAGCATTTTCGTCAAATCCTTTGTAGAATATTAACGGTTTGCTGTACCTTTAGGGACGAACTTCAATGAGCTGCTGAATATTCAAAAGCGAGACGTGCCTCTGGACGGTCCGTCGTTGACAAACTCGTGGCCCAGGCCATTTCCACACCTCCCGCACCTCACCTGAAACCAGCACCAAACCAAGTTTGCCAGCGATCTTCCACCGTGAGCACAAACACAAGCGTCAGCTGGCCGCCGTTCTTCATGGATTCCACCGGATTACTGCACACTAAAATTTATCGGATTGGTGACGTGCATTTCCTTTTTCCCCTAGCGGCACCTTGAAGGTCCCGGGCCTCTCCTCATGTTTGGACACGCTGTCCTGCCGGATGGTCTCCGTGAAAGCCGGCCAGGGAGATGAATGCTCGTACTTGGAGGTGCTGGAGAACAGCTGGTGATCACATTTGGCGCAACTGTAGATCCCTGGAAGAGGTGGAGAGGAGATGATCCAGTGAGCTACTTCACCAGGAAGTTATGTCAACAAAAGCAGTATAACTGACAAACTTTATAGGCAATAACATCTGTTGGCAATCACCTATCACTGGTACATGAGGTACTTCACCGGGAAGTTATGTCGACATGAGCAGTGAAACTAACAGATTTTATTGGCAATAACATCTGATGGCAATCACTGGTAGAGGTTGTCGTTTTTAACCAGTAAAGTTTAATCTGATCGTACTGTAACGATGCTAGCTAGGTGCTACACTTTAAACTAAGCGTGTTTTGTAACGGTTGTTGTGTAACACGCAAATAGTTTACGAAACAGTTTCAGAAACGTCAGCCAAGGTAAACGTTCACTCTTAAAAGAAATAAATCTCAAACAAAGCGGGGATGATATTGTCAATTTGTCCACAGGAGGATTTAAACGCGTTAATTTGCAAACCGCGACTAGCTAAATTAGTCATCGATAACTTCTTGTTAGGCTAAACAGTAGCGTAACGACAAACATCATTCTGAAATGGTGCTTCTTTTAAACATCAGAGGTGACTGTACCTGGTTTAAAATGCTCTTTGTAGACCTCTCCCCCGAAGAAGGAACAAAAAGACATCTTATTCTTCTTTATTTGGGCTTAGCGGCCCGGCGTCGAGTTCAAAAATTGAAACGGAATGTGCCAAAGGTAAACAACAACACTTCCTGTATAAGCCTCCGAGTTTCAAAATAAAAGCACACGCAAAACTGACCGGTCGTTTTTGATGGGCGTGTGGAAGGAGACTTCTTCCGGCGTCCGTCAGAATGCTTTTATTGTGAAAATACCAAACCGGAAGTAAGACCATTATTTTCTGCATCGTGAAAGTGCGCAGGGAAGAGATTTAATGATGCAACTTTAATGACAGCGAACTGTGATTTTGTCCATTTGGTGAAATGTAGTGTTTTAATAGTTTTAAAGGCATTTTCTCCCGAAATTTTCATTATATTTAAATAATTTTCCCGCCCAGTCGGCGTGGTTTTCTTGCCGCCCAGCAACACGAGCAGTGTCTGCAGGGGTTTTGCAGGTGTCCGACTAGACAAGCAGGTTGTGTTTGGTTGCTCTGGAGATTCTTCTCCTCGGTTTGTTGTTAAAATCGCATGTCTTCCCTCCGTATCGTGTGGATACGATAGTTATGAAGTGTCTAGAAGTGACACAGCGGACACTGTCTGCAACCGTGCAGCTGCTAGACTGGAGCTAAATAGCAAAGATTTGGGATGTTGTTTTTGTGTGCATCACACGCCCATCTTCTTTTCTGGAAGCTGCTGATTCCTTACCTGCAGCACAGCACACTGTTAGGAGGAGTATGAAGCCCACCATAAATCAGTAAGTTGCAGCCTTGTCTGTCATTCAACTTAAATAACTGGGCAGTCATCTCTTAAAGAGCTGGTGGGAATGTCTTTTTTTGTAAAGGCACAATGAAAGAACAAAATGAAGACAGAGAGAGGGTAGAACAACACATGCACGACTAAATCAAAACATTTTTTAGAGACCGCTGCTCCACATCCCATGCAGATCCTGGCAGTTCTTACTATCAAGCACAAGCAACAGCTATGCAGATCCTGCCTGCTTGGTCAGTCCTCGGTACAAACAGGTACACCCGCTGGAACTGGAGCCGCCACAAAGTAGGCCCTCAGTGTAGCTGAGATTTTACCATGGATTTTATCCAGGATGAGAAATTCTGTCTGACTGGAGTCGAAGTACACTGATCCGGTGTTATTTTCAAAGTTCAAGTCACCCCCATAACTGCCAGGGGTTTGATGTTCCTGATGAAACGATAGAAAAAGAAGATAATTAAAAGAAAAGCGCAGACAGTGCGTGTTTCTGCTGCCCTCTAGTGGACACAAAGGGAACGACGGCAAAGTGCAAGCAAGTGTTATCAGCTGTGGAAGGACAACAAACCGGCCTGGAAGTCTTCTTCTCCTTCTTCTGCTTCTTCCTCTCCTCCTCTTCTTCTTCTTCTCCATCATCAACTTCTACATTTGGCCTGACTCGATCACATGAGCGTTATCTCTCAGTCTACAGTAATGCCAATGTCATTACTTAGAAACCTTTGATACGCAGAATGTGTCAGTAAATGTCCTCCAACTGTCATGTTTTACCTCGTGGATGTGAAGGAACTCATGCCAGCGAATGTTTGAAAAGAGAAGTTATCACATCCACACGGGTCCGGCTTTCTGTGGGTGCTTTTTATTTGCGCCCTCAATCACAATTTTGAAAAAAAAATGGAGAAAAACTCTCCTCTGAGAGCTAAATAACTCTCTAAATGGCAAGTGCGTTGGATGTGTTTGAAATAAGCAAATGGTAGTGGGAGTCTTCACACGCACGTATGATGGGTGAGAGATGGAGAGAGAGAGAGAGAGAGAGAGAGAGAGAGAGAGAGAGAGGCCACCGGTGCTTTCAGAGTCTGTTCCGACTGTTCCAGGTCGTGTCATTACATAAGTCTGCATCCAGGGCCGTCCTGCGGGGGGCCGGGCCGGGGGTTGGGGGGGGGGGGGGCGCGAAGGCTCATTCCGTGTTTTGACGTCGGTCGCAGTGCAGACAGGATGATTGGCTCCGTCAACCGCCGGCCTCCGAAGTCTAATCTGGATTAGTTTGGTCCAGCCTGCAGCCCGGAGTCCAGTAATCACATTAGTCTGTGGGGAGGGGGGTCCTGGAGCGGCGTCTAACCAGGTCGACGCCGCCGCCGCCGCCGGTGCTGCAGCTCTACCGGGCGTCTGGACGTGAGGATGGAGCTCCTGCTGCCGGTGCACGGCGGGGCTGCAGCGGACTTGAGCGGACGTTAGTTCCCCGCTGCCGCCGGAGAATGGCGCGCCGCCCCGGGAGGAGAACCCGCCGCGCCCCGCAGCATCCGGGGCGGTGACTGCAGGCTTCCGCCCCCGCGGTGCGCAGCCGTGGAGCCAGGTGAGACCTTCACAACACGCATATTCTTCCTAGGGGCTTCCCGTGGGCGCAGGAGGAGGGAGGACCCGGAGATGCCGCACAGCCCGCACCATCCCGCGCTGTCCTCACCATCCCCGCAAGTTTGTGCGTTGGCTGCGCAGGAGACCCGCGTTTCGCTTCAAGAAGGACAGGAAAGCCAGCGGGTGAAAAGTGCATGGCAGGAAAGTCACATCTGACATTCAGTTCATCTCTTGGAAGTCACTTCATCTGGGATGTAGTTCTGGCTCTGCTGTTTCCTCCTGGAGGACCTGCTGTGGTTCACCTGAGGTGCGGATGGTTGATGATGAGGCCTGAGGTCCCGCTTTCCGACCCCAGACCCGAATCGCCTTGTTTCCCGGGGGCATTGAAATGATACAAGCGTTTATTCCTATTTGAGAAGCTGATTTGTAAAAAAAAAAAGAGCATTCTGCAAGAAAAGAGCCGTCAGCACGGCGACTGATCGAACGGCGTCCTGGAAAATAACACCGTGGAGCTTCTCGCCTCCGTCTCAGTTCAGCCGAAAGAAGCTTTCTGCTTCCACTTGCACTCTTCCAGGATAAATGAAGCCCGAATCGGGGCTTGCAGCCCCCCTCGCCTCGCTTCTTCTCAGGCAGAAATTCATCTCCCTTCCTGTCTGGAGCGCCGCCAAACCCCCTCTGACCTCCTCGAATGCAGGCCAGCCGAGGTTTTCCGCTCCCCGTCAGCATCGGCTGATCCAAATTGACTCCTAAGTAGAAATTGATCCGGGTAATGCGGGGGCCGTGTTGGGCGTTCTGAGGATTAATGGAGCTGCACTTTGGGTGAATTAAATGTGACCGACGGCGCGGCAGGTTTGCAATCAAATGAATATATTTTCCGACCGAGCGAAGAAAGAGAAGGAGAGCGTGCGGCGGGAACGGAGCGAGGAGCTGATGGTCATTCCTGGAAACTCATGTGATTGAAACAGGATATCTCAGATCGATCTCCGCTGTAACATCCATCCATCCATCCGTTCATTCAGTCATTATCTGCACTCAGGGCACCCCGGAGCCGTCGTGGGGCCACTTCTAGAGACCTACAACCGTTCATCTTCTCATTTATACGTCACAGAATGACAGACGAGCGTTAAAACAGTCAAAGTCAACTTTATTATCCGTGCCGCCATGTTGCCCTCGGTGCAAAAGTACTAAACATGATCAAATATTTGTCACAGAAAACAATGACGAGTTATGCAGCGGTTGTTACGGTTAACGTGTAATTTTCTTTTGATTTGTTTTAAAACTGACGGTTGTACTCAGGTGCAATTTAAGTGATAGCGGTATCAAAGCACAGTTGCATCAACAGTTTTTACGGTGCATTTTTGGCCTGGAAGTGAATGTATAAGTGAGTCCTTGAAGAAGTTCTTACGGTAGATGCCGTATTTTTCGCACGATAAGTTACGCTTAGAATCCTTGCATTTTCCCAAAAGTCGTCTGCGCGCCTTAGAATCCGGTGCCTCTTGTGTATGAGTTCTTGTGCTTCCTGACCGCCAACCACTTTTATCCGTCACTCTGCACTCAAACATCTCTCAAAATGTTTTCGTGCGACTTTGTTAAGCGACCGAGCCGCTTCGCTCGATCGACTGCGGGAGCAGAATATGGGTTGCAACTAGATAACTAATGATGTGCTGGAATACAACCTCACGCTAACTTCAGATGTTTGCTATCACTGGCTAACAGAAACCAATCAGACGCAGTTCTGTAGTTCAACAGATCATTACTGTACATTTGTGTGTATGAGAACCCCAAAAACGGCACCCGTTAAGAGACATCGGTCATAGCGGTCACGATGTAGATGATGGGAAAAGAGCAGCCGACAAAGAATCCAACATGAACGAATCAATGGAACGGAAGTGGAGGAAGTTAGAAGACCAACTTCGACAAGTCAAGAAGACAAGATAAGATAAGATAAGAACAACTTTATTTATCCCGAAGGAAAATTTTGTGCCAGAGTTTCAAGCAAAACATAACAATAATAGATAATAGTAGGAAGGAGGAAGAATAAGAAATACAATAAAATATAAAGTGTCAAAGTTAAGGCTATCAAGCGTTTTAAGGTCTTAAAAGACAGAGTTTCAAAGGGAACAAAGTGAGATGAAGAAAGTTGGACTAAACTGTTTGGTTTGGCTTTATATACTGTATGTTTTATCACGCGTCTTATAACACGGTGCGTCTTATGTATGAAAACAGACCCGTTCATTGATATTGCTTCTTACAATGCGGCGCGCCTCATGCTACGCAAAATAGCATACTTGATGACAGCAGCTTCTCATGTCACCATAAACATCAGACCAACGTTCACTCGTTCAAACATGAAATCAGATTCAAATGTTTACAGTTGAAGGTTCATCTTTCACTCCGTGCAGAAACATCCAACCGTTCACCCTCTCATCACTCGTCTTGACAATGTCGGGTCTCCGATGAAGCTCCTGCGTGTTCTTGGACTCTTCGAGGACCTCCACTCAGAAACCAGGAGAACATGGAGACTCCTCTTGGAGAGACCCCCCCCGAGGGAGTTCAACCGGGGACCTTCTCGCCCCAAATATGACGTCCAATATGCTCATCGCTGGAGGAGGAACACCAGCTTGAAACCCTGAAGCTCCATCTTCGTCTGCGGTGAAGACCGAGGACCAGAACGGACAGAAGAAGTGTTATCACGCTGCAGTCTTACACTCCATCACCCAGCTGCGATCTCAGTGATTTGTCATTTTTATTTTTGGACTCTGTGTGTGTGTGTGTGTGTGTGTGTGTGTGCGTGTGTGTGTGTGTGTGTGTGCTGCAGCCAGACCAGTTGGGTGAGGGACGGTGCATCGGAAATGATTCATGCCTCTGATATCGAGGATTATGGTGGACGTGCAGCTGCCCAGGCCTGAGGAGGCCTGAGGAGCATCTCCTCTCCGGTGTTTAACCTGGAAAGACCTGAAGAGTTGGGCTGAAGATGTGAAGGATCTGGAGAAACAGGGTCACGGTGTGAAGAGGTGAAGCTCCACACCTGACTGAAGGAGAAGATGCATCCTCTGTGTCGTCATCGCCGCCTGATTGGATAATTGCACCTAATTTGGGATTAGCTGTAACTCTGATGCAAAGAGCTCTGGTCTTTTCCAGCGAGAAGACGTTCTGGAGCAGCAAGACTTCATTTCATGTGTTGCGTGAAGAAGCGGCAGTCGGGCGTAGGAGTGAGTGTTGGACGCGATCCTGAAGGTACTTCTGTGCTTCTCCACTCACCATGTCTCCATTTTGTTTCAGCCACATTCCCAGAGTTCTGTCCGGTGGACCGAAGGCCGCCCGGGGCGAGATGGACGTCTCGAGGCTCCACGTAAAGGGCTGAGCTCCGCTCTGTCCACGTTCTCGCTTCTGCTCCTGACTGAGGGCCAGGATGGAGGAGAAGCTCTTCCTCAGCATGGACTACCAGGACGACGGTCCCAGCGTGGTCTTCTCCAAGGACGGCGCGCGGACCCGGGAGAGCCGGTCCGACCTGAACCTCGGGATTAGCCTCGACCCGAGTCAAGGTCAGCGTTCGCAGACGCTCTTCCTGCCTCACTCCCCCTCCTCCCCCGGCTCCTTGGCCGACCTCTCGGCTTCTTCTGAGGACGTGCCTCTCGCCGCCGGCCTGGTCAAATCGTCCTCCATAGACCTGGAGTCCAGGGAGAGCGGCTCGCTCAAAGGGAAACCTCTGCTCAGCCTGGTCAAGTCGCTGAGCACGGAGATCTCGCGCCGGGTGGAACCGGACGTCAACCTCTCCAAGTCGGACTCCAAGCTCCACCTTCATCCCTGGAGGCCTCCCAGGATACCGGAGGCCCGAGCCAACGCGGCCGGACCTCCGGAGAAGGAATGCAGGGCGACGTTTTCCTCTGCGGGCAACGCGTCTCCCACCGAGCCCCGGGGAAGCTCCCTGATGGCCGAGCTGGAGGACACGCGGAGGAAGTTTTCCGAGGCCATGCAGGATCCCCTGAGCATGCTCAGCAAGATCATGGGAGATGAAAGCTCTGGAAGTCCCAAGCAGTGCAGGACTTCAAGCGCAGGAGATTCGCCGTCCTCTCAGGGAAGCGCCGGGAGGGACGGCGGCAGGGAAGAAACAAGCCTCAAGTGCCGGAGAAGAGCGGATGGAGATCGCGCGGGCGAATCCGCTCCCAAAAGACCTCCGAAGGGCTCCTCGGGAAAGAACGCCGCCACCCCGGAGCAGCGAGCGCACAGGAGAGACGCCCGCCTGGAGATCCACACTTACGGAGACATCCTTCAGGTGGTGGAGCTCCGGGACGGATCCGGAGCCGGACGCCGCGGGAGCCCCTTCCGGCCCGGAGGCTCGGCCTTGCCTCTGCGCTGGCTCTTCTTGGTGGGCTTCCTAGCGTACGGCTTGTTCGTGCTGCCCCTGCCCTCCTACGTGACGGGTTTGTCTCTGGGGGTGGCATGTGGCTTCCTCCTGGGCTTAGTGGTTGTTTTCCTATTCGCCCCGCGGCGCTGCGGGGCCAGAAGACACCTACATTCAAGAAAACCCAGAGTCCTCGATCAAGTGCGTCGCAGCAGCGCCGATCCAGAGGTTCTGGAGGTAAATAATGGGGTCACGTTTACCGTGGGGCCAACTTTGTATGCTTACACTGACATTTCAGCGAGGAGGATAATCCGTGAGATTCAAGCTTTATGTTTTTGATTCTGGACGTTCGCTAACTATCACGTCGCTTGCTCGGTTCTGTTTAACACTGTTGTAAAGTTTGCTTTATTGAGTTGTTTACTTTTGTCGTTTGGCTTACACGTGATACTTGGAGGTCCTCTGGAGGGGGGAAATAAACATCAGGAGATCATCACCAGATTAAATCACAAGCCCCTCCAAGGGGTTCCTCTTAATTGGTAGCAACATAGCTTTTTACAGCTGCTAATTGTATTTCATTTTTACAGGCGTATTAAAGCAAAAATGTAAGTATAAACGGTCTAAGCTGTAAAAGACCACGATTTGTGGCTCTTCTTCAAGAGACAACTGACAGATGAGGATAGACCATGGAGTGTGATGTTTGCAGACGACATTGTGATCTGGTTGAGAGCATGGAACAGGTAGAGGAACATCTAGAGAGGTGGAGGTATGCTCTGGAAAGGAGAGGAAAGAAGGTTTGTCGCAGCAAGACAGAATATATGTGTGTGAATGAGAGGAAGCGTGGAACGCTGAGGATGCAGGGAGTGGAGATCAAGAAGGTGGAGGATTCAAGTACTTCGGGTCAACAGTCCAGAGCGTAGGAGAGTGGAAAAGAAACAAGTTCAAGCAGGTTGGAATGGGTGGAGAAAAGCGGGGAAAGGTGGAGGAGGCGGTGGTGAGATGATCTACAAACACTGACGAGACAGGAGGCAGAACTAGAGGTGGCAGGGATGAAGATGCTGAGGTTCCCTTTGGGAGCGACCAGGATGGAGAGGATCAGGAATGAGTCCATCACAGGGACGACACATGTTAGATGTTTTGGAGAGAAGGTCAGAGATGGTTGGGTCATGGTCAGGGAGAGAGAGGGAAGATACTGGTAAACAGATGATGGAATTGGAGGTCTAGAGGGAGAACAAAGAGAAGATGGATGGACGTGGTGAGAGAGGATATGAAGGTAGTTGGAGTGAGAGAGAGGATGCAGAGAATAGGGTGAGATGGAGAAGGTAGATTTGCTGAAGGGAAAAGCCCAAAGGAAAAAGAGAAGAAGAAGTTCCAGAGACAGCAGAGAGGAAGACGGAGGCCTTCTGCCTCGACCAGAGAGACGGAGAAGGACAGTCGTATAGAAAGCCGAGTCCCAGCAGCGCTAACAGTTACATGCTAAGAGCTAGCATGATCTAATAATACCTTCAGAATTCATAAAAAGAACTAAAATGGTGGCGACCTGGTAGATGAAGGCCTGCCCTTCTGCGACATGAGAGAGAAGATACCAGATCGCTATCGTGCACTGATGAAGGGACACGAGTGCAGACAAGATAGGAAGGATGACGATGGAGTGAAGATCTGTGTGGTCGCCTCACACGAGGCTCCAGAAGCGTTCTCATCCCGCAGCTCGCTCGGTCACATCAACCTCAACCTGGTGGTTCCTCTTGACCGAGTCCCTTCACCATCGTCCTCCAGGGCTGGATGACCGTGACCCACGTCTACGACCCCGAGACCTTCCTGCCGTCCGCCATGCACTCCGTCTACGTGGCCCTGGAGGGCGGCCGGCTGTGCCTGCAGTACCCAGCCGTATCCACCGAGACGTCCGACCGCTCCACGTTTTCCCGTTCGTGCACCTACCGGTTGGAAAACTGCACGGTCAGTGTCCGAGCCGGGCCTCGTCCCAGCAGAAGGATCTCCACGCTCACCTCACCGATGGTCGTGGATGTGTTTCCCAGGTCACTCTTGCGCCTCCCGGTTTGGCTCGCAAGAGGGTTTGGAACAAGAAGTACCCCGTCTGCATCACCCTGGCGGACGGGGAGACGGGGGAGGAGACCCTGATCGGGGACCAGGAGGAGGAAGGCGGGACGGAAAGACAAAGCGTCCCGGAGCATCAGCTGCCCGTCACCCTCTACCTGTTTGGTCGCACAGGAAGGGAGAAGGAGGAGTGGTTCCAGCACTTCCTCCTGGCCTCCAAGTGTGGAACCAAAGGCTGTGTGAGCACCGAGGAGTCCACAGGTAGGAGGTTGCTTCGGTGGTGGCTCACGTGTAGATGCTGATATTTGACCGGTGTTGCGGCGTTCACCGCGGCAGCAGTGGTCACGGCCAGAAGGTCCCCAGTTGGATTCTGCGTGGAGGTCCTCTTACAGTCCAAAAACCCGCTGGAGGTTCTTTGGAGACCCTGCATTGTCCAGATGTATGGATTCGAGGGTGACTGGTGGTCTGTCTCCATCAGTGGCCCTGTGATGAATCCAGGATGAACCCCTCCTCTCGTCCAATCGCAGCTGGGATGGGCTCCGGATGTCTTATTTCTGCTAAACTCACCAGACCGACGGTGCTCTTCTGCTTTCGCTCAGAAACGGCGTGTGATGAAGATGCCTCCAGAGAGAGCGCAGAGGAGGCCAGGGAATTCCAAGGGGCGGTGAAAGCCAGAACGCTGCTGGACTACACCGCCTACATGAGCGGACTGATCGGCTCAGAAGGTCGCGACCCGGCGTCAAGCTCCGACCCCGACGCTAAAGTGAGTCCCAGAACTCGTCCCTTCAGCTACTGGATGTCGCCGGAGGTGTTTCATCAGGGTTTTCTGTTCGGTTGTTCTCCTCCCGTGTCCCGCAGATTCCCGACAAAGAGCACGGCTCTCACGCTCAAGCTGAAGCTCGGTCCGGTGAAGGTCCGGCGGCCTCGGGGGCGTCTGCAGACACGGCCTGGGTCAATTCCCTCGTGGGGAGAATATTCTGGGACTTCCTCCGGGACAAGTACTGGACCGACCAGGTGGCGCACAAGATCCAGAAGAAACTCACCAAGATCAAGGTGAGTGCTAATGCAGGGATGGAGAAGTTAGGTTTGGGTTTGGTCCTTCTCACCAAAGTCGGATTTTCCCAACTCGGTGGTCTGATGACACTTTCCATGTAGTCCAAACTCCTGAAGATGATCTTAAGGAGCAAGCACTTGGAGACAGCAGCGAGGAAACGCTGTCTTCTATCAGGCAACCCAACCTTCTACCTAAACCTGGGACGGATCCCGGCTCGGTGTGGACGGCCTTCTGCCTCCACCGGCGAGGGAAAGGAGGACGGAGAGCTAGAAAGCGAGTGTGAGCGACAGGCAGAGGGGGTTCAAAGGTCGGGCGGAGCTGATGACCTATTACTACTGATAGCGATAGCGCTAACAGCTACACGCTAATAGCTGAAATAATGCAATAGTATCGTTAATAGTTGTTGAGGACGGTCTTGAGGCGAGGTAGTGGTCACGATCCCCGGGAACGGCGGCGGGGCCTCCTCGTCCTCTCAGTCCAGGGTCAGGGTCCAGATCTCCTGGACCAGGGGTCGGCGACCTTTAACACCCAAAGAGCCATTTGGACCCGGTTTCCTCGGAAAAGAAAACACTGGGAGCCGCAATTACTCTTTGACGTCTAGAATAAAGGTACCACTGTATATATTGCTTTTTATCACCTTTACACTTTGTATAAACAAGTGTGTAGTGTGTTGCTTCTGAAATTCACAAAGTTTTACAGAGAAAATTAAATTTTATTTATGTAAGGAACTCATTTTGAGCTTTCAGAGCGTTTAGCGGAGCCTTGACCTGAATTTTAAAAATAAATCTGGAAACAAATCACTGTGTCAGTAAACAATAAAAAATAAATATTTGCAAAATATCTTCATAAATATTAATTTTACCTGGTTTACGAGACTTCTGCTCCTGAACTTCTGCGCACAGCATCTGCAAACGGGGACTTTACCGGCTGGCGGGTATACCGGCTTCCGCCAGTGTGACGTTATTTTGAGCGGCGAAAAATAATAAATATAATTTTATTTAATATTTCAAGATCACAATAATCTTCCAACTCAGAACTAAAAGTTAAAAAAAGGAATGAACACATATGAAATACACTTCAATTAAATATTTATCATTTATTTTGCCAAGCCGCTCGGAGCCGCAGCGTAAAGATGAAATGCCGACCCCTGAACCAGCCATGGTGGAGGAGGCCTCACGGAGCAGAAACAGAGACCCTGTCTGCTTTTCTTCCAGCAGAACTCTGCTTCATTGCTTATAGTGAGTCCTCTTTATGCAAAGGTTTAAACAGCACCGGTGTTGAGAAGCATGATGTCGCCCACAAAGCAGGTGTCAAAACAGATAAAACATGGGATGTGAGGCAGTGGCTTCCTTCAGTACTGTCGCAGGACCGCGAGAGCATCAATAGGATTGTGTCTCGCAGGAAAGAAAAGCACAGAAATGTGGGTTTGGATCGGCGAGAAGCGGAAAAGTACAGGGAATCTCGGAAAATAGAATGGTGACAGAAAATTGACCCGCAATATTCATAAAGGAAATAAGAACGGTGGCGCCGCAGGGATCAGGCCACGGCCCTCCTCGAAGACATGAGGTTACTATCGTGCACTGATGAAGGGATGCATCTTGTGTGTGTGTGTGTGTGTGTGTGTGTGTGTGTGTGTGTGTGTGGGTGGCTGCAGTGGAAGGTCTGCTGATAATGCATGGCCTCTGCATCCAAAGCAGGAGGAGGGAGTGGAGGAACATCAGCGATGGAGCAGCAAACCGTTACTCATTTCCTGCTCTCATCCTTAACACTCCATTCTTTCAACCCCACTCTCCCCTCCATGCGCACACACACACACACACACACACACACACACACACACACACACACTGCACACCTTCAGCACAGTCCTATTTCTTTGGAGTAACCAACAACGCATCCCCGCTTGTCTCATTTCACGTCCACGTTGTCCTTAAATTCTTCCGAGATCTTCGTTCCGACAGCGTTTGCTCCAAAAGACGGTTCGGTTTGGGAAGAAACGGCGACAGGATACGGACGTCTGACACGAAACTCTAAACTTTTTGCAAAGAGGGACATATTTGGTGAGGTGAAAACCATTCAGCCTGACATTCTCTGTTCCTTTTGCCTCTGATTGTCTCTTAATGTCAGATGAAACATCCTCAATTCTCCGTAGCAGAGTGCTACCACCCAGGGAAACAGCAGGCAAACTCTTGCTTCTTTTTAGGACAAATTTTCTCCACTATTTTCATCAGGCGGTCTTTAATAAATTCACCCTGAGTAGAAGGTTTGCAGTACTTGGCGATCAGCGTTGCTGCCTCGTAGCGTGTCTTCGTGGCGTTTTCATTTGATGATTTCAGCTTCCAGTTGTTTCAATGTTTCCCTACATTTGTTCCAAGTTGGCGGCTTGTTGAAGTTAGCATGTTTCTCCTGGTCGTGCTTCTTGATGTTGAATTCCATGAAAGCAGCCGCAGTCTCCTGGAAAACACAGTTGTTTCGTATTTCGGTGAAAAAAATGTCCTAAAAGCGGCAGCACTCGCTGTCAGCTTTCCTTTTTTTATTCACAGTCCCCATTTTTGAAAAGGACTGGAAAGGATCCCACGATGCCCTTTGACCCCTGTGACAAGGGTTAGAGGTTCCCATGGCGAGAGGGGCCAAAGGTCTAACAGCATCTTCGGGTGAAATATAGAAACATAAAATAGCTTTCTCCACACCATGTTTTACACTTTGGTCAACAGTGCTGGCGGATACATATTATTGATTTCATGACAGAGGCCAGTGGACCACATTCGGCCCGCGAGCCGGACTTTGGACATGCCTGGTCTAAAGGAAGGAAGCAGATTTTAGACTTTAAATCAGACTCTGCTATCCTTCTCCTGAATGAAGGCAGACACGGTCCAGGAGATGAGCGGACGGGCTGCTTTCGGTGACGGTAGCGACAGATTCAGGACGTATAAAAGCTTCGGTCGGGTCAGAACGGCAGGTGGAACGCAGTCGAAACAAATGATATAACGTTGACCGCTTTCCGTGTCCAATATCAGCATGTCGCTGTCTGAACGCTCCGTGTGAATCCCTTCAGCTCCCGTACTTCATGAACGAACTGACTCTCGCCGATCTGGACATGGGATCCTGCCTCCCTCAGGTCCTCAGCACCTCCAGGCCCACGCTGGACCACAGAGGTACGATGAGATAAGATGTACTTTATTGATCCTCTTTTGTCACAGTAGCGCAACAATGACAGCATCTGTAAATATGAGTACAAATATAAATAAACCGACGATTGTTAGCAGACGACATCCACAACTAAATAGACGGCAAGGATAAGAATAGAGAAGAACAAAGAAAGACAGCGAGGATAAGAATAGACCAAAAAAACGACCACAACAGAAACGGTGACATTAACAATGACAAAAATAAACATGATGTGAGTGGAGTGATAACAAGGATAAAAAGGGCATGACAGGTTTTCTCAGCCCCGGACTTTTTCTTTCTGCGCCCTTCAAATGCGAGGGTTTTCATTTTGTTAGAAGGTTTGCACCTCGACCCCCACGTCGCCCCGGTGATCTGTTACATCCCATCTCGGCGATCGGCAATCCTCTTAGTGGCCACTAAGCCGACCAACAATAGCGAGCTGCTTCTGTTATGTCTCGTCTGCGACCTCCAGCAGATGAAGAAGAAAAGACAGAAGTTTGAGTGTCATTAACCCACGGCCTTCCCGCAGGCCTGTGGCTGGAGATGGAGCTCATGTACACCGGGTGCCTCCTGATGACCCTGGAAACAAAGATGAATCTGTGCAAACTGGGTAAAGAGGAAAAAGGGGACGCCGGCGGCATCCAGGAGACCCAAGCGAGGTACCGACCCGTCTCGGCTTCCTCGCCGGATGTGCTGAAGATGAGCCAACGGCTTGGCGGATACATTTGTCATTTTCCAGCTTGAAACCCAGGATGTGCACGCTGGCCGACAGCGACGAGGAGTCGTCCAGCGCCGGCTCGTCGGATGAAGAAGAAGCAGCGCCTTGTGAGCCGCAGGGGTCCGCCGGAGAGAAGGGAGCGGCGGCGGCGGCGGCAGCGGCTCCCGATGTGTACGTTATCAGCTACTGAAAGCGAAAATGCGGCGGTCGTTGACGGGGGATTGTCTTTGCAGACACGGCGGCGGCGGCGGCAGCACCGGCAGGAAGATCCTCAGATTTGTGGACAAGATCGCAAAGTCCAAATACTTTCAGAAGGCGACGGAGAACGAGTACATCAAGAAGAAGATCGCCGAGGTGTCCAACATGCCCCTGATGCTCAGCGTGGAGGTGCTGGAGCTCTCCGGAACCCTGGCCGTCAACATCCCCCCGCCCCCCACCGACAGGATATGGTACAGAGGCGCCTCGCCCGTCGTTTCGGCTCGAAGACGAACATCTCCGACGGTTCTTTCCTGTCGCCTAGGTACAGTTTCCAGGTGCCTCCCAGGTTGGACCTTCACGTGCGCCCCATGCTCGGCGAGAGGGAGGTCACCTTCATCCACGTGACCGAGTGGATCGAGAAGAAGCTGCAGTGCGAGTTCCAGGTGAGACCATCCGCTTCCTCCCAGCGGCTCGCGGATGGATTTAACGTCTGCTCTCGACTCAAAGCGACGGCGCCGCCCTTTGGTCCGCAGAAGGTGCTGGTCATGCCCAACATGGATGACATCTATCTGCCGCTGATGACGCCCGGCGTGGACGACCAATCCGCCTCCCATCATTCCTCGCTGCGCTCCACGTCCCACCAGTCCTCGGTGGAATCCCAGGACTATTTGTCGGAGTGACGTCCCGCTGAGGCGCCGATGAGGGCTGACCACGCAGTGAGAATCCCGCGCTAGCGCCCCCTACTGTTAAGATAAGCTCGCTGCAGCTCGGAGGAGGTGGGGACGCACAAATAACGCGGGGCTTCACGAATTACCTGTGAATGTTTCAGTCCGGTCATCCGTTTGGGATCCTGGACCCGCACAAACCAAAACACGATGATACGACTTCTGTTAAACCCTTTCAAAATGCATGTTCCTGAAGAGTGTTTGTGGATTCACCGCTCAGACCTGAATACACCCTCAGACAACTGTTTCTGTGACGTTCTGCTTTATTGTCTTGTGTTGACGCACTCCTCTTCGCTTCTGGCCTCCTCGGCCTGGGCTTCAGGACGAGGCTTCGGGGCCTCCCTCTTCCGCGGGCCCTGTCGGCACAACAGAGACCCGAGCGATTTTGTCAACACGGGAAAACGCCGCTTGTAGCGTGTAGCGTGTAGCACGACCTCACCATGAACGCCCGCTTCTCCTGGGCTGACTGGAAGCAGCCGTGACCAAACTTGGAGGTGGTGTCGATGAATTTGAGCTCGACGGTTTCCATCGACTTGCGAGACGTGTGCACCAGCAGAGACTGCGGGGCGAGGAAACCGCAGATGCCGGAGATTTCACGTGGGCGGGTTTCTTTCTCCGAGCCGCGATACGCGCTCATCGGCGGACTTACCTTTCTGAGGGTGAGCACGCGTTTCTTAGCGCCGACCACACAGCCTTTCACCATCACAAAGTCATTGTTGACCTCGCCGTAGTGCGGGAAGCCTCCCTGCAGCGCAGGAAGGATGAGGAGGAATCATACGTACTCTTCTTTTCTAAGAAATCGGACACCAATGAGAAGAAGGCGGTGAGATGTGACAGGACGCCGTAGCTGCCTACGAAACCTTTGCTCCCACCTGAGTTTCCATGTCGCAGAAACTACAGAGCAATCAGGCGCAATTTGCAGAAGATACATCCTAGGAATCGGAGCAGCCTTGTCCCGTCCAGCCGGGCTTTTAGAGAATGTGAACGCGCCGCGTCCCGTCATACTTGACGTTTGATATCATGTCGGCGGGTTTACCAGAGATGGATTAATACCATGGGGGTGACGGTCTTCTGGGTGATGTCGTAGTTGGTTGAGGCGTTGTTCCTGATGATCTTTCCATCCTGGATATGGACACCCTTGCCAATTCTGTAGATCTGCCGTGAGAAACCGTAGCAGTCAGTCGTGAATCACAGCTGAGATAGGAGGTTCGGGAACAAGTAGCAAGTACCTTCTTGTTGATCTCGGTGCGGTGCTGGTAGCCCTTCTGGCCGGCTCGAGCTATGGTGAAGCCCACGCGGGCGGGATGCCAGGCTCCGATGCAGGCCACCTTCCGCAGACCCTTGTGAGTCTTCCTGGGGAGCTTCTTGGTGTGCCAGCGGCTGGTCACACCTTCCAGAAAGTAAAACCGAAAGCTCTGAATTTGGATTTGTTTCTCTCGAGGACGTCAATAGCAGTAACCAACCTTTGAAGCCGTGACCTTTGGAGACCCCGATGACGTCGATCATCTCGTCCTGGTAGAAGACGGCGGAGACGGGGACGGTCCGCTCCAGACGCTCCCTCGCCCAGTCCACCTTGTCCGAGACGCTCCCCCCGTTCAGCTGCACCTCCGCGACGTGGGCTTTCTTCTGCCTTATGGGCAGCAGTCTCATCTGCGAAGGAGACGACCCTCGGTGACGCGACCGTCTCCCGGCCTCCGCTCAGAAACAAACTAGATGATTAGCGAGTAGCGGCGCAACAGAGCTGAGCATTTATTGCCCTCATTATCCTTATTACCTCCGCTGAAGCCGGACCCCGACTTCCAGACACTCAGCTTAGCGGCACTATTAAGAGGAACCTTGGCAGATTATTATGTTCCTCCCTGCCAACGTAAAGGTTTCCTCCTGGCCTCCAGCGGCTGGGAGAGCCAGGTTCTGACCTGAGAATTATTTTTAAACTGCCATTCGAACCGGCTCCCTCCGGCCCTCGCAGAGACGTCGCCAGGGTTGTTTGCCCTGAGATGTGGACGATTTCCTTTCCAGTGCATGCGGTCAGGTGGTCAACTGACACCTTTGGCCTTTTGCGGCGGCGGACCCGTGAGGAGGAGACGGGCGGCCGCGTAGCCGACAATCGTCCGAGAAAATGTCAGTCCGAGTCTGGAGGCTGAAGGCCGGGTCGTGCCGAAAGCGTTGCTGCGATGGTTTTGGCGGAACGTGAACGACGACCCACCTGGGAGTGAACGATAACCCTGATGACCGAACAGTACTTCTTCATGAGGATGAAATCCTTCTCCAGTTGTTTTTTTCCCGCCTCGTCCTGCCACTTCTTGGCGTACTTGGTGAAGGCCTTCTTCTTGCTCTTATGCCTGAAGCGCAGAAAGTACGCATAAAGGTTAGCGGCTCGGAGACGACCGCGTCGAAAAAGATTCAACCAAACCCACCAGTTTCTGTAGAACCTCCGCCTGCATTCGTCGCTGAGATGCTCGGCGAAGATGGTCTTCAAGGAACGCAACCCACGGACGGTCCAGATGTATCCAATCACCCCGACCACCACGAGCGGAGGCGTCTCGATGATGGTGACGGCCTCGACTTCCTCTCGCTTTGATTGCTCTGAAGGGTGAATGTTAGAAAATAACAAAGCGTACCATGTGAATGATGCACAGGACGTGGCGGTCGGCGGTTCAGGGCAGCCGCACAAAGGGAGGCGAGTCCTCGTCCCGGCTGCCGCTGCGCCTCGGGTTCACGTCACGTGCTAAACATCTCCTCAAGCCTCCCATGATGCATCTCCACGGCAGGCCGACGCTGTACGTACTGAGCCCGGTGCGCTGAACCTCCCTGAGGACGTGCGTCATGCCGGCCTTGTAGCCCAGGAAGGCGGTGAGGTGCACGGGGGCGCCGGGGTCGTCTTTGGGCCAAGTGCGCACTTTTCCGCGGTGCTTCTTGCTACGCCGACGTGGCAGGAAACCCATGTGACCGTGGCGGGGGGCGTGGAACTTCCGATGCGACTGAGAGGAGGTGACGCACAACGAGATACACGTTTAGCAGCGGACGGACACTTCACCAGAGGAAACCCCACGTCCACGTACGAGGACGCTACGGTTTGAGTCGCCGAACCCTTTCGCTTCACACACTAACAATTCAATGTGGCTGCGGAGCAGTAACTTAAGGCCGACGTCCCTTTTATCAGCGTTTTTTTTGGGGGGGAGGGCATTTTTTTGTTGTTTTCATTCACGTCCCGGCCCTGCGGACCTCAATTTAGATTTCTAAAAGGCCTCGTATCAAGAGATCGGGTCTCGGGAGGATAACGCCCAAATCAACAAACGCAGCCCAATGATCCAGCTCCATGACGTCCATAGACGTGTCGATGAGTCCAGGAGATACGATTGAAGTGTCAATAGCTTCAAGAATCCAAGATCATGAATAGATATTTTAGCTTTTAATCTCTAGACTGACTGTAGATAAGGCGACACGGAAATCCACTCCGACTCACACGGATCAGAATTCAGAGGATATCATTGTTTCCCTTGGCGCTCCTGTTGGGGACACCCTTTTCCAAAAGCTTCATCGATGATCTCACATCGCCGCGGCCGAATAAACCCGACATGCTGACATGCAGAGGACGGATGAAACACCGCACGGCAGAAGATAAGAACCAAAACCCGACGAGCACTGACCATGTCTGCAGACCCTGACCGGGCGCGGGGGGACGTTAGAGTCGTACATGAAGTGACACTCGGCGCGAGGCTCTAATTTGGTGTTTGGCCGGCCGAGAAGCCGTGTTCTCTTACAAACAAGGAAATCTTGGCCAGACCGGAGGAGAAGGGAGGAGCGAGGGTCTGAGGTGGACGGGAGCCCAGCGGACGGGAACCAAGCAGCCATGAAAGGAAAGACTTAAAAGACGGTTAAATATCATTAAGCAAATCAGAAGTATTGAATATTGAGCGGTTTCCTCGGCTGTGGGTGTCATGGTGAGCGGGGATGCGGCGGAGAACTCAAGAAATAAGAATAAGAATAAGAATAAGAACAACTTTATTTATCCCGAAAGAAATTGTTGTGCCAGAGTTTCAAGTAAAACATAACAATAATAAACAATAGTAGGAAGACGGGAGAATAAGAAATACAAATAAAATATAAATAAAATATAATAGGAGATCTGAGTCACACCAATTGGTACTTTTTGTGACAATAAGACATGTATTTGACTTGACATTGCATGTTTGTACGTTGCTTTTCCTGCAATATCCGCCTTTTTAAATCCCCGGAAACACCAGAGGGACAGTTGTGATATGTGTGTTTGACCCCCTCCGCCACTTCTAATCAGACTGCATGCCGTGGATATTTGTGGTCGTATGTCCACGACCATTTGGACATTTTCAGTCTTTGTTTAGCGACCCACACATTTGAGTTTGTGACATTTTTGAAACTCCAAATGACCTCAACCACAACAGTGACAGATTCCTCAGACTGGGCTCTGCATCGCCACCCTCTGCACTCCCAGGGAGGCAACAGCTCCTGCTGTCACCTGATCCCTCGACCTTTGAGATTTTAAAATTCTATATTGAACATTTATAAGCTCGATTCACATTTAACATTTAATGCGGTGACAATTTTAGATCAGTAGAACACAAGGTCGGTATCAAGAGTAGTTGTTCTCACAGACCTCCATTTTGCTCTTACAGTGTGACAACCACAGGAAATGGAAATCGGATTGTTTCACAAACCGAAGCTTTATTTATTAGTTTATTGATTTTATTTTCGATTCGTTACTTTGCGAAATGTAACGCATAAACTCGTCCTCCAGCACGGTAGATGGCGGACTTGGGATCGATGACGTCAGCGCGTTATAATCCAACGAAGAAGAATGGGAGCTCTGCGCATGCGCACAGTCGAAAGGAGACCTGTCGAGGTCGAATCTGAGAATCTCTCCGGCGCAGCGCTGAAACTAGGCGAAAATGCCTTCAGACTTCGACAAAGAAGCGTACCCAGAGCCCCCGCGGCAGACTCCGGTCGTGGACAAGCAGACAGCGCTGCCGAATCCTGCCCTGATTCTGTCCAAGCTCTTTTATTACTCCGTGGACCTTCCGGTGACCACCTTCAGAGGTAACGGGGGCATGCTAACCGGCTAGCACAACAACACATCTGCAAGGAACCCACGGGGTTAGCAAAGATCTGGGCTCTTTTCACCCCCCCGAATCATCACACCGTCTCATTTTCACGCCTGGTGGCTGTAATCGCAGCCGTCTCTGCCGTTTCTCACCGTTTTTTGAGGATTCATACATTCGCCGACGCTGCAACATACACGGCCCTTGACACGGATTTAGCCAGCTAGCTAGCTAGCTAGCTCGATAGGTGCTTACAGGCTGCCAGATGAGGTTAGACAGGAATGTACACAAACCAAGATGTTTGCAGATGTTATTTTGAGCTGTACTTGGGGCAGGAGACAGGGTGACAGCGATGCCCTGGAACGAGGGACAATGAAGGTTGGTCGCGGCAAGACAATACGTGTGTGAATTAGAGGAACCATGGAGCTGCAGGAAGAGGAGATGAAGAAGGTGGAGGCTTTTAATCACTACAGGGAGAGCGTGGAAAAGAAACACGTTCAATCAGGTTGATCAGGCTTGAGTAAAGTGTTTCGGGTGATGTGTGATAGGAGTTACAGCCAGAATGAAAGGAAAGGTGGAGTAGACAGCAACGAGACCTGCAAAGCTGTACCGTTTGGAGACAGTGGCATAAGGGAAAAGACGGGAAGCAGAGATGAAGATGTGGAGATTCTCTTTGGGAGTGACGAGGACAGAGAGGAATGAGTCCATCAGAGGGGCGGCACATGGTGGATGTTTCAGAGATAAGGTCAGAGAGGACGGGCTGAGATGATTCAGTCATCCACAGAGGATATTGAATAGTTTGGTAGTAATACAGGAGTAAAATAGGACATGGTGTGGGAGGAGAGGACACAGAGAATCAGGTTAGATGGAAGAGGTGGATTCGCTGTGGTGACTCCAGGGGAGCAGCCCAAAGGAGGAGAGTGCAGACAGTTGAGATAGGTTGATGGAAGGGCACGCTGATTTTGTCAAATGTGCATAAGAATCTAAGTCTGATAGTGGTGTAGCAGTCCTAGTGCAGTAGCTCAATAACATTACATTACATTACATTGCATTTGGCAGACGCTTTTATCCAAAGCGACTTACAATAGAGGACATAGGGACTGCAAATACACCTGCAAATACAAGATGCACAGGAAATATACAGAACAGGAAGCTTGGGTTAGTGAGTTTTTTTTTTGGTTTTTTTTTGACAAAGACATACACAAACATACACACACACTGCATAGCCTAACTTGCTGCCTAACCTGATCTGGGGCATCAGCGCAGTAAAAAGTCCTGAAAGAGAAACGTTTTTGCCTGTTTCTTGAAGGTTGAGAGAGATGATGCTGGTCTTGTTGCTTCCGGAAGTTTGTTCCACCACTGAGGTAGTAGAACTGAGAACAGTTTTGCCTGAGATCGCTTAGAGCGAGCTGAAGGTACTGCTAGTAGGTTTGTATCAGAGGAACGCAGCTCTCTGCCGGGAACATAAGGTCTTATCATTTGGTTCAGATATGCTGGACCTGTTCCTGAGGTGGTTTTGAATACCAGGGTCAGGGCCTTGTGCTTGATCCTGGCAGCTACTGGTAGCCAGTGCAACTGGATGAACAGAGGTGTAGCATGAGCCCTTTTGGGTTGAGTGAATACCAATCGTGAAAAGAGCGTGAAACAGCGTAACAGCGTGAAAAGTCACGTCCACGATGTCCGCCAATGTGACGGACGTTTCCCAAGTGAGCTTTTCTCTGCCAGAAGTAAGAGAGGCCAGGTCAGCACCAGCGACGTTGGATTTAACCGCTTCCCGATTTTGACCGTGTCTCTCCGGCCCTTAGACTTTGCTGACAGCATCCGGAACAAGAACAGATCCGTGTACTACCATCAGAAGTTCCGTCGTGTTCCCGACCTGACCGAGTGCGAGGAGGGAGACTACGTCTGCTACTACGAGGCAGAGATGCAGTGGAGGAGAGACTTGTGAGTGGCCACTTCGTCTGTGACGCTTAGCAGACACCTTAAACACGGTGCATGAATATACTTCAGTACAAACACTATGGATTGTGATCAGTTCTATGCATTATTTCATGCAAGCGTGTCAAAACTCGGGTATCTAAATTGTAACAATGAACACATTTCACAAATTGTAACATAAGCTCAGTCACCTTCCTTGTCTATATCGTGGAAAGGTCTTAAATGGTGTGATAAGGGTTTACAGGAAAGGCTCAGCAGTTCAGAAATGATTCTTTTTTAAGTTTTCATCGTTTTACTCTGGTTCATATGCTACATAAACCACATGTTGTGTCCAGTGCACTGCACAATATGATAACTGAAAGCTTAGCATCATTGTGCAGAATTGAGTTTGAATTTACGTGTTGGTGTTTCATTTGGTTTTAACGTACTAATGAAAGCTAGGACAGCTCCATTCGTTATTAGTGATTAGCAAAGTGGTGCTCGAGCCCCCATGCTGACATCAGATGAGAGGCGGAGTTATTCCTGGCTAACCTGTCAATCTCAAACCACATCCAACAAGTCACACCTATCAACAATTGATAGTCCTTAATGAACCTGCTCTGGACTGTTGAAGTCAAGGGTGCCTGCAGAACCTGCAGAAAATCATCTCCCCTAGCAGTGAGTGTTTTGTCCTCATTCATCAGTAAGGTGGACCAGGAGATTGTGAAGGTGATCCAGGAGCGCATGAGGGCCTGCCAGCAGAGAGAAGGATCCAGCTTCCAGCAGAACTGTTCCAAGGAAATCCAGCAGTTCAACGAGGTGACAAAGAACTTCCTGTCTCGCTGTAAGTACTCAAATGAGCACGACTGCTCTGACTTATTAAATAACTTGGAAAATCATAAAATCTGTAACTGTAGGAAGTGGTTTTCTAAAAATGTAACTATCTCAATCTTTGACCTGCCTTTGCAGATGGAGACCTGGGAGCTTATGCTAGCGGCAGGAGATGTCTGATGAAGCAGAAGGCAAGGATGATGGCAGCTCAGACCCAAACCGCCTAACACCTCTACCCAGCAGTCAGTGTAATCATTGTGAAATAAAGTATTTAAATTGGATTTGTTCACTTCAGTCTCATTGCACCCGTCTGTCCGGCTTTTGTGGAAACATGCCACTTTTCAGAATGTCGATCATTTGTTGGGTTATCCAGAGGGGACAGTTCATGTGGTCCATCTTCTGGACTCTTGTAGAGTTTGGCCTGAAAGCCCTACAGCCAACAGGAATTCTGTATTTATGAAAATTAATTCCCTTGCAGCTCTGATTCTAAATCAAATACTTTTCAGTCAGGGAACGGTGAAGCTCGAGCACTCGATTCAGAGAGAACAGCCCGGCAAGTAACTCAACATTCAAAGTGTCTTTTCCAGAATGTTTATTACAAGCATTCCAGTGTAAAAAAGCTTAGGAGGAAGCTGCCTGGACTGCCTGGCCGCGCTGCACAGACACCCTGGTGTGGGTCTTCGCCAGGTGGTCTGTGAACTCCTGCAAAACAAACCTTCCTATTAAAAATCAACTTCACTGCCTTAAGATTCTTTGTAGTTTAGATTAGGTGCAAACTGACCTGATAGGGGGACTTTGTGAAGACTGTCTCCTTCCAGAGATCGGGGGTCAGGTAGCTGTAGGTCTTGGAGATGGCATCGAACGTCGCCTTGGCTGTGAAGGGTCATTTAAGGGAGATGTTAATCTAATGAAGCTACTTGCTGCAGGGACAAATGTCGAGCACAGACAAGGGAACAGAAGAGACCACAGGAGAGTCTTTCTGCCGTGCATATCCGTCTCGTTTCTTTCTCTCCTGATAACGACAACTGCACCACTTGTTAGGTGAAGCTGGGCAGAGCGAGGAGAAAAGTAAAAGGCCCGGTATAAAAAGAGAATCTCACCAAAGTTGCCAAGGGTGGCGGTGCAGCCCCTCGCAGACGTGTAACAGTCGTCGATACCGGCCATCATGAGAAGCTTCTTGGGCACAGGAGCGGACACGATGCCGGTACCGCGGGGAGCCGGGATGAGACGCACCAGGACGGAGCCGCAGCGGCCCGTCACCTTGCAGGGCACGGTGTGGGGCTTGCCGATCTTGTTACCCCAATAACCTCTCCTGACCGGGACAATCGACAGCTTGGCTAGGATGATGGCTCCGCGGATGGCGGTGGCCACCTCTTTGGAGCACTTCACACCCAGACCCACGTGGCCGTTGTAGTCCCCGATGGCAACGAAGGCCTGTCAGGAAAATCATTAAAAAAAAAACGATCATCAAAACTGAGAAAACTAACAGGAACGCCCAGCAGCCACCCGCCTTCCTTCGATCTCGGACACTCACCTTGAACCTGGTGCGCTGACCAGCCCTGGTCTGCTTCTGGACAGGCATGATCTTGAGCACCTCATCTTTCAGACCAGAGCCCAGGAAGAAGTCAATGATTTCAGACTCCTGCAGGAACGAGACAAGATATTACAGCTCACGTCAGGAAACAAAACGCTTCATTTTTACTTCATTCAGTTCATGTCACTATTAAACATGACAACGGTTCGTGTATACAGATCCCAGGTGTGATAACATCATATACATAAAACGGCTGGAAAAATTTGTCATAGGTGCATCCAAAAAACATGTTTCCTCGTAAAATGTAATTCCGGTAGTCCTATGTTGGTGCCTATCATGAAGTCAGATAGTAAGCAAAATAAGCGCATTCTTACATCTTCACATTCTTGCATCTACACATCAACCGAGCAAAGAAATGTTAACGGTATTAACAGGAAAATCCAAAAGATTGAAAGCTTTATAATTTTATCTACAGAAGACAAAACCTTTAAGATGTATGAAGCTTTGTCTTTAGCTGATAATGCGGCCGTGCTAATTGTTATTTTATGTATATTAACGTTGCATGCTAACCTTGATGGGCAGAGAGTACAGGTAGATCTCCTCCAGGGACTTGATCTTCATGTCTTTGACCAGGCGGCCCAGCTTGGTGACGGGCACCCACTGCCACGGGGGGACGAACACACAGATCAGTTATTCTCTCTTCCTGTAAAAATCCTGACAGGATTTTTCTCTTTCAGCTTCTGGATCGTGAAACGAACCTCCTTGTCCTCGGCTTTCCCTCCCCGAGCACCGCGGCCCCTGCCGCGGCCTCTCCCGCGTCCACGACCGCGGCCACGGGCGCCGAAGCCTCCACGGAAACCTCCTCTACCACCGGCGTCGTCCGCCATTTGCTGGAGAGATAAAAAAAAGGTTTATTAAACAGTAATTACACAGAATGATCAGCTAGCTTAGCAGCTAAACGGCTCTCCCCGGTGTCAACCCGAGCATCGCCGCCATGATGGGGACGGAGGTGAGCGCTTCCACGTCTTTTTCTCCAATTTTACTCGATTTTGGCCGCAAATCACGTCCGTTAGTGAACATCCACGTTCTTTCTTAATCTCACGGAAAAATAAAACCGTATTCAGCGGCGGATGCGTGAGATTAGACTGGATTTCAATCCCAGTGTACAAGACAGGATGGACTTACGTGATCGTTACAATAGGAAGAAGGCCGGCCGCGAGGCTCCGCCGGTTTTTATTCACGTGAACTATCGCGATATTTCAGCAGCGGGCGCCCGCGGTTTGCTGCCTCTAGTGGACACATCTGTAATTGCACCACAAGTGCTTGTGTTTCTAACAGGTACCTTGGCTGGAAATAAACACCGTAATAAGCGTTTTCTAGCCTTTTTAAACATTCCTTTTATACAACACCGGTGAGTTTGCTTTTCCTTTTCGTCCTAATCAATATCAGAAAACCATGGATGATTTGATTGCATCAACTCCAGTGTGTTATTCTTTGAATTATTCCTCACCGAATTTTATACGTTTTACACACATAAAGGGAACACTAAAATATTATTATATTATATTATATTATATTATATTATATTGTTGAATGTGCTAACAACAAAATCACACAACAATGATAAATGGAAATCAAATGTATGAACCCGTGGAGGTGTGGATTTGGAGTTACACTCAAAATGAAAGTGTAAAAACACACAACACGTTGATGTACTGTCCTTAAGTCTAACTGAATCAGTGATGCTTCCTTAGTGGATGGTTTGGTGTCACACGAGTGTGATGGACTTGGGAGTTACATTTTGTTTAAGTGTTCCTTTTGTTTTTTGTTTTTTTTTGGGGGGGGGGGGGCAGTATAGGGTTAAGTGTAATGTGTGATGTAATTTCAAGGTTTGTTTATACCCCAGTTAATACCTTTGAGAATCACTTATTTCTTTTGATAATTGTACAATTCTGCAAAGAGACTGTATAACTAGTCACAAATGCACAAGTAAAACACTTTTATTCACGCTTACAGCTATATTTCAACATGCGGAATAGACAGTGTATGTATGTGTGTGCTGGTGTGTGTGTGCAAAATTCATAAAGGCTTATAACAGGCGGTCTGAGGAGACGATTGCCGGTACTTTGTTTGCAGCCAGCAAAGAAAAACACGGGGCTCCCGTGAATGCTCCAAATTATGTGCGAGAAATCATTTTAAAAAAGTTTTATTGACAAAAAGTATCAGTGAAATAGCAAAAATTGTTACAAATGCATTCAGTTTACCGGTCTATCCAAACACTCAACACCAGAGAAAGGAACATGTGCAGAGATAATGCACAGCAGAAACTGAGTTTTCTCTCAACAGTTGCTGTTGTTATTACTTTGCGTCCCGGAGGAGCCCCCGCTGCTCTCTCCCATGTCCTCCTCCTCCACCTCGTGCAGGTCGTCCATCACCTCCAAGCTCTCGCAGATGAGACCTATCTGCCTCTTCATATGCGCCATGGTGCTCTGCATCCTCCTCATCTTCCTCTGCAGCGCCGTGGCGATCGCCCTGTGGTTCCTCTGCCTGGCCTCGTACTCCTGCCTGAGCTGCTTGTAGCAGTTGTGCTGGGCCTGGTTGCGATGGGAGAGTATGGTACCGCAGCCCATGTGGCAGGGCTGCCGCCAGTGTTCACAGTGGCGCGTGTGGGTGTCAAGATCTCTGCGGAGAAGCTGAGCGCGGCAGCCCTGGTAGGGGCAAGGGATGAGCTCGAACAAGCAGCTCATGCTGTGGCAGTACTGCTCCGAGAGGGGGAAGGTGTCGTTACATCCCCGGATCTCATTCTTACACTGTAAGAGAACGACGCGGTCACAAAGCAGGATCGGAAAGCAGTCGGCTACTCACGCTACTCACGGCACATGAACAGATAAACTGAACGGACGACAGAAATTAGAGCATCTAAACAATCAAGCGCATTTTCTGACAAACATAACTCATGAATACAATGGCTGAACCCTCTCTGTGTCAAACACGTCTGCTTCAAAATGATATTTAGGATTTATAATCATTCGGTGCCTTTGTAAATATCAAACATTTTGCTTTCATATGACAGAAAAGGTCAAAAGTTGATGAACCTCTCGTGGAGATAATGGAGCAGCGGGTCATATTGACTCAGACCAGACCTACAGTAGTGGTCTTGATATAATCAGAAAAAAATGGCATCACTTGAGAATGCTAATAAAGGACGTGAAATGTAATTTTCTATGAAGAAAACCTTTAATCTGTGGCCTTATTCCTACCTTGATTTTCATGCGCCCGATGGACTTGCTCAGTTTGAACATCACAAAGATCAAGCTTGGGTTGACGGGCTTCCTGCAGCAGGGGCAGGTCTCCTGCCTGCGGACGACAAAATACGCCAATCCTCTTCCCCCATAATATATTGCAGTTTCCTTTATTGTTATCTAGCGCTGTCCCGATGCGTACCTCTTCAGCCACTGCAATATGCATTTCTTGCAGAAGATATGGTGGCACGCAGCTCTCACTGGACACCTGAGGACGCCTTGGCATATGGTGCAGATCAGATCATAGTCTGGCGTATCCACAAACAGCTCCACATCATAGCCTCCACTCTGTGAGGACACCTCTGGGTCTGCCTGGAAGGGTGTTTCAAAGCCAGAGTTAGTAGATTTTGGTAAATACCTACTGTCACACTTCATGTTTTATAATGTGAATAACTCACAGTCTCTACAGCAGTTTATAACTGGCCCGGAGAATTTCGGCATAAAGGGGGAAGGTGACAAAATAGAATTGTTCTGGAAAGTCATATGACTGATCACATGATTAAATTAAAGCAGGACTCAGAATATCTGTCTTTTTTTTCCTTTGAACAAAAGTAAATACCAAATGGTTTTAAAAAACGGATCAAATTTGACATTGATTTCATAATGTTAATTTTCCTGTTAGTTTTAAAATTACGATTAAAATACACTGTGAGTGATGGTAGTTTGATCTCGAGTTAAGAACAATGAGTTTTGTTCTCGTGTTAAATTTCAAGCATACACAAACACACACATAGACGTTCTCTATAAAACCTCTATTTACAAATAAAAACTTAAAAACAAATATCGAGGCTCCTCCACTCACCATAACGATCCCCTCTCGTCACCGTGTTTCCATTCCCGGTGCTCTGTTACTCCATATCGGTCCATTCACATGTCGGCCCCTGAGCACACACCCAGGTTATCAATGCAAAACACATACACATGAACATTCCTGACAAAACATTGCGGGGGTGGGCGTGCGCGTGCTTGTGTGTGCTTGTGTGTGTGTGTGTGTGTGTGTGTGTGTGACAACAGTAAATATTACATATGGAGGGAGAGAATGGCTGCCATTCTGGAGCGCGTCCTTTCCCTGCGGTTCTAGTATGAAACCGCCGCCTCCGCACACGAAACGCTTGTTAAAGGTTTTAAATTAAAGTTGAAAAAAATAAATGGAACAATTATTTTATTTCTATACCTTCACGTAAAATATAATTCTAAATTTCCTTTCTTTTTAAGCGGTCAATTTACTTTATTTACGCGATAAACGTCTATTTAATTATCGACGGGGAGCCTCACCGCGACCGGAAGTAAACTGACCAATCAGGGCGCCGTGCGCTCCGATGACGTATAATCTATGCGACGCACCGAACAACATGCGGGGACGATGTGTTGACTTCGTCCAGCGTGGGAACTGAGAATCTCACTATACCATTTATATTTCTATATCTGCCGAGGACAAGCTTCGGTTTGTTCGTGGAACTCGAACTGAATAAAAGAAAGATGGCAAGCCTTCAATTCAAGACGAAGTAAGTTTTAAGCAAGCGACGTGCTAAGCTACATGTTGTTGCTACATCTCACTGTCGTCTGTTTCCCGGCTGCAGCTACGCCGCTTCCAGCACCATCGAGCCATTCTACAAAGGAGGGAAAGTACAGGTGAGCTGTCATTTATTCACATATTTTCTTTAGTAAATATTCGCTCATCTGCGCCGTAAGGATTGAAAAGGGTAGCACTGTTCTCCTTGTCCTGTGTGCTGCTCCCTTCAGGATCTCCACAGTCAATCATCTGCCTCCATCTCCTCCACAGTCAATTAACTGCCTCCATCTCACCCTCCTTTCTCACACCAACTAACCAACAAATGTCCTCCTCTTCCTGTCACTCCATCCATGAATCTCCGCCCAACGGTTCCAACCTCAGCCACCTTCCCCTGTCCATGTCTAAACCATCTCTGTCAGACTTTTATCTTCAGATCATTTTACAAGTGAACCATTTTAGAAAGTTTGTAAAGGACTTTCACACATTTACTGAGCAGGCAGAAACAGATCGACGCATTGGCAGAAATAGACTTCAGCTGTTATGGTGTCAAAGGGTTCTTGCTTGTCTTGTTGGCTACGAATAGATGGTGGCACATAGTATGGGGACTCCCTGAATGCTGATGTGCAATCTTAGTCTCCTGTCAACATTGCTTACGTAGTTAGGTAGGAATTTTATTCATCCCTGAGAGGAAAATCTCTCCCCAGCAGAATCCACGAACCTCAGTGCCATAAATACCAGCAGAATACAGCACTGTTAAAATGCCACACTATTTCAAGTCGTATGGGGTCTAGTGTAAGATGCATCGCGTACCTTGTATTGAAGGTGTGTGATGTGCAGTGTGATAAGGTGCCTGGTGTAGAGTGGAGTGCAAGATGCTTGGTGTATAGCAGTGGAACGGTACCGGTCTGTGGATCATTTGGTCCGCAAAGAAAATCTTTTTTGATACAAATGATAGTTTTTTTTTCATTAGACCTACCGGATCTTATTTTGAAAAACGACAGTTTGCGCCTTCGCCTTACTGACGCACTTCTTATAATTTACTGATCATTAGCCGCTACTTTTTCCCAACACTCTGAACACTGTGGCTGAAACAATGATGCGGCTAATTTATGGATTTTTTTTCTTGAGCTAACGAGCTTCACGCAGCAAAAACATTTAGCCTCGTCACATGGGACCGATGAAATTACTGTCAGTTTTCGAGGCCTTTCAATTCCAACACTGAAGAAGACAATTTTAATGGTTTTAGTGCGCAGGAGGAGGACCAAGATAGGGATCGAGTGGCGTCGGACAAAGCGGGGACAGAAAATGGATGGACCTTTCCTTTTCTTATTTATTATTAATCTTTTCCATCAGCCATGTTACTGCTTATAAAAAAGCATTTCCAGTACGTTATGTTTGCTGGTGGAGCTTATATTGAAGTGTAATTGTTGTATTCAGATTAAACACTGTGAACTGACAGAAGTTTTTATTATTTTAACCGGTCCCTGGTACAAAAAGATTGGACCGTTGGTGTATAGTGTAAGGTGCACGGTGTGGAAGAGTTCATGTATCAATCAGGATGAAGCACAACAGTTGAGGAGGCGCATGGTGTGAGGGGAGGAACGTTCTCCTTTCCGAGGTCTCCTCATGAGCGGCACATTGTCTGTGATATACGCCGCTGCCACTCTCTCCTGTCACCATTTGTTTCATCACTCAGATAAGCAAAGATGAAAAGTACATCTTCTGCATCTGTGGATCTTTGGTCATCGTTTTGGAGATCAGCACAGGAAAGGTCCTCCACAGAATTGAACATGTAGGTCCAAAATATCTCCTTTCCTTCGAGACTCTGCACATCTTGATCCCCTTTTATATCCATTTCTGCCCATATCCTCATTTCAGGATGATCAAGAGGACATCACGTCATTTGCTCTCAGCTGTGACGACGAGGTACGCGTGCATGTCAGATCGGCGCATGAAAATCGCAATAAATAGCAACGAACTTGCGTGACTTTTCATTGTTTGGCGGCAGCTGCTGGTAACCGCGAGCAGGGCTCTGCTTTTGAAGCAATGGGACTGGAAACAAACACAGTGTGTACGTTCCTGGAGGGCCATTCACACCGTTCCTGTCGCCAGTATGACCTTTGACCCCACGTCCACACTCTTGGCAACAGGTCAGCAGACACAGACTCTAAAGATGTTGCCTGTTTCTGCTCAAAACGCACCTTTATCAATGCACATTATTGGCCTGCAGGAGGTTGCGATGGCACCATAAAGCTATGGGATGTTGTGAAACAGTATTGCACCCACAACCTCAAAGGCTCGTCAGGCGTCGTGCAGTAAGTCCAAAGATTTACCGTCATAAATCAGTTTGCACTTGAATATTCTCATTAGCATGTCTGCCGCGCCCTTTATTTGGGTTTAATATACATGACGGGAAATTCAAAGCTTAAACCTTTATATCAGTTATCTACTTGCTCAAGAATTTGCATTTATTAAAATATCATGATGGTGTAGTGAACTTTTTAAAATACAGTATTTTCACGACTATAAGGCGCACATAAAAGTCTGAGATTTTCTTCAAAATGTGCAGACGAACTAGAGGACACCATGAGAACGTTAAAGGGGGAAGTGCAGGCGTTGATTGTATATAAAAGAACAGGTAGGTGCGTGATGGAGAACATGGTTGTTTTAACAACCCTGAAAACATCGCCGCCAAACACATCCAGCCCAGACACGTCACTAACATGGACGAGGTGCCGCTCACTTTCCACATCCCGGTGAGTCACACTGTGCAGAAGAAGGGGACCAGCATGGTAGCGAGATGCACAACGGGGGTACGGAAAGTCTTCTTGGAGACAACAGTTTCACTCAGAGTGGAAGGCAGCGCCTGGCGAGTTACGCCACAATTTGCCATTGGGTTGCAGATGCTCGGGCTAACGTGTCCGCCGGCACTGTTGTTCCAGCTTTCGCAAAAGCCGGCATCGTTTCCGAGGAAAGCGACTCTGACAGTGAAGAAAGTGAACCTGGCATGTTTGATGGAGATTTAGCGCAGCTGTTCAAACCAGAAACAGGATCAGGACTTCCATGGGTTCGATTAATGACGATTACCTGTAAAAAAAATGTGAAAACCAAACTCAGTTTAGCTCCCGCTCTATTTAAAATACGCACACTTGTATGCTTGTGCGTGTGTGTGTTGTTGTTGTAAGGTGGACATAGTAGAGGACACCATGAGAGCGTTAAAAGGGGAAGTGTGGGCGTGGATTGTATATACAACCCACGCCTTATAATCAGGTGCGCCTTATATCTGTGTTAATTACAGTAATGGCACACATAACTGAGACTGCGCCTTTTATTACAGTGCGCCTTCTGGTCGTGAAAATACAGTGAAAATATCCCTTTCTTTCTATGAAAACTAAATAAAAACTGAGATTCAGTAGTTGTACAAGAAAAAGGATAATTTCACTCTGTGTGTGTGTGTGTGTGTGTGCAGTCTGGTAGCCTTCCACCCGGACCCGGACCAGCTGCAGCTCTTCTCGTCCTCACTCGACTGCGGCATCCGTGTGTGGGACTTGCGGTCCAGCCAGTGTGTGTGTGTTCTGAAGAGCCACTACAGCGCCGTCACCTCGCTCAGCTTCAGCCCCGACGGAGGCACCATGGTCAGGTACGGGAGACAAACACCCTGCGTGGTGATTCTAAGGAAATGCCTGCATACAATCCTCCGTTGATACAAACGTAAACAAAAATCTGCAGCTATTTCTGAACAAAACATGCACGAGTGCAGTGGTTCTGCTGGTGCAGAGCTCCCGTCGGGGTGTTTTCTCTGCTTCGTGTTTCCTGACCCGGTGTTCGTCCGCAGTTCTGGAAGAGACCAGATCTGCACAGTCTGGGATCTGAAGACCCGAACCGCCAAGAGAACCGTCCCCGTCTACGAGGTAACGCTTGTGAGAAGAGGCGCGGTTCACACTCCGCACTTTCAGTATTCTGCGGCATCGGGATGTTGCAGGTGTGTGTGGTCTTTGCTCGCAGGCCGTGGAGGGTGTGGTGATCCTTCCAGACCAGAAGGACATGTCTCCGCTGGGCGTGGAGAGCAAAGACTTGCATTTCATCACCGGCGGCAGCAAAGGTTCGTATCTCTCGGATTCCGAGAATCCCATTTATTCCGAATCTTTCCTTCAGTCCACTCTTGGTCCGTGCAGGCGTGTTGAGAGTGTGGGAGGCCAGCACGGCCCGCTGCGTCCACACCCAGACCCTCAGCGAGGCCCTCAGCGAGGCCCCCAGGAGCCAGGAGGATCCCCGCAGCATCACATACCTGCTCCACCTGCCGGCCTCCGACAGACTGGTGACGGTCACCGCCGAGCACAACGTTCTGTTCTACCAGCTGCCCGCGCTCACCTCCCAGCAGCAGGTGGGTTGGCTTCATCCACCAGGCTCATATTCTGAAATAGTGACTATATAAGATGCTGTGGTCGTCATGGCAACACGGCGGGGGAAATGCCAGGCGGATCAGAACCCGCAGACGTTCAAGCCTGAATGAATGCGGCCTCGCATAAAACTGGAGGATCCTCGTGATTTGCGTAACGTGTGTGTCTCGGCCCTGCAGTTCGTGGGCTACAACGACGAGGTGCTGGACGTCAAATTCCTGGGCAAAGACGACAGTCACATCGTCGTGGCGACCAACAGCTGTCAGCTCAAAGTGTTTGAGCTGCTCACCAACACCTGCCAGATCCTCTACGGACACACGGGTTAGTGGCCAGTAGGTGGCGCCGTCTCCTCGTCTACGCTCAAGAAACGGGACTCGCGTGAACCTGCAACCTCTTCCCTTACATTACTGTGTTGGTTTTTACACTGGACTTCCTGGATGACGGGAACTGTAAATATTCCTGGAGTTAATTAACACATAAGAATAAGAATAAGAACAACTTTATTAATCCCGAAGGAAATTGCTGTGCCAGAGTTACAGAAAATATAAGAGTAATAAATAATAAAAGAAAAGGCAGAATTAGTATTAAAAATAAACTATAAACTATAAAGTGTCTCAGTGAAACTATAAAGTGTCTTAGTAAACAGTGATAAAACTATAAGTGTCTTAGTAACAAGTGAGGTAAGGAGTGCACAATAATACTAATGATAGAAGGGAAAATTGTAGTGAAAATTGTAGTGTAGCTCTTATGAGATGAGATGAAATATTGCACAGTTTCTGAATATTGCACAGTGAAATGAAATATTGCACAGTTTTTGTTTTTTTTAGGTTAAAGATAGGTTTTTATGGTTGGTCATGTTTATCCCCGGCATTAAAATATGTCACTAAAAAGCAAAAGTCACTTTTTCCGGAAAGGTGTCGGTTCCAGTTTATAAACCTGCATAATCACATCAGAGAGCGAGATGTTGTGACATAAAAGGTAGTTTAAAGAAAAATCAAAGCGCTGCTGCTGCTGCTGCTGTGTGAGCGCAGCGAGTCTGTTGTCCATTGTATGTTGTCACTCGCGGCCCTCCTGCAGAAACAATGTCCCTCTTTTGGTTTTGCAATCGTGTAAATGATAAACTACCCCTGATGTGACATGAATGTGTTTTTGCTTTGAAGGGAGAGTCTCACGCTCAGGCCTTCCACGGGTTTCGGGAGCGATCGGGTTTCAGTCCACCCTCGTATGACTCACTCTTTTTCTTTTTTGAATACCCGTATAAACCTTCTATCTGAATTCTCCAGCCTGGTTTGACTGCAGGTGCAAACGGGGTTTCCAGGAAGGAGTCCCCATTGTGTTCTCTGTGCGTCATTTGCCCAAAAAACAAGTGGAAATGTAGTTTTAACGCCGACAGCTGTTTCCAGCGAATGGTAATAGATGTCTTTTATAAACTGAAAGATGAACACAACACACTGTAACAACTCCTGTCCATTCTCCTTTTTGTAAAGAAAGAAAGGGTTGGTCACTGGAAGAACAGGTTATGGCTTCACGTCTCCTCTATCTGCTCATCTTCTGCAGATACGGTCCTCTCGCTGGACGTCTTCAAGAAGGGCTGCCTGTTCGCCAGCTGCGCCAAGGTGAGCGCGCCGGCGTGCACGGACGCCATGAAATACAGCTTGTGCCATCTTTGTTTTAACCACATTACCAGTTTTTTCACAGAAATAACAACCACAGAGAGCAGGTTCTTCTGAAATAAAATGAGAAATATTTAGGTTGTTGAATGACTGGTGTCAATCGTCATGCTATGCGTCCGGTTCCTTGGAGACGGCGAATATCCTCCGTGTGTTTGTCTGCAGGACCGGTCGGTGCGGGTGTGGCGGATGGACGTCAACAGCGGTCAGATCCGCTGCGTGGCGCACGGCTCCAACCACGCCAACGCCGTGGGCAGCATTAGCTTCTCCAGGTAAGACATCCGAGCGTGCTGACTCGAACACGCGCGAGCGCCGGAGCTCTCCAAGGCAAACGCTAAGAACATCACCGGGTTTGGGCCCCACAGGGGATGTGAACGTTGTAATAAACATGGCAATAACTTAGCCTGGAGACGGCGGCCACTTCCTGTCAACAAAATGTGCATGAACAAAAAGTGAACATTTAGCTCAGCTCAGTGGTAGAGCACATGCTTCACATGTATGAGGTCCTGGGTTCGATCCTCGGCATCTCCACTGTAAGTCGCTTTGGGTAAAAGCATCTGCCAAATGACTAATATAATGAAAATATAATCTACTAGCTATGCTGGTCCACATTAGCACCTTTGAGAAAAAGACATCGTTGCTATTGTTATTAGCATAAATGCTAACTGAGAGACAGGATCGAGATGCAACAGTCAAATGTTTCAGAATGCCTTACACTCGATAGCATTCACTCACACACACACACACACACACACACACACACACTGCCTTGCCAACAGCACTTGGGGGGGCGTCAGCTCTCTGATTGGAGACACAGCCGTCCAACCAAATCATCTTCTTTTGGCTTTTCCCTTCAGGTGTCGCCTCAGTGAATCCACCTTCTCCATCTCACCCTATTCTCTGGATCCTCCTCTCTCACACCAACTACCTTCATATCTTCTCTCACGTCGTCCATAAACCTTCTCTTTGGTCTTCCTCCAGACCTCTTGTCTGGCAGCTCCAATTCCAGCATCCATCTACCAATATATTCACTATCCCTCCTCTGTCCATGACCCAACCATCTCTGACCTTCTCTCCAAAACATCTAACATGTGCTGTTCCTCTGATAGACTCGTTCCTGATCCTCTCCATCCTGGTCACTCCCAAAGAGAACCTCAACATCTTCATCTCTGCAACCTCTAGTTCTGCCTGCTGTCTTTTGGTCATTGGAACAGTTTCTAGTCCAAACATCATCGCTGGTCTCACCACTGTCTTGTAGGATCTCACACCCAAGTACCTGAGATCCTCCCGCTTCTTGATCTCCACTCCCTGTAGCCTCACCGTTCCACCCGAGTTCCTCTCATTCACACACATTTATTCTGTCTTGCTGCCACCCACTAAAAATACATCTCATTTATATTAGTCATGATTATCAGGAATCACAGGCGGCTACTGTGATGTACTGAAATGTTTTTTTTCTCGAAAGACAAACATAGGAGAGGAACTCTTTCAACGCGTCTGTGTGATCGTAACTGCATATGTGTGTGTGTGTGTGTGTGTGTGTGTGTGTTTCCAGGATGAAAGCTTCCTTTGTGGTGTCCGGCAGTCAGGACTGCACGGTGAAGGTGTGGGATCTCCCTGCAGATCTGACGGGCTCAGAGCTGCAGGCTCTGACCCCCCGGGCCACAGAGAAGGCCCACGACAAGGTAAAAGAGAAGACGCCAGATGTTTGGCCTCAGAGGTTGACATCTGGACATGTGGCTCGGCCCTCAGGCAGCTGTCTTCTCCCGGGTCTCGTCTCCAGGACATAAACGGCGTGGCGGTGTCGCCCAACGACAAGCTGCTGGCGTCCGGCTCGCAGGACCGAACCGCCAAGCTGTGGTCGCTGGCGGAGCGGCGGACGCTCCCCCTGCTGGGGGTGTTTCGGGGCCACCGCCGCGGCGTCTGGGCCGTCTGCTTCTCCCCGGTGGACCAGGTGCTGGCGTCCTCCTCTGCAGACGGCACCAGCAAACTGTGGAGCCTCCAAGACTTCAGCTGCCTGAAGGTGGGAACCCGCACAGCGCTCGGTTTCCGCCTCTGTTACCAGGGAAGGAAATTATTTTCCGTTTTGTCGGCGGCGCACGGGGGCGCACTGGTTAGCCCCACCTCCCGAAAGCCAGAAGATCCCTGGTGTGGAGCCTGCATGTTCTCCCCGTGTCTGCCTGGGGTTCCTCTGGTTCCTCCTGATGTCCAAACATGCTGGAGGTTCACTGGAGACCCTAAATTGTCCAGATCAGGGGCGGCAACCTGCAGCTCTCTGCGGCTTTTGAAAATAATCAACAAGTATTTATTTCATTTTATTCTTGTAGGAGCTAAATAGAACGTGTAAAAATGTTTTTAATAAACAACTGCACGTGGTAGTAAAAGGATGACAGCACAGAGAGAGAGAGAGAGGACGGCAGTTTTAGTTTGCTGCCACCGAATCATTTAAATTTGGCCCTTTTTTTTTTTTCGTAAATACAAGACGGACTCAAATGGACGTTGAGTATTTTGCTTGAAAGTAATCTTCAGCCCGACGTCTTTTATGTCAGAGTTCAAAATGTTTTGTTGCAATGTTTTTCCTCTGCAGTGGATTTACAAAAAGAAAAAAAAAAAGCAACACATTTTGTTTATCCATAGCATAAAGGCATTTTAACGGGTCCAATTGGCTCTGAGGAATGAAAGTTAGTCGCAGCAAGACAGAATATATGTGTGTGAATGAGAGGAACTCAGGTGGAACGGTGAGGCTACAGGGAGTGGAGATCAAGAAGCTGGAGGATTCCAGGTACTTGGGGTCAACAGTCCAGAGCGACGGAGAGTGTGGAAAAGAGGTGAAGAGACGGTCCAAGCAAGTTGGAATGGGCGGAGAAAAGTGTCAGGGGTTCGAAGAGATAGAAGAAGAACATCAGCCAGAAGAAAAGGAAAGGTGTACAAGACAGTGGTGAGACCAGAGATGATGTTTGGACTAGAAACTGTTTCAATGACCAAAAGACAGCAGGCAGAACTAGAGGTTGCAGAGATGAAGATGTTGAGGTTCTCTTTGGGAGTGACCAGGATGGAGAGGATCAGGAATGAGTCTATCAGAGGGACGGCACATGTTAGATGTTTTGGAGAGAAGGTCAGAGAAACCAGACTGAGATGGTTGGGTCATGGACAGAGGAGGGATAGAGAATATATTGGTAGACGGATGCTGGAATCGGAGCTGCCAGGCAGGAGGTCTGGAGGAAGACCAAAGAGAAGATTTGTGGACGTCGTGAGAGAAGATATGAAGGTAGTTGGTGTGAGAGAGGAGGATCCAGAGAATAGGGTTAGATGGAGAAGGTTGACTTGCTGTGGCGACACCTGAAGGGAAAAGCCGAAAGAAGAAGAAGAAGAATCTGTCATAGGGGTGCAGGACATGTATGACTGAGCAAAGTGATGATTGAGATGTTTTGGACATGAACAAAGGAGTGTTCATGTCCAAACCATGGCGAAGATCTGGGTAGAAGGTTGCTGAAGGTGAAGCTGCCAGGCAAGAGGTCTGGAGGAAGACCAAAGAGAAGATTTATGGACGTCGTGAGAGAAGATATGAAGGTAGTTGGTGTGAGAGAGGAGGATCCAGAGAATAGGGTTAGATGGAGAAGCCGAAAGAAGAAGAAGAAGAAGAAGAAGAAGAATTAGAATTGTCTCTTTGAGTGACGAAGGCTGCCGACACCTGGTCTAGATGATTGAACGGATGCTGTGTGAGGGTGACTGGTTGTGAAATGTCCTTCCTGTAATTTGGATCTGGATATTATTCCTGCAGAATCCCCGCCGTGGGCCGGCGAAGGGGTGACGTACGTTTGTCTGATCCTTTCCTTTGTCTTCACTCAGACGTTTGAAGGACACGACGCGTCCGTTCTGAAGGTGGTCTTCGTGAGCCGAGGGACGCAGCTGCTCAGCAGGTACGTGGCGGGAGGAAGAAGGACCTCCGTGAACCCACGCCGTGACGTGTTTGTGTCTGCGGCAGAACGCGGGCCTCCTGGAGAGCCTGAAAAACAGGTCATGGAAGACAGAAAAATGCAAAATGTCCTTTAACTGGAGATGATTCAAGAAGGTTTCGGTCGGTGGGAAGAAAGAAATTGGTCAAAGTAGGAGAAAAGGACTTTGACATTTCCAGTAAAGCAACAGTGAAGTTTCTAGATGTTTGCATTTGTACATCAGCTGGTCTGAGCTGGTCTTGGGAGGTGGACCTGGTCCAACTCGGGTCCCGCTGACTCTGCGCCTTCGTCCTCAGCGGCTCCGACGGTCTGGTGAAGCTGTGGACCATCAAGACCAACGAGTGTGTGAAGACGCTGGACGCCCACCAGGACAAGGTGTGGGGTCTCCACGTCAGCCACAAGGACGACCGGATGGTGACGGGCTCCGTCGACTCCAAGATCACGGTTTGGACGGTAAGTGTGCGGAGAAGCTCAGCAGAAGCACACATTTAAAGGTTTTAGCTTCTCAGACGTGAAGAGGCCTGTGGAGGACCTGTGAGTCCCTCATCTGCAATGACACCGTGAGTATCAACAATTCATCTGGGGAAGCGGTTAGAGCTTCCAGCTCCAAACCAGAAGGTCCCCGGTTAGATTCCCACCGGGGGCCTTTCTGAGCGGAGTCTCCATGGGGTTCCTCCAACTGTCCGAACACATGCAGGAGGTTCATGGAGACCCTCCGTGGTCCAGAGGTGTAGATGAGACTGTAAACGGCTTGACGTGAATCAGATCGACCAGCAAAAACACCAAGGTCCTCTGCAGGTCTTGGTAGATGTGCTGCTGGTTCTCCAGAGGTCATAAACACCTCAGCTGGAGTCTGATGGAAGCGGGGTAGAAAGTTCTACATTTGGTTCCTCTGTGCCTCAGTCTTGAAGGTTGAGATGTGTGGTGGCAGAATGAATGAATCCCACCTTGTTAAAACAGACAGATTTCTCCAGTTAAAGAAGCTCCGACCACGAAGAGAGGAGCTGCTCCAGCCTGACCTTCAAATGACTTGGTTTTCCGGTTCATGTGACAACAGCGTCCGCCAAGAACGCCGAGGAAATTGGTGTAAACTCATGTTGAAACCACCTCTCTTTTGTCGGCCCGTAGGATGTAAGTGAAGCGGAGCTGGCCGAGGAACAAGCCAAGCAAGAGGATCAGATACTCAAGTAAGTCGTTGTCTCCGGCCCGGGGTCAAAGGTCGGGAAGACACGGGTCGCCACGGAGAGAACGCCTGAACAACGGGTCGGGGAACTGAAGAGAAGGTTAATCTTAGACGTGACTGGAGGTCAAGGTCGGGCCGCGGTGGCGCTCGGACTCTGGCGGCCTGCAGAGGCTTTCCGGCCTACCTCACTAATGCAGAAGATACCTCAGGGAGGAGCCGCCACTCGCCAACCCGCTGCGTCGCTTGCGTCCTATTTCATCTCCTGCCAAAACACCGCCGGCATTCTCAGACCATAAACACAGGAATGATTCTGTGAGATCAGTTGTGAGTAAACAAACCAAGGTGGAGGAGACACCTCATAGTGGGGGAGCCGGTTCAGTAACGTCCTGTGATGACCTCCAGGAGGTCCGAACCATCCGGAGGCCGTAGAGGCACAGGATCGTTGCCATGCAGAGCCGGATTTCTCAGAAAAGACGGAAACCGACAATCTGCGTTTGTGTCCAGCAGCGTAAACGATGACGTTCGGTCTTTGTTCGATCAGTCGTGACCTTTCCGCACCGCCGGTTGAGGACATGATGGATCTCTGACGTCGCGCCGGCTTTCCTGAAAGCATCTTGTGTGTTTTGTGTCTAAAAGGCAGCAGGAGTTGTCCAACCTGCTCCACGAGAAGAAGTATGTGAAGGCCCTGGGGCTCGCCATCTCCCTGGACCAGCCTCACACCGTGCTCAGCGTCATCAAAGGTGCCTGAAGTCCTCCATGTTCTTACCGTGTGGCCAATGTGACTCCCTCATCTTCAGCCCCAAATCACATCTTGAGGTTCTCCGCTTTCTAAGAACGTCGGATGCCACCGATCCGGTCCAAAGCCCATGAAGAAAAGGCTAAATCTGCTCTTCCCCTCGTGCCTTTAGCGATTTTGATTGTTTCCACACCCGGGGTGTGTAAAGCTCGCTCGCTTTAGGCTGTGGTGTTTCACCTCCTAACGCAGATTCAAGTCGTGATCCTCAAACGTGACGGTCCGCTCGTCACCATCCAAACGCAGACAGCCGTAAATAAATACTCAGCAGTCTGTGTTTACTAGAAGCCTGTAGCTCCGGCGGACGCGTCTGAGGATTAACTTTCTATGGCGGAGCAGATTCAATCCAGGCTGACGCTGGAAAAAATAGACGTAATATATAATCAGTGCCGTTTCAGCCCGGACATGATAGAAAATCTGTTTATTTCCCCAAATTGCAGGTCCCGGTACGTGGTTGTTGTGATGCAGCTGCAGCTCCCCGCCTGCGTCGAGTGTGAAATCTGCTTCATTTCAAATGTGCAGGTTTTATTTGGACTGTTTATTGCAAACTAGTCTCCCAGGTTCCACCGCATTGCTCTCCGTCACGGTTCAACCCAGTGCTCCCCGCCGCTGCCAAGGAATTCTGCGTTTGCCGTAGCAAATGAGAATCCGTCCAGTTTCCGCAGACGAATGATCGTCTCGGGCGAAGTGATCCGGATCCTGGAGCCGATGGATAACCGTCCTCCTCCTCCTCTGTTTGTAACCGGTGTTTTTTTGTTTTCGTTGTCAGCAATCCGCCAGTCCCAAAACAGCTGCGACCTGCTGCAGAATACTCTGCTGAAGCTGCGGCTGGATCAGAAAGGTACCTTTCCAAAAACACCATAATGTCTCACACTTTAATCCCCGCCGGGTTTGAGGATCGTCCCAATTCTCAGCCGTGTCTGAAGGCACGTCCGAGGGATGAAGGGGAGCAGGACGGGAATTTTCTCCATAATTCTTGCACAAAAATGTCGTGACCCGGCGTGAACCCCGAACTCTGTGGGCATCGGCACCAACGTTGGCTTTAACCGCACCCGTATTTCTGTTCCCTCTCCATTCACCCCTTCCCCTTCTGCTCAGAGTCGCTGCTCCGCTTCTGCGCGGTGTGGAACACCAACGCCAGGAACTGCCTGGACGCCCAGGCCGTCCTCCAGGTGCTCCTCACGCAGCTGCCGCCCGAGGAGCTGCTGCAGTACCAGGGCGCCCGCGCACACCTGGAGGGGCTCATTCCCTACACGGGTCAGGTTCTTTGCGTTTCGGACGTCTATTATCTTCTTAAATCCCGATTCCGCGCCGTAAAGGTCAAACCCCCTGCAAGACCTCATCGTTTGTGTTTGCCTCTGCTCTCCGTCCCCCAGAGAGGCACATGCAGAGGATCGGCCGGCTGCTGCAGGCGTCCATGTTCCTCGACTACATGTGGCAGAAAATGAGAGTGGCGGGATCGCCGGCCAGGTGAGAGCCAGGCGACGCCGACGGTTTCCCAGGCGGAGAGTCGAGACGACCGAGTTATCGGAAACTCAAGAAATTTATCTTAGGAAGTCTGTACGGTTCAGCTGCAGATCGGCGAATCGTTTTTCCGTTACAGAGGCGTTTCACCTGAGCGTGCATCCACAAAACCGGTGTTTGGATCTTTTTTTTTTTTCTTCACATCACCTTAGCGATTCATATTTAGACGTGCAGCTGAAGCCCAATGTCACCGACGCAAAACAACACTTGCAAAGACTCCAGTTTGCCTGCAGCGCTTTTGCGCAGCAACCCTGAGGCCGCAGGCATTAGCTTTTAATTGACCTGTTTTTATTTCTTGAAATAAGAAAACATCCGCAGGGACCTCCATCTTGTCACAAATAATCAATTTATTAATTTATTCACGCTGGGGTTTTTTAAATAATATATTCTAAAGCAGGGGCGGGCAAACTTCGGTCCGCGGGCCACATCCGGCCCGTTGGTCTTTTTAATCCGGCCCGCCAAAGATTGGTGAGAATTTATACTTGATGTGAATGATTGAATGATTGGATCAATGAATGTGGGAGCTCAAACAGGAGATCATTTCATTTTTGGAGCTATTTGAGTTGATTGACACAGATTAGCTTTGTGATTTAGCCTTTATTGTGGACGTACTGACACACATGAATGAGCTGGACGTGAAGTTACAAGCGAAAAACTGGTTTTCGCCTTCAAAACCAGCTTGGTTTTGACATTTGAAGGTTTTGACAACCAGCAAATGTCAGACGAGTCTGATAAACACTGTTAAAAAATGTTTTGTTTTTTTTTTTTGTTTGTTTTTCTTTTATATATATACTGCTCAAAAAAATAAAGGGAACACTTGAACAACACAATGTAACTCCAAGTCAATCACACTTGTGTGAAATCATAGTGTCCACTCAGGAAGCAACACAGATTCATTTGGACTTGTTTTAAGGACATTACATCAAAGTTGGATCAGCCTGGAGTTTGTTTTTACACTTTAATTTGGAGTGTGATTCCTAATCCAGACCTCCATGGGTTGATACAATTGATTTCCATGGATCATTTTTGTGTGATTTTGTTGTCAGCACATTCAACTGTGTAAAGAGCAAAGTATTTCACAGGAATATTTCATTCATTTAGATCTAGGATGTGTTTTTTAAGTGTTCCCTTTATTTTTTAGAGCAGTGTATATTCTAAAGTAATGGCCGGAGACATCGCCTTCATTCTTCCAAGGTAAATGAGCCAATTCGTTGTTTTCCAAACCCTCTGCAGCGCCGAGCAGGAAGACATGGACACCTCCACGCTGGAGCCGCTCTTCATCATCCAGAAGGAGGGAGAAGGAGGAGGCCAGGAGGAAGGTCGGGATGAGGACGACGGCGACAGCGGGTCGGAGCAGGATCCAGACGGACCTTCTGAGGAGGACGACGAGGAAGTCGGCGTGACCGGGAAAGCCTCGGCTGAGGGAGCGCCGCAAAACGGCGGCGGCGTCAGAGCAAACGGCGGCCATCGCTCGGGGAGCGAGGAGACCTCCGGGGACGAAGACGAGCCGGAAGCAGAGGCGGCAGGGAAACGTCTCCCGGCCGCTTCCGAAGCTCTGACCAGCTGACCTCGGAGATCCACACCTTCTCCAAGATCACGCAGAGAAGATAACGGAGAGACTGACGGGAAGGACTGGGTCCTCCTAGCGGAGTGCAGGTTTCCGTTCCCTCCATCCTCAGACCAGGGTTTTCTATGTCACCGCTTTTAATGTTTGAATAAACGGAGCTCTTTTGGATGGCGGTGGGATTTAATGATCGGTCAGGAGCGTCTCTCCTGGGACTGACCGCCACTTTGATTCTCAACGGGCTCGTCATTTCTTTCTGCTCCTCTTGAGCTTCATGAACTCAGTCCTCCACCCTGGATGAAGATGCTGCTCTTTGTAGAACCAGATAATCATCACTAACCGCGGTTATCGAGAGAATAAAACGGGTATTATTAGTATTAACTCATGAAGAGGTGGATCCTTATAAAGCTTTTATTCTTTAAAGATCTCAAGCGGAACGCAGCTCAAAGTCCCTGAAGTCTTTGGTTTCATCAAACAGTGCAAACACACACACACACACACACACACAGGTCACTTGCCATGAGCAGGTGTGTGTGTCAGAATCCACGTGAGGTTGGAGGACTTTCCCGTGCCCTGACAGAAGCTGAAAGCCTTGTCCTGGACGGGGTTTCCTGCTGAATCCTGCTCAGATGCTCCAGGTTCTCCTGCTTCTTCAGCTTCTTCAGGCTCAGGATCTTCAAGGAAAGCCACAACACCGAGAAAGCCGTTCCATCTTTTTATTAAGAATTCATTTTTGTACAGAAATACTTTGTCACAGGTGGAGCTGCGGGACGTCCTCAGAAGCCGTGAGACCGGCAGACGTCGGGCTCCCGAGTCCCTCCTCGGTTCTGCTCGGGGTTCTCGGCCCCTCACCTGCTCTGGACCTCGCCGGGTACCACCGGAGGACCTCCTCTGCTCAAGTTCTTGCGCGTGATGGTGGAGCAGCGGCTCAGAATCTCCTGCGCGTGGGGTCGGGGCGGCACCTTGGGCGAGACGGGGCCCTTGTAGAGGTTTGGGTCGGAGACGCTGGCGGCCCCGGGCCCCGCCGAGGGGCCGGGGCCCGGCTGAGGCGTGAGGCTGAGCCGAGGGCGCGGCTCGCCGGGGCTCAGGTTGAAGGTGGAGCTGGTCGTGGAGGAGCTCAGCTCGCTCATGTCGCTCAAGCTCAGGTCGCTGTCGCTGACGTAGCCCGTCTCCTCGCTCCACACCTGCGGGTTCCCCTCGCCCTCCAGCTCCACCATGATGGTGGGCGGCGGCGGCGGCGGCGGCGGCGACCACGCCGCGTAGCCGCTCGGCGCGGGGCTCTGGACGACGTGGGCGACGGGGGGCGAGGGCGTCCCCGCGGTGGGCTGGGGGGCCTGGGGGGCCTGGGGGACCTGGGGGACCACGAGGTTGTTGAGGGAGCGGGACAGGCGCTTGGTGGCGGCGGCGTCCTGGGGCGACGGGCCGGCGCCGGAGGGGGGCGGCCGCAGCAGGCCGCTCTGGGACCGGCTCAGGTGGGGGGTCAGCCGGACGTCCAGATTGGAGGAGGTCATCTGGACGCGATGGTAGTTGGAGGCCTGAAGGTGCATGGAGGGAAGGTAACCCGCCTTACCTCGGTATCTGGGAAGGACAAGGACCAGGAGGAGGAGCTGAAGATGGATTTGAACCCTCACCGGATCACAACACGCTTCCTCCTGTGACACGTCCAGACTCGTCACAGGAGTCGGCTGAAAGGGCTGAAGGGACCTCAGGTAGAGCTAAAGGGGCTGATGCTAAAGGAATTTAGCTAAAGTGAGTGATACTGAAGCTGAAGGGGCTGATGCTAATTGGACTTCACCTAACGGGGCTGATGATCATGAGACTTCAGCTAAAGTGACTGATGCTTAAGCTAAATGGACTTCGGGTAATGGGGCTAATGCTAAAGGGACGTCAGTTAAAGCTAAAGGGCTGATGCTAAAAGGACCTTAGCTAAAGAGGCTGATACTGGAGGTCAATGAGCTGATGCTAAATGGACTTCAGCTAACAGGGCTGATGCTAATGAGACTTCAGCTAAAGTGGCTGATACTTAAGCTAAAGGGGCTGATACTAAAGCTAAAGGGGCTTATACTAAAGCTAAATGGGCCGAGGCTAAAGGGACTTCAGCTAATGGGGCTAATGCTGAGGGGACTTCAGCTAAAGCTAAAAGGCTGATGCTAAAGGGACCTTAGCTAAAGAGGCTGATTCTGGAGCTCAATGAGCTGATGCTAAAGGGACTTCAGCTAAAGGAGCTGATGCTGAATAAATGGACCTCAGCTAACAGGGCTGATGCTAACGGGACTTCAGCTAAAGTGGCTAAAACTTAAGCTAAAGGAGCCCATGCTAAAGGGACTTCAACTAAAGAGGCTGCTATGTAAGCTAAAGGGGCTAATGCTAAAGGGACTTCGGTTAAAGAGGCTGATGCTAAAGCTAAAGGGGCTGAAACTTAAGCTAAACGGTCTGATGCTAAAGCTAAAGGGCGCATGGGCGATACCTGACGAGCCACCAGCCGTTGTCGGACCTCTGCATGACCTCCACCACCGAGCCCATGTTCACCGTGATCTCATCATCATTGGTGGCCTTGTAGTTCTTGACGGCCACGTAGAACTTCCCTGAGGAGGGAGGACGGCGGGAAGCGTCAGGACAACAACCAAAGACCTGCAAACACTACAGGTGTGTGTGTGTGTGTGTGTGTGTGTGTGTGTGTGTGTGTGTGTTCACCCTGCTCAGAGATTCCATCCGTGTCGACCTCATCTTCTGGATGGTCCATCTTCTCCAGGTAGGGGGCCGGAAACCAGGCCATACGTTTGTCCTCCTTCTCCACCAGCCACCAGCCTGGAGCATCGGGAGCAGCCGTCACGCTTTCGGCGAGGAGAAGCGACGCCGAAGGTTCGCCCGTCCACCCGCTCACCTGCTCTGTCTTTGATGAGAACGTCCACCTTCTCGTCGGCCGCCACCTTGAAGGTTTTGTTTTTGGTGTCTTTGGTCTCGTAGGCGGCGACGCAGCGGTACGTTTCCGTGACAAACGGATTCGTGATGTCGCCGCCGTTCCCGTGGCCGCCTTGGCCGTCGCTGACGTCCGAGGACATGATGATGACGCTGAAGATGACAGTTTTGCGATCTCGTTACGCTCCGATTCTTCCCCTACAGATAAAAAGCGGCATGTTCTGGGCTCCTCCCTGGTGGAGGTGATGGACGGTGACCCACCAGTTCCTGGAGAAGTCCGCCTGCAGCTCCTGCTCTTTGGGCTGGAGGAACCGCAGGAGCGGCGGCGAGCGGGCCACCCGCTGGTCGCAGCTAAGCAGCTTGTTCCAGTACGTCTGCAGGGCCTTGAGGTACCGCAGGGATTTGGCGTGGCCTTTCTTCTGCCCGCACCTCAACCTTCTGACTGAGAGCGCAGACCATCAGATCCGGCAGGTTCATCCAGGAGCCTCCAGGGAAGGAGATCCTCCAGAGTTACCTTGGAATTTGGGGACGACGCGGTCCGATCTTCTCAGCCTGTTCTCCGGCGGGAACGCTTTCTTCATCTCCTTCTGTCGAGGAGGAGCAGGAAGAACGTCAACGACGAGGTCGTCACTCACCGCCATCTTCTCACAGGTGTGTGTGTGCGTGTGTGTGTGTGTGTCATTAACTAACATGCATTTTTTGGAAGTCCTTCAAAGTCCTGTACACCAGAATGTCCGAGCTGTCCGACCACAGCACCGAGGTCATGTACATCTGCAGGGGGAGGAGGAGCATTCCTGGTTAGACTGTCACACACACACACACACACACACACACACACACACACACACACACACACACACATTGTACCTTCTTCTTCTCCTTGTACATCACCCCCAACAGCCGCACACTCATTGGATAACGCTCGTCCCCCATCACGCGACGGCCTCGTGGGCGACTCTCCCTCTGCTTTCCAGCTCTGTGCACATTTATACCCTCACACACACACACACACACACACACACACACACACGCCTACTGCAGGTGTGGTTTCTGTCGTCAAATGTGGGTTACAGGAAAATTCAGGCAAGTTTATCCGGAAAGTCCGACATAGTTCCAGAGCAGCGCGGGGAGATGTTATGCAATCCTCCCCGCCCCTCCCGCGAGTCGGGTTCAACTCTAGATTAAGTCAGACTTTGCTGAGATTGTGATGGACGTCACGTAACCAGATTGACATCTGTCACCATGGAAACACGCGGTGACATCACTTCCTTCGTGCCGTCAAAAAGGTCATGTTACCCAAAAGCGGATGCGTGTCAAACTGTGTCTGGTGTTTCCAGGTTTCCCTGGCCGGGCGGCGCACGGGCGCGGTGACCTCTGACCTTTCCTCAGTCCTCAGAAGAGTCCTCTTTGCAGCTCCACATGAACGCTCCCATCAGTATCATGATGCTGGCCACAACTGGAGGAACACCTCACACACATCAGGAGCCAAAAGGCTCTCCATTATCTATTTCATAACACCTTGAAGTTCAAGATGATCTCCAAATAGATCCATCTTGCGAGGTTCCTCCGGGTTCCTCCCGCGGTCCAAAAACACGCAGGAGGTCAATTGTAGAGCCGTATGTGCGAGCGAGAAGGTGAAGAGCGTCAGCAGGCCAGGAGGCCGCGATGCTTCGCACCTGTTCCTCTGCAGATGCTGCCGGTTCCTCTGCTGTCAGCTCAGCTGGATTTTGGCACGTTTGCTTGATATCCAGGAGGTGCGGAGGTGTGACTCCGCCATGCGTTTGGGTTTTCATTTTGCTGAGTCACCGTTGGCGGCGTGAACAGTTGTTTGGCGCGAAGGCGTCTCCCAGGAGAACCCGGCCTCTCGCCGCTCCATGAATGACATGAGCGGCAGGACTCCAGAACTATTCTCCCGTAAGAAAGTAAACCCGCTCACGATGTTCCGCTGCCATATGGATGCGATGTCTGCTGACTTTTAGATCTTGGAACTATTAGAGCTGAAACTGGCAACTCTCTTTTGGGATTTGTCGCCGTGGAAACTGAGAATCTTCATATCTTTCTTTGGGTATTAAGTAAGGTCATTCCTTTTTCACTTCCTAACTTTTTCCTCTCTACATATTCATCTGTTTATTCTTCTCTTTTATATTTTCTGTCTTATATTTCTAACCCAGAGATGCACCTGTTGCTTCCTGTCTTTCATAATAAGATCAACTTTATTGATCCCCATAGTGGAAATTCTATCGTCACAGCAGCGTAACAGTTATAAGTCTCAATAAATATGAATAGAAATTGAAAAAGGCCAACAATTAGAAGGCAATTAGAAAAAGCAAAAGCCATCCACAAATAAATAGACAGCAGAGAGAACAGCAAGGATAAGAACAGACAAAAGAATGAAAAAAAGAAAAAAAAAGACAGTAAGGGTGAAAAATAGAAAACAAAACTAAACGACAACATAAACAGTGACAAAAGCAATGACAAGAATAAAACAAATAAAGACATGTAGGCAGGATGCGAGTGGCCTGAGAACAACAAGGATAAAAAAATGGTTGGCTTGTGTCTGTTCTTGATGACACTGAACCTGAGAGCTTCTTCTTCTTCTTTGGTCTTCTCCCTTCAGGGTCTCCACAGTGAATCCACCTTCTCCATCTCTATTCTCTGGATCCTCTCTCTCACTCCAACCACCTTCATATCCTCTCTCACCACGTCCATCCATCTTCTCTTTGTTCTTCCTCCAGACCTCCAATTCCAGCATCCATTCACCAATGTCTTCACTCTCCCTCCTCTGTCCATGACCCAACCATCTCTGACCTTCTCTCCAAAACATCTACCATGTGTCGTCCCTCTGATGGACTCCTTCCTGATCCTCTCCGTCCTGGAACCTCAGCATCTTCATCTCTGCCACCTCCAGCTCTGCCTCCTGTCTTTTGGTCATTGTAGATGTTTGTTGATCATCTCACCAGCGTCTCCTCCACCTTTCCTTTCCTTCTGGCTGATGTTCTTCCATCCCTTCCTACCCCTGACACTTTTCTCCACCCATTCCAACCTGCATGAACCCGTTCTTTATCTCTTTTCTTCCCTCTCCTACGCTCAGCACTGTCACCCAAAGTACTCGACTGAACTTGAGAGCTGCCATCTCTAAATGTCGCTTCACCTTGTGTAACCACAGTAAAAGTCTTGAAGGAATCTTGAATCTAAGGCCAACGTCTCGAAAACCAGCCCTTTATGCCGAGCCGCTTGTACGTAGAATCCCTACTTGTGATGCGTTGCGTTGTCGAGCTGCTGCAGAGGCTGTTCCTGCAGAAACCAACCAACCAACAGAGACATGGAGCTCTGATCTCGTTGGGTTTGTTGTCCGGCGGCGCTGAGCAGCAGAACAACCACGGGGGCGGCCGAGACTCCTGCAACACCGATGCTTCTCAGATTTTTAATTTTCCACATCGCCCTAATCGAACCCTCATTCTTTGAGCGTGCGGGACTGGCTTCCACGCCCTGCAGATCGAATGTCACGCATACATCACATACTGACACTGAGCACGCAATCACCTGCCACGTTCAAACACACAAATATTCAGCACCGGCTTGGGATTTTGACACCCGTTGTGTAGTTCAATGATTTCATAAGAACACCCCGAGGGTAAACGTCATCTATCAGGGGGAATATCTTTCTGAGAGGTCCTTGTAAGCCTCATTGTTTGGAGAAATGAGGAAGTGGCTTGCCTTTTGTGTTCCACTCAATGAAAGCTTCTTGAGTCTCTGACAGCGTCGGGTGGAGCTGGGGTCCAAACACCTTGTATATGTTTACGCAAATGACATGGAACAGCCTACAGGAAGTTTTTGGCTTATTTAAAGATTAGCACTTTAAATTTTAAGAGTCTGAAATGAACAAACGGCCTTTTTGTGTGGTCTGAACATCACGGCAGGTTTCTGGAATTAGAGCTCGGGCACAGGTGGGAGGAAGGAGAGATCTAGTCGGGTCTCAGATTCAATAATGCATTCTGTTTTAGGGTACGTATGCACACAAAGCTTAACGCAGTGGTTCTTAACCTTGTCGGAGGTACTGAACCCCACCTGTTTTACATGCGCATTCACCGAACCCTTCTTTACTGGATGGAGGATCGGTTCGTTGATGGGTACAAAGAACAGGCAGAGGAGCCTTTTCATGGAATCTGGCTCCCTTCACCTTGAATCCAGCAAGCGCTATGTTCTTGTAGCTCCCATCTCCATGCAGCTGAAGGAAGCCTTCCCTTAGTTTGGCCGGTGCCGGACTAGAATTGCTCATCTTGTCTTTGCAAATCATGCGGTTAGGACATCGATTCCAATCGCGTTCCGTCATACATGTGAATCCGTATTGTACGTGTTCTTCCGACCGCTTTCTTTTTTTGCCCGACATAATTAGTATGAAGGGATTAAAATATGAAGAAAGAAATCACATGACGTACCATCACGACAGTCACAAGTTACTACAACTGAGCGCGCCAAAATCCCCGCAGCACGGATAGGCCGAGCTATGTGGCGTGATCACCTGCGGCCGGTGATGTCATCACCAATGTGTGTCTTGACCTCCGCCGAACCCCTGAGACTGACCCGCCGAACCCCTGGGGTTCCATCGAACCCAGGTTAAGAACCACTGGCTTAACGTATCGTTATCAGCGGACTGACTTCTGCAGCTCCGTGACAATAGTTGTGTCCTCCGTAAGCGTTGATTCCATTTACATTTAAAACGCTCCAAATATCTCTTTTTTATCAGACGCGATTCATAATACTGGATTATGAATAATCCAGAGGTTTATTTATAAGTGGAATCGTGGGATTTCCAAAAAGGTCCAAGTTCACGGGATCAACGAGGGGGAAACCAGACCGTCACCCGACGCCGGGGTGAAGCTCGTGCTCCTGTGATGCCTTCACGGCCCGTCAGTGACATCTAGTGCCGGCTCCTGGGGAAGAATAAAACAAAGTTCTGTCTTGTCTGGACTGCTCTACGCTGATGGGCCGGTTAGAAACTCTAGGTTGTGAACCACTCGTGAAGTATCAAGCATGGACAGATGTGTGGAGAAGATGGAGGTGAGAAGACAGGAGGGGCGGATGGAGATGTGGAGGTTTATCTTTGGGAGTGAGAAGATCAGGAGGGAGTCCGTCGGAGGGACAACACATGGTAGATGGTCTGGAGATAAAGACAGATGGTTTGGATGTGGACAGAGGAGGGATGGAGAAGATCTGGGGAGAAGGATGCTGAGGTTGGAGGAAGACCAGACAGGAGGTGCATGGATAGAGGGAGAGGACAGGAAGGTGGTTGGTGTGAGGAGAGGGTTGGACAGAAGCAGATGATTGGCTGTGGAAACACCTGAAGGGAGCAGCAGGAAGGAGATGTAGAAATGTCTGCCATTGGATGGGGCGGCGTTCACCTGGACCAATCACATATAGACATACAACCATGTAGGAAACAGTAGATCTTTATTTCTTGTCTCACAGGAAATCTGATGCGAAATGATCAAACATCAAATGTTTTTTTTTTTTTTTAATTAAATCTTCCGACAAGAGATTTCATTTTTCCTTCAAGATTTCTTTTTCCGCTAGATTTTCTCCAGATCTCGTGTCGACCGCCTTCCCCGAGCCGGCTCTCCGGCGGGAAAGAGTAATCCAGGAAACGTCTCACATTCCTGCTGACCAGATTCCTTCTTTAAAAATAAAAAAAGGCCATTTTGAATTCCTCTTTAAAAAAATAATCATTTATAAGGCATCAGCCCCCCCCCCACCAACCGTCTTTATCCTCATGATCTCCTGTTTTTGGACACTATTCTTTCCAATTATGACAAAACTGAAACACTTGGCAGTGTGAAAGGAGAAGCTGCTGCTTCGCTCTCGTCGCTAACATGTGGCTGAGGAGCCTGAGGAACCAGGAGAACCAGGGGAACCAGGAGAACCAGGCCCATGGAAGAAATCATTTGAATGCTAAGTGGAACGTAGCAGTCACAGATGCTGCACCGTGCAAAAATAGTCATTCTTTCCATGATTTTTTTTTTTTTTAAGCATATGAAATCAGGGTCACACTTGATGAGAAAGGAACAGCTCGTTCTAAAACAGGGAGGGAAAACAAACACCGGCCTCTGGCCGTCTATAAATAACCTTTGGCTTGCATAGGAAAATGATTGCGAGGCTGTTTGCCAGAGTTTGACGTCGTTCAGACGTTGACGAAGCGGCGCTTTGCGCCTTCGAGCGGTTTAATGGCGACCGTCAGTGCTTCTGTGGCAACGCTTTGGTGGGACGGCTTTAACGCATAAATAAAGCGAGCTCCTGCGGCTCTTGGCCAAAGGCGGCTTTATCCGAGGTCTCGCCGAAGGAAGACGGACCGGATTTGGACGTTAAACTGCGAGAATGCAAATCAGGTTTGCGTCATTTATAATAGAAACCAGAGAAATTTAAAGGAAAACATCGGGTTCTTCTGGAGGCTGTCCGTCCGTCGCTGAGCTCTGACCTCCTTCCACCTCTCCTCTCCCCGAGCCGCTTCCCTTCCGTCCACCCGGAGATTCTGCCCACGCCTTTGTTTCCTTGCGGGGAGGAAAAAGGATCAGCTCCAGTCTCGCCATCCAAGGGCTCTCCGTCATCTTTCCTGTTTACCGGCGGGCCGCCGCGGCCCGTCCCCTCCAGGGTGCAACGCACGGAGCGGCTTTTTCAACGAAATTCATAAATGGGCAAGCTGTGCTCCTGGACGTGGTTTAGGTTGAGCGACTGGTACCTGCAGGGAGAGTCAGGAGAACGTCAGATGCCAAGTAGCTCCCCCATCGCTAGTTGACGTGCGGTACTCGCGGTTACCATTCGGAGCTCCGGTGGTAGTAGTACCCCTCTATGGTGGCGGTAGACTTCTGGAAACAGATGTAGTAGAAGCCCGCGAAGGACGCCCCGCTGATATCTTTGATGGTGTGGTCTGGAACCAGGAACTGCTCCTGAGGGTGCAGGTCAACACTGAGCAGGTTACAGTTCAACGCGGCGAGCGGGGGAAGGGTACGGGGAGCGCCGTGGAGATTAAACGCAGAACACCGACCTTCCACCTCATGAACACGTAGTCGCTGTTATCCAGCGCTTCGTAGTCAAAGTCGTCCGAGTTGAACGTCTTGGCATATTTATAGAACGGCTGAAACTTGCCCTGAGGAGAAGAGCGGACGTTTAACATATGAGGACCTTTCGTGGATTCACGACGGCACAGGCACAAATCTGTCACATGTGACTGTTTTACAGGACAAAACAGGTGTGTGTTCATCTCCGTGAGCTGATAAAACACCACTTCTTTCTGCACCGCCACAGGTTTGTCCATGGCTGGTTGCAGCATCGACCTCAGAACATCTCAGGACAAACACTGGGTTCTAATTATCGACGCTCACATCGTGTCGGTTAGCAGACAAATACTGGATTACTCGTTGGGGTTACCTTTATTGTGAGCATTAATCCTACATACGTGGAAGAGACGCTTCATGGCAGATCAAGCTAAAGCTAACTTCCACACCGCAGTCATTATGTGGAGCTGGAAGCCAGAGGAACAGGTGAAGGTCTAGCAGACCTCAGGGGGTTCATGCTCAAGCTTCAGGGTGGATTTCAGGCAAAAGAACTTTCCGTCGCTGCTTCAAGCACCAGAAATGAATTGCCATCCAGCATCGATAAGCCCAAGAATTTTCTAAGGGCCAGTTCCACCAAAGCATGTCGATTCACAAGAGGTTTTTCCGGTTCAGAACAGACCCCCTGACAGCCAGAGGACAGCCTTTGAGGGAATACCACATTCTGACCACCCCGAAAAAGCCCGGCAAAGTTTGAATGAAGAATAGAAAGGATGTCACAAGGAGCGGGGCAGCAGGACACAGAACAGCATGATGGTACTTTAAGTACAACGGTCCTTTTTATATTTGTGGTATTAGAGATCCGTCCGCGGTCGTGAAGATACGAGCGCATCTCGATCGACGACACTGTGGAGTGATGAATTGCTTAGAAGCCATTAGTGTGCAGATAATCGGAGGCAGCGGGACATACCCAGTGCTTCCTGTCCACGTCCTCGTCTGCGTCCCACTTCCTGGTGAGAAACGGCCTTTTCTGACTTATTATTTCGCCGGCGAAGAATGTCGTGAGTGTGGGATACTCCTGTCATAGGGAGCATCAAACACGGGGTGGTGAAGGCACGCAGTGGGAATACATGAGCGAGTTTCATTTGTTTAAACGAAAATCAAACATCTTTGTTTTCATCAATCTAACTCCCTGAATGAATCGATTTGCCGTTAGATTAACTGTCCGCCGTGAAATGTTAAATAGATAAATGCATACAGAAATATGGGTTCAAGTTGAATATTTGAGTGAAGGTTTGTTTGTTTGTTTCTCCAAATCCTCCCTTCAACCGCCTCCTGTGACTACCCGCTTCTATAAAAAGACGAACGAAGGAGCGGGCGAGTGATACTCGTCTTTCACGCCGCTCTGCTACCGCTAACCTTCGCTACAGGGCTCTGTGGACACCCCCCACCTCAGCCTTACATAATGTAACGGATACACACCACTGACTCTAACCGGCCACGGTCTTGAGTTAACACTCAAAGTGGACGCAGTTAATCTGTCACAGAGGTTGGGGCTCCAGTGGACCGGAAGTCAGTCCCTCCAGCTGACCTACTTTCAGGAGGTTACCTCAGTCAGACCTTTGATCTTCAGATATCCACACAAGTAGGAGTCCTCCACGGTCACATGCTGTGCAAGATGACAAGAAGAGATCATGCATAAGTTTCCCTTGCAAAAACATTGTCGTTCCCCACCTTTTTAATGTTCAAATGATGTGATATTGTCGGGGGTGAGAAGAGACAGGGGTGGAGTCCATGCAGAGAGAACTCTTGACACTGACAGCAGATCCAGCTTCTACTGCTTCAGTCATATTAAGCTAGCTACCGGTGAGAGCAGATAGTTTAACACCCGCAGAAAGCCGTGGATATTATTCCCTCATTGAGAAACACCCGCTCCGGGGGACGGCATCGTCTCCTGGGCTGGCCAGAGATCATCTCTATCGGCCGGGGCTGACTGGATCTCAACAAGCGGCTAGCAAGGGGTTAGCAACCGCGGCTAGCAGGGAGGTTAGCAGCAGCGGCTAGCCGGAGGGTTAGCAGCCCTGGCTAGCAGGAGGGTTAGGAGCCGCGGCTAGACGGAGGGTTAGCAGCCCTGGCTAGAAGGGGGGTTAGCAGCCGCGGCTAGCAGGAGGGTTAGCGGCACCGGCTAAAAATAAGGCTGATGAACACGGACGTCCAACGGAGGGACGGCGGGCGTCTGCGGCGGGATCACCTGCAGCACCACGTCCACGTCGTACGAGTTGCCCTTGCTCTTCTGGAAGCCCCGGAACTGCGAGCCGCTGTAGAGGAGCGACGTGGCCACGCCGGGCTGCTGGGTGTTGATCGGGGCGGGCGGGACGAGGGAGGCCGAGGACGAGCAGGCCGAGCCGGCGGCGCCGCGGCTCTCGGCTCGGACAGGCATGATGAGCGCTAACGTGTCGCCGTCAGCCACCGTCATGAACCCTGTGGCTGGAAACCGCCGGGGGAAGAGACGGAGAGACGGGCTGCAGGCGGGTTAGGGTTAGGGACCGCCGGCCGGGTGCAGAACTTTACGCGTTTTCACAAACTGAATGTAGGACAGGCGATCCGGGGCGGACTCTTATTATAGAAACAAGCTTGCACGATTCCCATTGGTCGAACTAGGGTGCCTGGCTAACGGACTGACTCTATTGGACAACGTGCCGAAGAAGATTCTGGGAGTTGTAGTTGTTTCCGCATACACCCTTCCCCGCCTTTTTCATCCACATGGTGGCTGCGCAGAGTTCCCAAAAATCCAAGTGTGCAACGTTTTCACCCTGGAAAGACTTCTTGTGGTGAGGCTTGAGCTGATATCTCCTTCACTCATGGATCTGAGTAAACACGTTTACTCATGCCATTTATAGGGCCACCGACGATTTACTCTTTTCACCCTTGCACACTTTTTCAAGCACTTTGCACTGAAAACTTTAATGCTGCTATTGTCCATGTACAATCATGTTACTTCCCACTTAACTTTGCATTCAACTCTACTAAAAAAAGGAAATCTGCTGCTACTCATATATCAGTCTGTATCTGTGTGCACTTTATGCTTAACGTGTAATTGTGAGAAACGTTATCTCAGTTCCTCAGCATGTCCACTACATGCAGAGAAATTGACATTATTGATCCCCATAGGGGAAATTCCTAAAGATGACTTTGACTTAGACTTGACTTTGACTTAAAAATGTGTTTAAAGCCTGGACTTCAGTCTTTTCTCATTAAACCTATACTTAGTGTTGTGCGTGAAGACGCGTGCACAATATAAATCACCTCCCCTGCTGTAATGGTTCAAGAACTGCACAATACATTGTTTAATGATGAGTATAAAAACCTTTATTACGGTGACACCTGGAGCAATTGGCAGGCATTCAGTCTGAGCACATTCAAGTTGATATTATGCATCAGAACATTGTGGGAAAAGGGACTCAGGAATTCTACTATGGCGTGGGACGCAGCCGCTCCCTCAGATAGTCCGTGTATCTGTGGATGTCGGAGACACGAATCCGATGCTGCCGAAGTCCGTCGTCTTGAATCTGTGAGCATCAACGAACGCGTGAGACACGGAAGAGAGAACTTTGTTTTCAAGTCATTTCAAGCACCTGCCTTTTTAATAAGCGCCACTTTCCAGTGATTGACCGCCGTGACCAGCTGAGTCTCTCTGTCATTGATCTTCAGCAGATGGTTGTCATGGCCGACGGCCACCGCCTCCATCGCCGCGTCTTTGTCGGTGAACAGCTGAGCAAAGAGACGCGGGAGCGGACTGAAAGGGCTGACGAAGGGAGTCGGTCGTGGCCCGAGGATACCGTCGACGCGTTTTTTTTACCATTTTATAGTAATGGCACAATCACATCTGACTGAGCTGCTGACTTTAGGTCTGTGCAATCACAAGCTGCAATGTTACACCAGAGCAGGAAGTTCACGCTGTCTCTCTTGTTCTTCTTTTTTTTCTTTGGGGAGGAGTACAACTCACCATTCTAACATCATCTGGCATGACCTCCTCCGGGCTTTCTTGAGCCACTGCCTCCAGGGCGGCTGATGCAATCCCTCGTACCTTTCCGTGATAGCTGACCTCCAGCTCTCGAAGCTGGCTGAATGTGTACTCCGGTCAAAGAAAGTGTTCCCATCTCTCACGACATAATAACATTGATAATCACAATTGATAATATAGCTGTTTTCTCAACAAAGTTCTGGCTAAACGTTAGATTGCATGAACAGACAGCACAATGAAATGGAATGAAGAAACAATAAAATAGGCAGAAAGTCACAGTTAAAAGGAAAGGGGAGAGCAATCTGACCGATATCATCATTGGCATCTTTTCATTTGAAATTGTAGCTCTCATTGTTCTCTCATCTATGATGAAATATGGCAAAGATACAACTTGTAAGGTATTTTCACTTATCTTTTTACTTCCCCTGACATCTGCACGTCCCCCGGCTTTGGACGCCCGATCCAAAGTCACCGCTGCCGATCACTCCGAGTGACTTGTGAAATGGTGTGTTTGTGTGTGACGCTGAGCTTCTGAAGGCGGGAATGAGGTTTCCTCTGATCGATTTGGATTTCGGAATGGATCAGTGGAAGTAAACTCATGTTTCTATTTTACAAACTCGCTTTTGTATCTATCCTTTAGTAGTGTTCTTGAATTTGTCTTAGACTCTTGAGAATCTTTCTTCTCTGCTTATCTTCCTCTTCTCCCTTCAGGGGTCACAACATCTGCCTCCATCTAACCCTCTTCCCTCCTCTTTGGTCTTCCTCTAGATCTCCTGCCTGGCAGCTCCACCTTCAGTGTCCTTCCCAGATCTTCTCCATCCCTCCTCTGTCCACGTCCAAACCATCTCGGTATGACTTTATCTCCAGAACATCTAATGTGTGCTGTCCCTCTGATGGTCTCAGTCCTGATCTTCTCCATCCTCCTCGCTCTACGCCTTCATCTCTGTCACCTCCAGCTGTGCCTCCTGTTCTTCTCCTCGAGGCTCCAAACCAGAAGCCCTGGTTGATCTCACCTCCGTCTCCTCCGCTTTCCTTTTCATTCACGGCCGATGCTCTTTTACCATCCTTGACACGTTTCTCCTCCTGTTCCAACCTGCTTTTCCACACTGTCCATTACTCTGGACTGCTCATCCATCTTCTTTATCTCCGCTCGTTCACACGGAGAAAACCAAAATATAGGCTCTGGCGGCGTGAAGTAAAGATGGAAAATATCAACCTGCGTTATTTCCGATGCGGAGGATATATTCCCGCTGCGGTTTCAATGAAGTTGCCAACCATATCTGAGATGTTTGTGTTAAACCGGTTGGTGAGATCCTGTGGGGAAAATGCAAGTTGCCAGTGATTTCATGTAAAGCAGAAGAAGTGTTACAGTGAAAAGGGTTCAAACACACACACACACACACACACCTCCAGGAGGCTGATGAGCTGAAGTTCCTGTGTCACCAGGCTGCCACAGAGCAGGGAGATCTCACGGCGGCAGTGCTCGGCCTTGGCTTCCAGTAATTCTGGATCGGATAAGCGCCGCAGCTCACGTTTCATCTGCAGAAGTGAGGATTTCGGCGGAGGCTTTGTTTTTCGACCGCAAACGTTCACACGGCGGTCCCCCGGAGCTCACCTCTCCGTACCGCTGGTCAAAAGCTGCCAATATTTGCGAGGTTTTGCGCCGGTAGTCCGTCTCAGCCGCTGCCTGACCGCTGAAGAATGACTCCACCTCCGTCTCTCTCCTCTCATGCTCAGACAGGCCTGTTTGAAATAGTTTCACGCACAGTCCCGCTGCTCGTTGCTCAAAGGTAAACAGAGTCAAGGTATCATTTGAAATGTTTCCAAAGGCTTGGTGTAAATAAATCGCACCCGTTTGAACGAATGACCCGGGAAAGCGAAGGATATGCCTGAAGCAGGGCGTCCACTCCCGAGAGCTGGGAGAATTTCTCCGCCTCCGGATCATCTTTGATCATGTTCTTGAAAAACTGCGACCCGTTTAGGTTCTCCACAAAGGCATCCTGCGGGAAACACTCAGTGGATCGATGGGCCGCTCGTCTGAGCCCGATAAATAGCCGGTTGAATGTATTACGCCGGTCTTACTTTGTGCCGCTGCAGCTCAGCGTTCCGCCTGAGCTCCGCCTCAGCAGCCTGCTCCATCCTCAACTCGTCACTTTTCATTTTCTCAACCACATAATGGTATTTGGCAGACGCCTCGTCTCTCTGCGCGTACATTTCATTCGATCGTTTCGGTTCAAAGGGGCAGTTTATAGATCACAAACGTGGGCAGAAAATGATTCAAATGGAAAATCGACTCCGATGCATCCTCACCGTCTTCTCGTTCAGATATCTGTTGTCCAGAAACTTCAAGTTTGGAAAGTAGGCGGTGATTAACAGTTTGTAATCTTCATCCGTGGAGAAGGGATTTCCAAATATGTTGAGGGTGAACAGGTTCTTGAACTTTCTGAGACACAGCACCTGTGTAATGAAACACGTTTACCACACCGTGCAAAGCGATCTAAACCCGTTCGATTAGAACGCTGCAGATTGCACTTTGTTACATCGTCCAGTTGTCCAAGGAGGTTGTTGGAGATGCAGAAGAGTGTGAGCTTCTCAAGTGCGTTCATATTTTCCAGGATCGAGATTCTGTTGTTGGACAAATTGAGCACTTCCAGGTTTCGCAGGGATTCCAAACCTTCGATTTTCTCAATGTCGTTGAAGGACAAATCTGAAAGATGCATCGAGACACGTTTGTGTGCGAATCTAGAGCTCATCATGTCTTTGTTGACACATGCACATTGTGATGGGGATGGATAAGCAGGGCGTCACTGCAAAACACTTTACTGAGCCATGTCAGATTGATCAGATGGTCTACGCCTTCAATCTTCTGTATGAGGTTGTTGTTTAAATCCAGCCGAGTCAACAATGTGAATTCCCACAGGTGGTCAATCTTCAAGATGTCTGAGGGAAATCAATAAAACAACAAGTGAATTTTGACCATAACTCAATTTCAAATCATTGGAACTCAAATTTTATTCCCTTACTTCTGTATTCCAAGTTGAGTTTTAAGACCTCGTTGAAGTGGATTCCCTCCTCCTTCGCGATACGTTCGGCTTGACCTTGAGCACACCGGTCCACTACTGCCATGTGTAGAAGCTCCTCGTCCATGAAAATGGGTTTAGATTTAAGATGGTGCTCATTCATCCTGTTGCTGAAGATACTGAAACATCGAAGTGGTGAAAACAGAGAAAATGAATTATCAATATAAATTGCAGCTTTTTGAATTGCATTGGCAGAAAGTGTCTCGGATGTAGTCAAGAAAATATTAGCCGGCTTTTGCCACCACAATGAATCAATCCAATCAAGTGAAAAAAACATTTGAAATAAACATGATTAAAAAATGTTAACCATTTTGATAGAGCTGTAGTTTCTGAAGCACAAACAAAGAAGAAAATCAGCCTCTACCTCTCCGCTGCCTGTTGTTTACAAGCTGTTGCATAGCAACCGGCGGACTCAAAGCCGCGTTCAGGTACGTTCAAAGGACTCCGTTAAAACGAGTTGGCCTCTACGATGTACGCCCACGAATGATCAATATTTGCAGTAATATATGATAAACGAGGCCAAACTAGCACAAAATCAATCACGTTACATTATTTATTTAGTTTTTTTTTCATACAATTATTAGTTGTACAATAGGGGTTGTACAATACCGAAATGTGGAACATTTTAGCCCATGAATTGGAGGTGTGGTTTCTAAGCGTATCATTTTACCTGTGCGTGTGCGTGTTCTTCTACAAAATATAACTACACGCTTCGTTAAAGCTCCAAATGTATGCGAAGGAAATAATATTCTCACACTACTGTAGAGTTTTGATCGTAATTGACAATATTACGAGCTGTACATAATAGGCTGCCGGCTGTTTCGTCCAATAGGATGAGTTCGGGGGCGGGGCTTCGAAGCCCCGCCCCCGGGCCTCGGCTTGTCATTCCCGGCCGGGTTGTTTGTTGTGTTGTCAAAATGGAGTTCTTACTTGGCAATCCGTACAGCACTCCCGTGGGCCAGTGCATAGGTAGGTTAGTCTTGAAAATATATTTATTGGACGTATAGTACTTTCTACCATTTACCTTTTAAGCATCACGTATTTTTTCCCCTCGCTTCCAGGGTCGGGCCAGTTGTATTAGCGAGCTAGCACGTCATCTACTTGGAATGAGCTCTCAGCTAATGCTAGCATGCTAACTTACCAACTTAGTTCGCTGTGATTTCAAGTTGAATTTATTCAACGTGGTATTTCAGGGCATGTGGCGGGCAGCGAGTATCCTCGTATTAAGCAGTCAAACGCGTTAAAACAAAGGACGGCGTGAGTCATGCTGTAAAAAGGACTTTATTGGAAGTGGCTCCCAGAGGCTGCAGTTAGCCAAGCTGTGATTCAATATTTCCACCTCAGAAAGTGTATGTCTGCTGATGACCTGGGTTGTTCAGCCTCCCGTGTGAAGCGTTGTGTTTGCCTGCAGGGCTGAGGTGAAAGGCCTACCACATCCATTTGGTGCGGTCACATCTCTGTGTGCATGTCGCTTGTTTGCGAGATGATGGGAGATGGAAGCCAAGCAAAGAGCCCAGAGCCAGGCTGTGCCTCCTGCACAGGCAGACAGCTCCTCATTGAGATCAGGACATAGTACGGTGTTTATCCAGTCATAACAAAGTCTTAATGTTCTATTCTTTTGCTTTGTTGCCATTAACTGGGACTCAGTAATGAGGATGACTCCTCTTCAAAATGCCTAACTATTTACAACATCTCAGCTGTTCTCATCTTGTTGATAAAAAGCACTATTCTTGGTTATTTTGGACTATTCCTCAGCTTCTGGCTCTTATAAACACCTTTGATTTTCAGCACGGGCGTTTACAAAGTGCTGGTACGTTGTGTGTCTGGCGTTTTGATTTTTTTCTCCAAATACTCGCTTATCATGCCTTCATGGGCGCCCGTTTTGAAGAATGTGTTCTCCCTAGAGTCACACAAGTGCAGAAAGCTGATTCATGAACGACGTCTGCAGATTTTATGTATCGGTTTTCCCCTCGCAGGAACTGTAACGGCTCGTTGATAACAGGGCTGCGCCGCAGTCAGACTTATCGTTGCGCTGGAGAGAAATAGTTTGGAGGAAGGATGACTTAGATGGCCTTTGTCTCGGGCCAGTGGAGGCCACCACCCACGGACCGACCCCGGCGTCGTCCGATACGCAGACCACAGTTACACAGCTCCCCGTATCCAGGCCTACAAGTTAAAATGATTTGACATAACTCCTGATTCCTTTTTCTAAAAGTCCACCACAACATTCTTGTACCTGAAAGAAGTGACCCGATACTGGCCAGTAAGCTGCCATCTCAGCTGAAGTTCATACACCGCTGATACTTCTCAGTAATGGGGGAAGGAACCTGATGGTGACAATATAAAGAGGTCAAAACAATACAAAACCAAGCCCTTTTACACATCATTGATCAACTCTGGAAATCTCAGTCAGTTGGGAAATGAAACAGCCCACAAGATCCGTATTTCTGTGATCAGCCCTCCGTGTCGAGCGCTCTCAGTGTGTCGGGGGAATCAATACGTCAATCTGATGGTGTGTGTGTGTGTGTGTGTGTGTGTGTGTGTGTGTGTGTGTGTGTGGCGATGCCGCCCCGGAAAGGCTGCTTGGCCGTTAACCTCCGAGTTATACAAAGTCCAGCCATTTTGGTTGAAATGAGGAAATGAAATACGGGTTGCATATGAAACGTGATACGAGAAAGCAGAATGGGAGATTGCAGCTCACGCTCGAAGCTGCAAAGAGCACAGGACGTCCTCTTCTCTGTCCCTGAACCTTCACATTCATCTTCACCTGCGACGGGCCTGCAGTTTGTGTAGCCCTTGCATCTTCTTATCATTCTCCTTTGCAGATGACTGTGGAAATGTTAAACCTGAAATTGTCAGGCAGTGTCTATTATCTTACCCTTGAAATCTGGTTTATTGTAGTGAGCAAATACTTTATGAATGACAGAAGAAAAAGCGAGCGAGCAGGGAAAGGAAGGACAGAGCGAGGGTCCGGAGAGGGACAGAGATCTGCAGATTCGTAGACAGTGGATGGCACAGCTCGCCACCGCCGGTCATGTGACGGAGTGGCTTTGCTGGTGTGGTCTCCCAGGCTCGGCCACCGTGGATGAATGCGCTCATTTGCCACTTAACTTCATTAGCGCGGCCGATGGCGTGGTTTTGTTATCGTTCTGGTGGCACGGAGAGATCAGCCCCCCCCCCCGGAGCCGGCGCTGGTGCCGATCCTGCCGTGAAAATCCGCTTGAGGAGATTAGACAGGATATTGCAGTGGGTTAAGTCTTCAAACTTGCGTTCTGCATATTGCGCCACCGATAACAGAGACACATCTTGTTTTTAAGAGATAAATGCTTTTAAACACGCTTTTTTTGTATTACCTTTGTGTTGACATTTGCTCAGTTTGCAACCAGTTGAAGAACCGAGGCAGGAAGGGGCTGAATGAGCCGTGTCTGCCGGAGCCGTCTCACACTGAACCCTAAAAGAAAGCGGCATGGCCCGGGGAGAGGCTCTTTGTCTGGGTAGAAGAGCCTGGGGGGGCCCCGGGGCCGCCGCCCTCAAGGGGCGAGCGCTTTCTGGAAAAGTTCAACACATCACCGTTAGAGCGAGGTAGAAAAAGCTCTCCTCCATCGCTGCGCCGATCACTTTAAACCAGTGTTTCCCGACCACTGTGCCGTGAGAGATCATCAGGTGCGCCGTGGAAAAATGCCAACTTACACCTGATTGGTCCAAAGATGATTTATTCAACGTAAATCATGTTTCTTGGCGTGTCTGTGTGGGCAGCGTGCTGCGACTGGAACAACTATGAAATGCTCTTCTACTAGACGGCAACAGGATGTGAACGAACCTGTGGATCCACCTGCTTCTGAGGCATCAGTGATGCTTCCAGTGAGAAGCAGCGATACATGGATAAATGTTTTATTTCAATCATGACCTTATGGTCTTGAAGAGCCTGATGAAGGCCCAAGTCTGAGTAGAGGTCAGAAGGTGAGCTCAGCTCAATATAATGAAGGTTAGATGGCGTTTCCTCAGTTCCTGCAAGAATATCAGCTTAGTGTTCAAGCAAACAGGGCCAGATTTCACACTGAGTACATTCAGACTACAGTTTCCTTGTGTTTCATTAAAAACGATTTTGAGATATTCTCTTGGTGGCGTGCTTTGTCATTTTTCTGATGTAAAATATGTGCCGCGGCTCATAAAGGTTGGGAAACACTGCCTCAAACCGCCACATCCCTGCACCCGCACATGATTTGATTCAGTGCCGAGGAAGGAGGCCCGGCGCTGGCCGCTGCCCGGGCACAAACCTAACCTCAGTCTGGATTATATTATTTTCTGGCAGCGACCAAACATATATTAGATGTCGGGCTGGAGTGAGAAGGGGGTCTGCTCTTATACCGAGACTGTTTTGTCCGAGTACATCTCATTTGGTGTTCCCCCGCGACGCGCATCCGCACAGTTCAGCCGAGCAACAGGTGGTAAATGACCCGCTGTAGCGATTCCAACTCACAAGACAGTTTGATAGATGATACGAGCCGCGCATGGAGATAAGCGTAAGATATAAATCACATAAGGAGTTAAAGTATGGCGGGCAGAGTGAGAAAGAGAGAGAGAGTGCCGACAGCTCGCAGCGGGCGCCGGCTCATAACCCAAATTATCTTCAGCTGACGGCATAATTCATCTCGTGACCAGGACTTATTAGAAACTATTATTAGTGCTCGGTCAGTGAAAGCATGCTCCGATAGAATCGAGCCCGATTGCTCTTTCGCCAATATTGTTTTCTCTCCTCCGATGCTATCGCTTATTTTGACGTGAGCTTGTGAATGTTATCTATTCTTGAAATGTGCACCTTATGACCGGGGCACTGAGAACTCGAACCTTCTTGGTGTCTTTCAGAGAGAGCAACGGATGGAGGCCTGCAGAACGAAGACTGGACTCTCAACATGGAGATCTGTGACATCATCAATGAGACGGATGAGGGGTAAGCCTCCGCCGCCGCCGCCGCTCGTGCCGGCTCTCGTCGTGAATAGTCAGTTGTCCCTACGGTCCGTGGGCTTCGGGTCTGAAAAGGCCTTTGGTTCCCCACAGGAGACTGAACTGGAAGCCTGTTATTTTCTTTACGTCGCGGCTGACCGAGTGACTCCAGGACATAATTCACCGACCGCCGCGCCCCACCGCAAGGCACTATAGAGAGTCTTTTGTTTCTCGTAGGTGACGATATGGAAATAACCGATTTACGGTCCTAACGTCAGCATTTTGCGATTTGGCCGCCCGAGCCTCTGTATTTTAAAGGAAAAAGAAAGAAATCGGTGGAGTTCAGCGGGTGTGGTTCTTGGACCGGCATTCAGAGCCAAAGGTTGCAACTTCTGATGACGATTCTTGCACGATTAAATAAAAAGAGCGGAAAAGCTCCGGAAGACGACGAGTTTCTTAATCAGATCAAACACGATTGCCACAGCGAGAGTCCTGTTTTCAGGAGGAATGTCGAAAATGCTCCGCCGAGTCATTTCCGCTCTCCTCAGCACTTCTTGCTTCTCGGTGCATTCTCCACGCCGACACACACGCTCATTGTGTCAGCGCACAACGTGGGCGCAGCAAACCGTCAGTTCAGCTGGACGCGGGACGTTTCCGCCGCGAAGCCCGGCGACGTCTGGTGGACTCCAGAGGTCGCGGCTGAAAAATGACAAACTGTTCTGAACCACATGATAAACAGGATCCACTCAAAAGTGAAAATATCCGTCGACACGTGTTCCTTCCCGCCGCAGCCGGAGGTTTTTTTTTTTTTTGTGCAATCTATACCCCGTCTTCATCCATTTCAATTAAATGCATCATTCAGCCAGTAAATGTAGCGTGGCTCGTGAAGGAGTTCATAAAAGTTTATTACATCTCATCTGCGGCGGGTAGACGGGCTGAGCGAGCCGGCCTCGGCGCTTCACGCACGAGCGGCCCTGATCTCGCTTCGGGAGGAGCAGATCGTCACGCCGGAGGAAAGAGGGAGACAGATGGCCGGGCGGCTTCTCTCCGTCCCGGGCTCACGCCGACACTGGCAGAGTGACGTGCATCTGTTATCGCGGCGCGGGAAATAATTAAACCCGAGTCAGAGATGACAAAGTCGCTCCGTCCAACTGTCTCTCTGTCTTGTCTTCAGGCCAAAAGACGCCATGCGAGCGCTGAAGAAGAGACTCGGTGGCAACAAGAACTACAGGGAAGTTATGCTGGCGCTGACGGTGAGACCCCTGCGTCGACTCTTTCACCTCTCACACTGTTTAGGGCCCGAATATTTCCCATGGTTGTCTTTTTACGCGCAGCTTTTGTGTGAAACGCGAGGTTTATATATCAGTTTCTTGCCTCCGCTCAGACTCTTGCGTTAGCTCTGCTAGCTCTGCTTCTCTGAGACGTAGCTGTCGCGGCTAACCCGTCCACACACACCTGTGTGTGTCCTCATTCGACCCCTTCTGTCCGCGCAGGTCGTGGAAACATGCGTGAAGAACTGCGGCCACCGGTTCCACGTGCAGGTGGCCAACAGAGACTTCATCGAGGGCGTCCTGGTCAAAATCATCTCTCCTAAAACCAATCCTCCCACCATTGTTCAGGACAAAGTGCTGTCCCTCATTCAGGTATCTGACTTCTACTTTGCCCTCGTATTACGTTTTTGCTTCCAGCATTAAAGCGGTGCTCCGGTGATCCCTCCACCGAGTGGAATTGGTTCTGTGACCGCGCTGGTTGCTCCGTTTCTTATATCAAATTAAATTTCCCAGTCAAAATGAACCGAAACGCTTTAAATCCATTACAGTCCCCCGGTTTTGTGATTTGTTTTTTTTTTAATATGCACTTCATAAATATCAAATAATGTGTAAAACAAACAAACAAACAATGATGCATAATAAAAAAAGAATGTAATGCTCCTCCCTTTATGCTACAATGTGTTGCTAACTTGCATAAAGTGAGATTTAAGTTGCTCCTCTTTCTAAAACCATCCATCCGTCCTCGACCGGCCTCGAACGCTTGAACGTCCACGTTCCCGCCGTCCGCCGAAACGAATCCCCGTAAACGTCTCCCGCCTTCTCACAGACGATGCTCTCCTTCTCTGTATCTCACCCTCAACAACTTCTCCATCTCTTCTGGAGGAGTCCACCACACACACACCTCGCTTGTGTTTTCCCAGGATGTTCCCTGGGCTAGCTAGCGACGGCGGCGCGTCTCACAGCTGGTGCCGTTCACGCGGGTGTCAAACGTTCGTCCCGCTGCTCCGAACGCAGATCTGCGCTCCAATCACAAAACCAAAAATCTCAGAAAATGACATTTTTGGATCTCCAGCCTCTCTGTGACCACGTCAGCGTGGCGTCTGGAATCAGGAAGGTCATCGGTGCTCTCCGTCGGACCGGGTCCCCAGGCGGGTTCCACCTCCCCGCAGCTTCTGGCGTTAACCGTTCATGACGAGGTCACCTTGGCCCACGGGTGGCGCTCCTCGCCGCTCCTCGCCGCTCTCCGCTCTCCTGGCTTTACTGAGGGCTGAACAGGACCCCCGGGGCCGTCTCTGCAGAGTCCTTCGTTCAACCTATTTGCACCTTCTGGAGAGTGTGTGTCTGGAAAGATCTGAACTCATTAACCTTCCCTCGTTCCTTTGTCGCGCAGAAATCTCACATTGCTCGCAGGAGTAACATCACCTCACCCCTCCTGGTGTTTTCGATGTCTCCGTGTCTGGCAGGCCTGGGCCGACGCCTTCAGGAGTAGCCCTGATCTGACGGGGGTCGTCCACATTTATGAAGAGCTGAAGAGGAAAGGCATCGAGTTCCCGATGGCAGATCTGGACGCGTTGTCCCCCATTCACACTCCGCAGAGGGTAACCACGGGCAAACGCCGACCGATCGCTCGTGTATCTAAACCGTCGGTATTCCACGGGGTCGCTTTCGTTCTCCCAGGGCACGCCGGAGGTGGACCCGGCCATGATCAAGTATCTCGCCCCGGTGTCTCCTGCTGCCAGATCTCCTAAGACCACCGCGGCGACCGGCTCCGCCACCCAGACCTCCCAAATACCGAGTCCCATCACAGCGACTTCTGAGCAGGTGAATCACGTTCAAAGCACCTTTTGCACAACCGCGTCGCCATATTGACGTCGTTTTTTGGACGCGAATCCATCGGACGTATTTCTGCGATTGCTTTCGTCGGTCGAGAAAGACGATTTGTCCGAGTTAATCGAATCAAAAGTCGTAAAGTCAGTCCGCCGCCATGAGGAATATCTGGTCCCGCAGACTTTGGATGTTTTCAAATGACACTCGACCGTCCCGCCCCTCCAGATCGCCCGGCTGCGCAGCGAGCTGGACGTGGTCAGAGGGAACGTCAAGGTCATGTCGGAGATGCTGACGGAGATGGTTCCCGGCCAGGAGGCGGCCTCTGACCTCGAACTACTTCAGGTTTGACGCGACACAATGCGGCGCTCGGATGGGCTGAAACAGCCATAAACATTCAGCGTTTTGGAAGCGTTACAGAGACTCCAACGCCAAAGTAAAGAGTTGTGTAGGCGCCATGTTTTGCGGTTCTTCTGTAACCTCACACAGGGCACCATTTGTTGTGCAATGAATGGAGCTAGAAATAGTTATTTGTAATAACACTTAATAATAATCAATGATATATTAGTGATTCATCAAATTTATTGGCGTATCATCATCTCAATAATGACGCTAACCTTTGTTCTGGGCGTCACCAGCAAACCTGGAAAATAATAACTAGCCAGTGAAATGCAGTCTCAAGAAAAGGTTATTTATCTAGAAATGTCAATATTGAACCATGACTAGGGTGTGACCCTGTCACGCAGTCGTGTCACAATATGGAAACTCCCCTTTTAGAATATAATAGTTTATTTAACAACCTGAAATGTGTGTAAAAGTACTGCAAAAATGGCGGCGGCCTCAGGAAAAGCTACAAATGGTTCCCCGTGAGGCTGGAGTAGAATGGTGCACAACAAACACCGTTTACCCACGTATCAGCCTCCCCGTGAGGTGGAGTTTTCTCCAGTTGAGCTCCCCTGGGGGGACACGGGGCCAAACCTTCCTTTACCAGCATTTCTTGTAAAATTCCAGCTTCTCCACGGCGTGGAGGGAATTTTGCACGCTGCTATTTTCTCCAAAGCCACGTGGGGGCGCTGTATCATCGGGGATCGGAGGAACGGCGCTCGCCTCATCGACTCCCTACAAATGATTTATAAATCACTTACAGACAAATAACCGCAGTCCAGACCTTTCAGACATTTACAGCGATCTCTCGAAATCTGCCACGACACCCGACTGACGCTCAGTTTTAATTTGGACAGGCGTGTCCAAGCGTGGGATTCAAGGATTCAAAGTGCAGAGTGGCATGAAATGCACCGTCATGAAATTCTCCCCGCGAATGCCAGATAATATAACACAAGTACAAAATAAATACATAATAGTGCACAGTAAAAGCAATTAAAGGCAGCTCGGCGCTGGCCCAGTAGGAATATAAACCCTGCTGAAATGTAAACGATGTATCCGCTCACATTTCAGTAAATATTTTACAGGACCAACAAAATCATTGTTTTGGATTTTGTCCCCGGCCGACAGATTTTATCGGCGTTAATCATTTGAGCCTCCTTTTCGTGTCGCACGATGTGAAGGAGCTGCACAGGACATGCAGGGCGATGCAGCAGAGGGTCGTTGAGCTGATTTCACGCGTGTCTAATGAGGAGGTGACCGAGGAGCTGCTGCACGTCAACGACGACCTCAACAACATTTTCCTCCGATACGAGAGGTACGATCCTCGACGTCGACTTTCGAAAACACACGTTCACAAGTAGAAGTTCAAGCCACTGAAGCTAATGAAGACTAAGTCGCCAGATGAAATGAGACTCAAATTTATCGGAGAACACAAAGTAGGACATCTTCCCGAACGATGTGTCTCCTCCCCGTTTTTAAGCACGATTTCCCCCATAAGGCTCTTTTGTGGGATTTTTCACAAGCACCAAATGTGTGTGTTTGACAGGAAGTGTGTGTTGTTGGCAGGTTCGAGCGGTACCGGTGTGGGAGGGCTGCACAGAGCAAAGGGGTGAGTGTCGTCGACAGTAAGTGACGTCAGACCCGACGTTACAAACGCTTCCGACCCAATCGGCGCCGGATGTTCTCGTTTTTCCGCAAACGTGTTTTCGATACGCCGGCTATTACCGGAGGAAGGCGCTAAACGGAATGCACTGCGGCGCTATCTCCTGAATCAGGAGAGCTGCATTTTCTTTATTGCGGACCAAATTCCATTTTACCGTTATGAGCGTAAAGTTCGGTCACCGGCCAAAAGGTTGAGGCGTCTCTTTCTGTTTTCCACGTCGCTCTTTGTCATCGTGTTGATCTTTCTTTGTGTTCTGTCTGTCTGTGCGCCGGACAGCTGATGGAGGCAAGTATGACGCGGCTATCGTGTTCCGTCCGAGCAAGTAACACGTCTGCTCCGCGGGACTGACATTCGCCCGTCCGCATCCCACACACCCCCGTGTGAATTTAGACGGTAGTGATCTCTCCTAACCTCTGCCTCATAGACCATCAGTCCCGTCCATCCCTGTGCACACCAGTAGATACCGATGCCGATAGCGTCCGCGCGTGCTGCTCCAACCTTTCCTGCCTCTAAGTCGGATCCTTGCTCGTTCTCCCTCGGGTAGGTGTTGATGGAGGCCACAGACGACAACCTTATTGACCTGGGCCCGGGCTCCCCGGCCGTGGTCACGCCCAGGATCCCCTCCAGCCCCCCGGCCCTCGCCGCCGCCGCCTCCCCGGCCCACGACCTCGAACCGGCCACGTTAACCTCCGCACTGGCCGGTCTCGGTGAGGACAAACTTCTTTGTCTGATAGTTTTACATTACATTACATTACATTGCATTTGGCAGACGCTTTTATCCAAAGCGACTAACAATAGAGGACATGGGGACTGCAAATACACTTGCAAATATACTGCTCCAAAAAATAAAGGGAACACTTGAACAACACAATGTAACTCCAAGTCAATCCCACTTGTGTGAAATCATAGTGTCCACTCAGGAAGCAACACAGATTCATTTGGACTTGTTTTAAGGACATTACATCAAAGTTGGATCAGCCTGGAGTTTGTTTTTACACTTTATTTTTGAGTGTGATTCCTAATCCAGGCCTCCATGGGTCGATACAATTGATTTCCATTGATCATTTTGGTGTGATTTTGTTGTCAGCACATTCAACTGTGTAAAGAGCAAAGTATTTCATAAGAATATTTCATTCATTTAGATCTAGGATGTGTTTTTTAAGTGTTCCCTTTATTTTTTGGAGCAGTGTACAAGATGCACAGGAAAGTTTTAGTTTTACACGGTGGCTCTCGATAGCTTCAAGAGTCAACGGTGTCGAAAACGGCGATTATTTGGCTGCTAATGGCGGATGATTCATCCCGCCTGAGGAAACGATATCGTATCAAAACTCGGATATATCTCGCCTCGGATTTCCGATTTGCGAAGCTATCGTTCGCGAGAGATAACCGGGACAGGCCGATGGCGGTAAAATGCAAGGTTTCTCTTCCATCAAATGTCCGCCTTGTTTCCATCACGCCGCTCCTGCTCGCCGCCCGTGGCCGCACCGCCGCGTCGGCGTCTCGCTCCAGATGTGGGTTCGGACAGCGTGACGGGTTCCTCGTCCACCCTGCCCGGCCACAACCGGGACGACTTCGACATGTTCGCCCAGACCAGGAGCAGCTCTCTGGCCGAGCAGCGCAAAAAGCAAGTGCCACCTTCATCCGGATCTTTCCGTTTTCTGTTACCGTTTTCTTCACGTGTTTATTCAGCCTCTCTCTCTGCATGCGCCGGCAATAAAGTCTTTGTCAAACACCTCGGATTTACATAAACAGTTAATTACAGTTAAAATTGACATTTTTGTTTGCTCCTTTTTGTCCGAGGCAGCCGTAAGTGTAATCTGGACCCGTTCAATACGGTTTGGAAACAATTGGCGCTCTGAAATGATGGTAATCGTCTAAAGGATAAGAAAAGTAGTCGCTTAAGCAGAGAGAAATCAAATGCTTCGCATCACAAATGTCGACGGTTTTGTTTTGACGAAGCAGTGCTGTAAATAGGAACGTATTAATTTCATCTGTAACGTCATTTGAATCGATACCTGTCAGAAGAGCCGCGTATCGTTACTGTTTGTTTTATGACTTAAAGGCCGCGTTTTCCTCGTTTTATGGCGTGGAGTATTTCCATATATCGATGCGGTTGCTGTTTCTGTTTGCCATCGCTCCCCGCTCTCATTGATTTTAAGACAAAGCCGCTTTGATTCTATCGATGTGTTTGTGCACAGCGTGAAGTACGAGGACCCCCAGGCCCTGGGCGGCCTGGCCTCGGCTTTGGATGTCAGACAGCAGAACACGGCGGGGGTGAGTTCACCGGAGTGCGTCGTGGGGTTTCGGGGCGCCGCTTCCGTCCTCCGTCCTCTGTCCCGACCCGGAGTACCAGGTGTACCGGAGATGTGTTGCGTCGCGCGTGTCAACCATTTCCCCGTCGAAGTGTTTTTTCCTGCATTGGAGCGGCAATACAAACATGACCTGAGGTTTTCTCCGAAATCTAAACACAGGTTGGTTTCAATACATTTGCATAGTTTACGGCTGTGCACACAAACCACTGTAAACAAAAGAAAGCCGCACACACAAACGTCTCCCGAGGTGCCACTTGACCTCGGGGGTGCTTTTTCGTTTCCTCTTAATTTTTTCCCCATTTTCATCTTTATGGAATGAAACTTTCATCACGTCCTCTCTCCCCCCCCGATGTGACGCTGCTCTCTTGCATATTTGACCGGTGTGTGTCTGCGCTGTGTGCTAAACTGTGGCCGGGGTCTGCAGCCTTTTCTTCTCTTGTGTAAGGTGTTGTTCTGTTGTCGATTCAGCTGAGGGTAAAAGGGGCTGATAACCCGGCAGATCAGGAGCTGCCCATAGACAGCTGGCTTATTACCCAAGGAATGGTGAGGACTCCATCCTCAGTGTGTCCTCCCCTCTTCTCCCCTCCATCGCCACCATCACCCCGCTTCTGCCAGCATCATCCATAGTCCCGACGAGTTGCCCGTCACTTTCATCTCGCTAACAAGCGCTAACAAGCCTGAGGTCTTCCCCTTCCAGCCAAACACCTCCGTGCGTCAAACGGGTGTAGCGCTGCAGCGTTGGGCAATATTATCCTAATCTCGGGCCGCCGCGTTCATATCAGGTGCGTCATTTCATAGCGGCGTCTACCAATAAACACGCCGGCTTTATGGCGGCGCTGACTTTGGATTATCGTCCGATTTTGTCAGGGAGTAGGTTTACTTCATCGGCCTAAAACCAAAGATAAGCCGTCGCCTCGGTTTCTTTCCGTAAGTTTGCTCCTCGTACTGCGGTTGAAGTTTCATTCATATTGCCTGGTGCTACAGCTGCATCTCAAAAAGTTAGAATATCATGAAAAGGTTGAACATTGCACATGATGCAGTAATTCATGCAAAAGAGGCCCGACCAATATGGAGTGCGTAGAAATTAACGTACCTTTCAGGAGCCTGACGTATCTGATTTTTTTTTTCTAATTCTGAGACACTGAATTTGTTTTTCATTATCTGTGAGACGTAATGATCAAAATATCAAGAAAAAAAAAAGGTTTTAGAATATTTCCCTCCTGGTGGAACAAATGTAAATAATATATGGGTTTCAAGTTCTTAAATGAGTGACAGAAATATTAAACTTTTTCCTGATATTCTAATTGGTTGAGGTGTATCGTGCTCTCTTGACAGGGCGCTCGACATTTTACGCACCTTAACGTTCCTCTAAGGTTAAAATAATCATCCCGACTGACCGTAACCCGAGTCCGTTCTTAAAATTCTCCCACTAAAACAAAGGACTACAGAACCAAAGGTGAACAAAGGGCATCCACCTACTCCACGCTTTATTTCACTTCAAATTCGAGATGTTTTTTTTTTTTTCCCCTCGGATTTAAATATGCACCGCAATATCCCGTGTTTATCCTCTGGCCATATTCCATCTTTGCAGAGCCGTGCAAACAGTTTTTGCATGGATATGCAAACACGGAGGTAAATTAACATCCCGGTCGTTGGAGGCAGAAGCGCGTTTTCACCGCGGCTGCACGTCCAACGCAGACACGGCGCTGAATCGGAGGAATCTGCGTCGACGCGAGAATTTGGTCCCTGGAACCGAGAACCCGAGCTTCTGCGTGAGAAACAACCACCTCATACGTCCCGTCCACCAACTAACGTGGTTCAGTAGCCGCAGTAGTCCTAGCAGAATAACACTGACCGGAAGAGGCTTCTTCACTCACCTTTATTTTTCCTCCTCCTCTCACCCTTTTGGTGTGCTTTGAGTGACTTTCCATGTACCGCTGTCCTGTCTTTGCTTCTGAATTGTGTCCACTGTGACCAGAGGAAACCCCTCCAGCCCCAGGAACATTGTTCTGTTCCCAGATCAGATCAGATCAGATGGACGTCATTGAGCCCGCCGCGGGGTATGAAATTGCACGAGTCGTAATAATAGAAAGAATCTGCAAATAAACGATATAGATAGAAATAAATGAAGACAATTGGAACACAACGATAAGAAAAGACGACAAAAAAAGCCTCGGTGCAGGGAATGGTTCTAAAACAAGTAGAGGTGGGTAGTAAAATGAAATAAGGAGTCAAATGTCCTGGAGAAATTGGGTTTTCACGTCACGTTCACGTTTATTCGTCTCAAAGAAGTCGTATTCTGTTTAAGTCATTTTTTAGTGTTACGCAAACGGAAGTTCCTCAAGTATCATTTTAAAACCGAAAATATTGCAGACGATCGTACGAGTCACGAGCGCCACAAACTCCAGGCCGATGCGAAGAAATACAAGTGAAAAAGCAGGGTTGTCTCAAAAACTGACGTCGCCTCTCAAAGTCACCTTGCGGCGTCCGGCTCGGCGCTCAGCGGCGCGTTTGCACCGCCTCTCCACGGTCCGTGCACTTTGCGCTTCTCCCATCCAATCAATCTCTTCATAGTATTCAAGTGATTTGCTAATTAACTAATGATGTGGAATAATTAACGGTGCTGTGTGACATTAGCCGGCAGATGTTAAGCCATGTCAGCACCGCAGAACTAATGAGGACGATTCGCAGCCCGGGAGCCCGTGTTGTCGGGGAAGGCGGCCCCGGAGCAACACCGCTCCGGAGGGCTTCGCCGTCTTTTCAGGGCACCTGTTCTCCGCAATCTCATTTGATTTGTGTGTTTTCCCATCTCCCGCTAAGCTTTTGATCATTGCGAATCTTATTTGTGTGTGTGTGTGTGTGTGTGGGTGCTGCTCGTGGCTCCATAGATCCCTGTATCGCAGTCCTCTGTCATGGATGACATAGAGGAGTGGCTCTGTGCGGACGTGGTGAGACTCCTTTACCTTGATTTATCTTTCTCTTTCGCCTCACCCTTTTTTTTTTTTTTTTACATTTTCACATTTCAAAACATTGTATTCATCCATCTCATAACACACACACAGACACACACACACAGATTTGTTTCTTTTTATTCCTCACCTTTTCATCCATGCTATTAATCCCTCTTTCCACGGATGACTGAACGGTTAGTTAAGTGTCGGCCTCGGCTTTCAAACCCGGCTCTAACCACGGTGGGATTAAAACCGTCGCTGTGCATGTGGAGGTCATAACCTCGGGATTGTGTCCAGAAAAACATTTTTTTTTCACAGAAACAATGTTTTTGCCGCCGTAACTGCCGCAGCGTCCGCCTCCATCTATTCTCCATGCCACCATTTGGAACTCTGGCTCAGGGTTTCCTCGTCTCGGTCGGCCTCACGTTTAATCTGTTCTCCAAGGAAGGGGCGACTGGAATAGCAACGTTAAAAACATGGCTCTATTTTGCGGTGGAACTCGATCGCTGTCAGGCGCATCGCGGCGTTCTGCGGCGGGCGGATATCCCAGGCAGTTACGGGCATCTCACTCGTCGTCTTCATGTAGCGGAATGCGTGTTGGACAGACCCGTAAGAAACGGCCGACGTGTCGCAGCGTGTCTGAACCTAACAGGCGTCCAGAACATGTGCGTCTCTGACCGCTTTCCCCGCATCTTCTGTCCGTGGAGACCCAGTAACGGTGCTGGTGAAGAGAGCTTCATTCCTGTGTCGCTCTTTTTTTTTCTCCACAGAAAGGTGACGTCGCAGAGGAAGGGGTGACCAGTGAAGGTACGGGGTTCCTCCAGAAGCCGGAGATCAGCGATAGCTTTCGGCGACTGCTATCGACGCGGCCTCGTCGTCACAAATATCATTTGTTCTCCCTCAGAGTTTGATAAGTTCCTGGAGGAGCGAGCGATGGCCGCAGACTCCTTGCCGCCCCCCGGCGCTAACGCCGCTCTTGCCACCCGGCCATCCGGCGGATCCCACAAGAAGGCCGAACGGACGGAAGACGCCCTCTTTGCCTTGTAGACTCTCGATCCATGTCGGGCGTCCGAAGGTCCGCATCCTAAACGGCTCCCTCGAAATAGCGCTTCGGTCCCATTTCATCAGCGAGGGCGGAGAATGGGTGCGTCTCCTCCTCATAATCCTCTTGCTACAGTGTCGCCCTAACATGCAAAGGTTCGATGTGTTTACTGCACACTACTACCGTGTTGCATTTTACTATAAATGGATGTATTAATCTTTATTGTGGGATGTACTTGCAGCCTCGCATCTCGTTCGTACTGCCTCACCAAAGGAAGAAAGCCCGACTTGCGGTCTGGGAATTTGGCATTTTACCGTGGGGTCGGTGTAAAATGTATCTGCAGGTTCATACACAGTATGGAAGCACACAACTCGGAGTCTATACAGTATTAGTTATTTTTTAGTTATTGCTTATTTATGCATTTATTTTATAAATGGATTGTTCTCCTGTATACTAGCACTGTCCTCATGGTCGGCCCATGTGTTCAATAGCTTAACTGACAGGAGTGTCTGCAGTCGTGTCGTGATCACGTCACTAATACTGAGGTGTGCGAGGAAAGCCAGTCAGATCTGAATCTCACAGGAGAAACAACTAAAGTTAGCTGGCTAACTAGAAAACAAACTAAACACAAATACGGCTACTTCCAATGAATCCTGTTTGCCAGTCTTGCTGTCACTAAAGGGAACGTAAAAGGAAATCAAAAAAATCGCCGGATAGGATTGTCTGTCCGCATGTCGCGGTGGTATCGTCTACAAGCGGACTACGAAGTCCTTTAGATAAAAACAGAAACAAACAAATCATTTGCCCTAAGTAAATCCTAATTTGACTTGTTGGAGGGAAACAAACCCTTCCCCTGGCCCTGCAGCGTGGTGGTGGCTGCACTTTGCGGGAAAAACAGCCGCGTTTCGTCGGCCGTGTTTACAAGACTACTATTTTTCTAGGGAAAGGGAAACGATCTGTGGATTGGATTCAGTTTGCACATAACTTTTCTAATTCTAGTGCACGCTGACGACGCGTCACACGTCGCTGTCGGCGGATAGACTGACTCTTGAGTTTATGATTACAAAAAAAAAAAAAAAAAAGACACAGCTTACTTTAAATTATGCATTCTTACTTATAGATCCCTAATTCTATATTCTATATACCTCAAAAAACATTAGTTTCTGTACTTGGTTAAAGTTATGAATCATTTCACAGTAAGATCTTAAAGCAGAGAGGTTTATTTTATGTATTACTTGTTCCTGTGGTTGTATTTTTTAATAGCTTTTGTAAAAAGAAGAAGAAAAAAAGATTGCACCCTGTATTGAACTTGTAGTTTGGGCTCAAATGCAGCGAACAAACAAACGGGACTATTTGTGCAGTCCGATGATACGAGACGATACGTTACTTCTCGGTGTCATTTGTCCATTCGTCCGCGTTTTGTGGGAGTCTTTCTCTGAATCGGCTCACCCCGAAAGCACGTCTTGCAATGTATTCAGGGCTGCACGCCGTCTTCTTTCCAACCTCTTCCATGACATTCTGGTTTCTTATTAATTTGCACTGCGTATGCACTTCACACATATAGATATATATATATATATATATATATATATATATATATATATGATTTTTTTTTGTTTTATCTTTCTTCAAATATTCCCCTCAGTCAATCATGAACAGGCCAATATGAGCTCTCCACTGGACGCAGAGCTCCAGCGGTGCCACTGAAATTGAAGATAATGACATCTTTCTGCAATATCCTTGTGAGGGTGATGTTTAACTGTTTTTCAGTTTTTAAAACGCATTTCCTGAAAGAGCTTTAACTATGTTTGTATGTACGGTTACATTTAGTTATTAAGACTTACTAAAAGTTGCCAGATAACTGCATTTGATTTACCGTCAGTTGTTGTGTCCACTTTGAGTATCTCTTTACCGTGCAGTCGAAAATAAAGCCAGTTACTAAAGAAGTAACAGAGTGTTTCTGTGTTTTGTATGTTATTTATTTCTGGACCCGTAACGGAGCGTTCCTTGTTTTCGTGAAAGTTAAGCATTGATTGTGGTTTGCAGTATTTTCAACGGCGACGCGGTAGATCATCCAGGGGATGCACAGCACGCGCGGGGATTGTGTTGGTGGTTTCGTGCCGCTGTTGTAACTGCCTAATAAAACGCTAGCAATGTGTGCCCTCTGCATTTTTAACTGTTTGTGTTTATTTTGCACATGGTGTTTGGAGCCTGACGGGAGTTTTTTCCCATATGGACGCTGATGCAACCCACCGCGAGCCTTGCAGCGTACAGGCTGCTCACATGAGCACCCCCGTGCTATTTCAGCATCCCACCGTAAACAACTCCCTTTTGTCCGATATTTGACGTGTTATTGAAGTGGGTGTGCATCCTTCCACGCTCTAGAGAAAGAAAAGGCATCCTTGAATCTTTGGCTAAATACACCCCGTCTGCAACGACGAAATACTCCTGCAAACAGGGTGTGTGTGTGTCCTCTTACACACAGGTTTACTATGCTATTGTAGGTCAGTGACCTATATCTTCCTTCATGGGAGTCCCCCTTTGTTGACGTGACACATTTATGATTTGTTAGTACATTTACTGTTTAACGGGGTCATACGGTCCACATTGTCGTATGGATCCCGTCCTATTTTACAATTTATTCGACTTTGGGACACCGGTGTCGGTTCCTTGTGTCACCCCTGCTGCTGCTGCCACTCACACTCGCACAGTGATACATGATGTAATCAGTAGACACGGCTCTGACGTCACATCACCCCACTCGGCTCCGGAGCTTCCCATTGGTTGACTTCACTGGTTCTACGGGAGGAGCCGGCGCTCCGCGTCACACAAACTTGCCGCTTAGCTTGATCCGCCCACTCGTCTCCCATTGGCTGTTGATGGCAAGCCCACGAAAAACACATCCATGCTGGAATATTTATACTTGGCAACGGTGGAAAACCGAAAAAAGATGGCGCTTTTAAAAGGACTGCGATATAATGCAACAAGTACAGAAATATGCATATTATCGCCAACATTTATTTTAAACTCTGCTTGAGTTTTCTTAAAAACAATAAAAGAAACATTCGGCTTTTACTTTATTTATCGTACGGTTTTTCTGTCAATTTTCAGTGCAGCAATTTGATAAGAATTCATCTTGCGGAGACAAACACAAACATATTTCAGCAAGTTGTAAGAGACGTTCCTCACTGAAGGCTGTGATTGGCTGCGGTGGCTGTCAATCATTACCGGCTAGGCGGGCCGGTTGAGCTCCCCCTCGTCAGCGTGTTGGAGCTCAATGAGCCTTCAGTGTTTGGCTCGTCTTGTCAACTTTCCCTAAGTGACCATGGGGTTAACCACGACTAGTTAGTTGACAGATTCGCCAAAAAAAGTTGCATTTCTCTCAGTTGGACTTGACAGATGTAGGCGCCTCAGAAGGTCCAACTCTTCCCCGCGAGATTTTCATTTAACGGTTGATCGGATAGTAAGGCACAGCAGGAAAGATGAATAACCCGTCGTTTGACGATCCTTCGTTGGACAATCTGGATCCGACGCTGTCGCTTCACGACCCCAGCGACATCGACACGGCCCTCCTGAGCGACATTGATGGTAAGGAAATGAAAACTATCTGAGCTGGCCAACTTAGTCACGCTGAACTGCTATCAAATGTACGAACATGTGACCCCGGGTATTTTGTCTCGCACGGTGTGTGTTCGTGTTCTATTTAATTATTCATTCTACGCTATAAAACGGCATTTTCTATATGTTTGTCACGAGCCTTGCTAATCGCGCACCTGTGAGCACTCTAGCTCACGCTATAGTTTTTTGCTCCAACTAGCTTTCATCCACCCTTCAAGTGAGCGGTTAGCCGTTTTGCTGGATTCTGTTCAAATGAGCCCAGCTGGTTGTGTGATTCTCAGTTGAACGAGTTTTCTTCGAAAGCGTCGATTCGTTTTCAATCACTTGAGTCGAAGCCAATCTGTGAACCTTGTGGCTCGTAGTGACACCGGGAGCGGGTTAGTTCAGGTGACCGTTGAGGCTAGCATGCTACACGGTAGCGAGTGCGCCCCGCCCCCAGCTAGCTTCACACCGGGGTTATTGCCGTTCATTCCTCCTGCCCGGGTTCACACACATTGGCACAGGCTCTGACAAAATTGTGTTAATAATACAATTAATGTCCCCCCCAAGAAGTAAGCCGTTAAATGTGACAAATAACATTATATAGTTTGTGTGGATGCAATACATTTTTATGTACATTCAATTAGCGTGCGTGGGTCGGTTAATGGCGTGATTAGACAAATACGTGACAAATTGTTATTCGTATAATGGGAGTTCTACAAGTGCTACGCTTTCTCATTTTGCTGACGTGTTGCATCGTGGAATCGGTGTTTTGGAGTTGTGATCGTCGGTTAGAATGGGTCTCTCCGGGGTTGACCGACAGTAACCCCGAGTGATGCCGCCACAGACGGCGCTCCCTCCCTTTCCCGTCTTGGACTGATCGGCATAGCAAGTCTCTAAGCAGCGCTCTGATTGGCCAAGAACGATCACCTCATACAAAACACTGGCGTCCAAATGCAGGCTGCAGTGTGCAGGAGCACGCAAACATACATTCGTCCCGGCGTGCAGCAGGTGACAAGCTCCAGAAAAACCTCCAGATTGGAGTGAGGGCTACTCCTTGAGGGAAAAATAGTCAAACGGCGTTTTGTCGGGCGTGCTGGGTTTATATGGAGAGCATTCATACAGTGTTCCTTAAATCCAAAACATCTCCTTAAACAGTGCCACAATTGTGAATTGATTTTTAACATTTTGGATTGCATATGTTTTTTTTGAGGGGGGGGGGGGGGGCACAGTTAAATGTACTCTGGAAGCTGTCGACTGCGAGGTCCATAATGACACTGCAATTGAGGGGGTTTTAAAAGGACTCCACAGTCAGTGCAGGACACATCTCCATCAGCCGCAGACTGTGATGACATTTGTACACTAGAATAGTGTCGACGGTTGGAGGGACTAAAAGGTTTATTTAGTTTTGAGGATATCACAGTCAGTCCCCTCTGAATGAGGACTGAACTTATAGCTGGTTTAACAGAACTGCTATTGGACTTGAGCAAATTGCTCGTTAAATATATGCCCTTTGGTGTTGTTACGCTTCATAGAAGACACATGGGGAAGTGATATGGAAGGAAGTGCTTGAATGATACAAATTGTAATGCTGAATAGAATTTAAAGAGGAGTGGTTCATGCAAGTCACTGGATGGCAGCTGCTGTTAAAACCCGTTGACGGGTCAGGCCCAGAGGACGGGGTATTGTGAGAATCTGAGGTACACGACGAGTAATGGTGGCCTATTGACAAGTGATGCCTTTTTTTAAATGCAAGATTCTCAGGCAAGGATGTGGAACCAGAAGGTCTCTATATTGTGCTGAATCTAGTGACCGCTTGGACTCCAATTTGGCGATAACAGAGAAAGACTTTGTCACGTTATGAATAGAAACATTTTCAGTGTGATATCCACTGTGTGGCCATCATATCACTTTGTCGCTCTCAACATTGACCGGGTGTGGATGAGATGTCACATTGTACTGGAGGACCTTGCAAAGGCTGTGCGGCTGTGAGACCCATTCATCTGTAGCCAAAATGGTTCAAAAAAACTTTATAAAGGCACAGCGAGAACAAAACAGAGTAGAAAACAAAGGTTTCGACTCCAGCGATATGTCTGAGGATGAAATCAGAAAATACCATGTGAACAAAGAGTCGGTGGTTACAGTGTCTTTGCTGTGGAGGACGGTTAATGACGTACTGTGGAAAGAAAGGCTCTTCATCATGGTAAACTACGTGGAATATTTTTAACAAGGGTCATGGATTTTCAGGGTGAAAGATCTATTTTGGTGAGAAAAGTTGGATTAATGAATAATGCAGCAGAACGTAAATCTTCATGAGGTGTAGGAAGTCTTCAGCAAGTATTTTTCTCAAATATATTTTATAATTGTACATTCCAAAGGGCATAGAAACATATGTAATTGTGGACAAGGACGCTATCAGCAACCAGAGTGGGGTTGTTAAATGCATGCTTTGAAATGCTATGTGTAAGAGCTTGATGTTGAAAAGGTCAGTGTCTTGGTTTTTGGAGAAAAAAAACCACCCAAGAGATTTTATTTTATTTATTTTTTTGGGGGAGTACATGGTGGTGGTGTATTAATACACCGGTGAGGTCATGTTGGCCAAAGTGTCTTTAAGTGGCCTTGGTCATATGAAGAATAACTTGGGACCTATGGTCCATGTATCGACAGCAGTTCCTGTGATGGAGGACCTGGATGTTCACAAGCTCAGACTTCCAGATTGAGTCTAGTTGGAGTCATTATGTGCTCTCTGAAAAGCCACTGTGTGACAAAGGCAATTGGTGGCCAATTGTCGGATCAATTTAAGAGGACATCTATGTAGCCATCTAGCTGGAAAGGTGCTTCCCCCATGCTGGGAAAAGAACAGAGCAGACGAAAGGCTGTCAAAGTAATCTCGATGTCCCGCTGTTCACGACAGGAAATTATCCAACACGTCTTTGCCGTCATAATGCTGAGGCGGTGTCGGCGGATCTTATTCTTCTAACATGCAAATCCGTACATGAAATTCAGATCGTGATGACACATCTGCTGAATGGGAGAGGATAAAGCAATGTTTGCCTAAAGTTTTCTGGATCACCTTTATTTTTGCGCTGATGGCAGTTTTTATTTCTTATTCATTCAGACATGCTGCAGCTCATCAACAACCAGGAAATGGAGTTTGGAGGACTCTTTGAAAACCCTCCGTACACAGTGTCTGCACCCAACCAGGAGCTCTCTTGTCTGACCCAGTCAGTGACCTCCAGCGCCCCCCCTCCCGCCACTACCTCACCTACATCGTCCTCTTCTTCTTCTTCCATCCTAAGCAGTAGTCCTCATTTGGATGCTCTTCTGGGTCCTCCCATTACCCGTAGTTCCTCTACCCCAGATAAGGCCTTCCAGCCACCCACCTTTCAGCAGTCCCCACTTGCCCAGGTACCTAACCCTACCCTGAGGCAGCAACCGGCCTCCCCGCAGCAGTCTCAGAGCCTCAGACCAACCAAGGCGGAACAACCCCAACCCGTTCCTAGTCAGTCCACCCCATCCCATACAACTTCCCCTTTTGGCTCACCTGGGCAGAACGTGACTTTTAGCACTACACCCCAGACAATCTTCACTTCCTCTTCACCCCAGACCCCATCCCAGCCACAGACCCCGCAGACTTTGCAGACCCCGCAGACCCCGCAGACTTTGCAGCCCCCGCCACAGGCCATGCAGATCCTGCAGGCTGCGCAGGCTGCGCAGGCCCAGCAGGCCCAGCAGGCCCAGCAGGCCCAGCAGACCCAGCAGACCCAGCAGGCCCAGCAGGCCCAGCAGACCCAGCAGGCCCAGCAGGCCCTGCAGGCCCCACAGACCCGGAACAATTTCGGCAGCCAGAACAGCTTCACAGGCAAGTCTTCTGTTTTTTCAGCATCTAGATGGACTGTAGCCAGCTATAAACTACGCATTGTATGCCAATTCTGTAAAAACCACAGGATCTCTATTGGGTAGATAATCCTATCTTGTTATCATGTCCAGACCCGTGTCCTTTAATAATGTGCCTGTCTGTACGCATGTTTATACAGTACATGGTCTACTCCATATAGTATGATGCAATCCAAAGCAACAGCCGATCCTTCTGCAGCTGTTCGGAAGCCAAGGTTGACACACTGACTGTTGCTATCTCTCATTTATTGGTTTGCACTTAACTTTGTGCTCCAATAACCTCTGAACGATTACTTGCACGGCATCGAAAGCATCATTGACTCCCCTGTTGTGTTTCAAATTTCGCTGAAAGATTTAATGTACTTTGTCGATTCTGTAAGCTCCTGCTTCAGTTGGTCAACAAAATGTTACTTTTTTCTTACAGATGAAAGAAATCTTACTTAAAGCTTTAGCATTTTTCCTCAGGTTTATTTCATAATTGTGTAATTCCTTATACATATACGCCATCCCGTGTGGCTTTTAAAGGTTTTGAACTGAGTTGAATTCAAGAGTAAAGACTTTGAATGCATTTTTTTAGTTATAATTTACATCCAGTGCTGTGTTCAGGATTTGTTTCCACACATGTTGAACACAAAGCCCAATGCGGCGTCTAGGTCCTGCGTGGTTTGTGTCTGTATTGGACAGTTAGTAATGAATGCGCTGCCAGCAGTCACAATACCTAGAGAATGGTAGAGGAGAACCGTTAACGTCTGGAACTCCCAGTTTCTAAATTTTCGTTCAAAAGTGGAAAATATACGGGAAGTCATGCCATTGGCTGAACCTAACCTCAGATGCTACCATAGCATAAATGTCTTAAAAATATGAAAACTCTTCACTTTGACTTGTAGCCAGTAACTTGAAGAGATTTAGAAAACTGACCTCTTGTAAACTAGATAACACACTTTTAACAGGCAGCTGGAACACTGCTTAAATATGATGTCATTCATTAGTGTATCATAGAAATTCCAGTTGCTGGTTATGAAGTGTTCTTAGAGTGAGCTGTTTACATGGATACTCATACCGTCTAGCATTACACAAGAAAACCCAAAAAACAGCTGTGACCTCTTTTTCCAGCTGGCAGTCCCGGCAGTGTCAGTCAAGCAGCCCCCATCTTGTCCTCCTCACCTCCGACCGTTCAGCCAGTTGCAATTCAGACACAGCTCCAGGGGCTGACCACCACCTCTCCCCTGCTGGCCACGTCAGCAAGCCCACCAGCTCAAACTATTGCACCTCATGTACAGCAAGTACCCGTAAGTCCATAAACCCAGCTGAAAGTGCAGTCCTTGTTTCTGTAGTATGGCTATTTAACGCACATTTAAGATACATCCTAACTGTTTTTTTTTTTCTTTTTTTTTTTTTTTTTCTTTTGGTTTGTTTGTTTCTCAGGTGTTACTTCAGCCTCAGTTCATCAAGGCCGAATCTCTCCTGCTGACGACTCTTAAACACGACCCCTGCATCGTTACCACTGTGTCCTCGCCCACTTCCCTGGCCAGCACCACCCCGGTGCAGAGCACCTCGCTACAGGTGATCACAATCACATCGCACACAAAACTCTGGGCGTTGCGGTGACATTTGGTTAAATAAGATCCACAACGTAGACTTTGCTTCTTATAGGAGATGATAAAAAACGTCATGATGAGCTCAGTATTTGATAGATAGAATTATTGTCATTATCTATCAAATAATGTACTATTCTATCGGTTGGATTTGATAGATTGATGTTTCTTAGTCTCTCTTCTAAAGCAACTGAGGTCAACAGTGATGGTTTTAAACCTATAACACAATAAAAAAAAAAAAAACAATCAAATGCCTACACACTGCTTGCTGAGCACTATGTTATTCAACACACACCATTTCTCAGTAGAAATAATAATGACCCAATTTACTATTTTGGATGAAGTATTCCGTCGACATTGAAATCACGCCGACAACAATTTTAAAACAGTGAAGACAAAGATCAGATCTACCAGGTCAGAACTCGATTAGTTTTTCTCATGCCCATAAAATGAACTTGTAAGAAGGCGGTGCCATGAGATTAGTATCAAATGAAACCATCAATAAAAGGGGATGCTGCTGATGCCGCAGCCAACTGTGAGTGTCAGGGCTAATAAATAATAGGCAACATGGGGGAGGGATTTGGATTTTCCTCCAGGGCATCTTTTCACCAAAGTGTCTCTGTTCCTTTTGCTTTCCTTTTGCGTGTCGGCCCTGTCTCCCCCTGTCCCCCCCCCCGTCTCCCCCTGTCCCCCCCCGTCTCCCCAGGCCTTTATGGGCGGAGGCACCATCCTGACGACGGTGCCCGTAATGGTGGATGCTGAGAAGCTCCCCATCAACCGCATTGCTATCAGTGGTAAGCCAGCGGGGCTGCCACACAAGGGAGAGAAGCGCACCGCTCACAATGCTATCGAAAAACGCTACCGCTCCTCCATCAATGACAAAATTGTGGAGCTCAAAGACCTGGTGGCTGGCACTGAGGCTAAGGTAGGAAACCTTTCATCAATGGAAAACAAACGTTGATATGTCTCAGATTGTCCTTGTGGGGCAACATGCTCTTGTGGGGCAACACTCTTTCAGCTTTGAAAATGGATTTTCATTGACTTGTCTCTGGCTCTTGATAATGCCAAGGAACAGGCTCTGTGCTAACTGTTGGTTGATGTCCTATTAGGACCTGTGTTTTCTAGGAAAGTGATACATAATGTATGAAGCATTTTTAAATGAATTAAAAAGTGATGACAACCACTTTTCACCCTTACCCCCACAAAGGGATAGTGGTGTCCAAGAGGTGCTCCTCTCAGGCTGGAAGCCTCACCTCTGCTCCGAGTTCATTTAGTCAGTTAGTTAGTTCCTTTTTATTATTAATGTTGTCAGTTATGGATGAGATTTGTTTCATTTTCTTTGTCAAAGCTCAACAAGTCTGCTGTGCTGAGGAAAGCTATCGACTACATCCGCTACCTACAGCAGTCCAACCAGAAGCTGAAGCAGGAGAACATGGCTCTTAAACTGGCCACTCAGAAAAACAGTATGTACATACTACCTCCTAACAAATTTTTGTAAGAAGTAAAAGCTTCCGTGTTGCTTTTTGCTTTTCCTGAAAAAGGTGTCATTAGACTCATTTAAGAGTTACATGTCATAGCGTTGTTGACACTGTAATGGTTACCTATTTTTAAATGCTTTCATGGTCGTTATTCGCCAATATTTCAGAATCTCTCAAGGACCTGGTTACCATGGAGGTGGACAGACAGCCTGATGTGAAGAACGAGCTGCCCACCCCTCCAGCCTCTGACGTGGGCTCCCCAACATCCTTCTCTCACTCCTGCAGTGATTCTGAGCCCGACAGTCCAATGGTCGAGGACACAAAGGTATGCTGCTCCCTGAACTGCACCGCTAAACATCATCCTCAATGTCGCATGCTCCAACTCCTGTAGGTACACTCAATACAAGTCCCTTGAATTGCTGTTATTTACATGTTCTTTTACATCTACTTTAGATAAGGGTGTTTTACGTTTGTCTGTGTTGTTTCTAAATGCCAGCCAAACATGGGCATGTTGGACAGATCGGCCGCAAGCAGCAGTGCTGGCGGCATGCTGGACCGCTCTCGAATGGCCCTGTGCGCCTTCACCTTCCTCTTCCTCTCGCTCAACCCCCTGGCTGCCCTGCTCTGCTCAGGAGGCAGCAGCTCAGCTGGCGGCGCAACCGCAGCCAGCCACCATACAGGCCGCAGCGTCCTGGGCCTGGAAATCACAGGTACAAGGATTTACTGTCAGTAGATGTTACGCAAGGCGGGATTTGAAGTGAAATATCACAAATCGCAAACTGGACATCTTCTCTGTCAAATTGCAAATTAAAAAGGGTTTTCTTGAATTTTCTTCCTTCGTGTTTCTAGCCAACTCGTGGGGCTGGATGGATTGGATGCTACCAACCATACTGGTGTGGCTCCTCAACGGCGTCCTGGTGTCGGGAGTTTTGATCCGACTGTTGGTGTATGGAGAACCCGTGACCAGACCGCACTCCGGGTCCTCTGTGTTGTTCTGGAGGCACCGCAAACAAGCTGACCTGGATCTAGCAAGAGTATGTTTCAGTTATTTAGCTGGCAAAGTAGCTTGAATGATTAATGGTTTATTCAGAGAATGAAGTAAAACCTACATGTGACCCATTTCTGCTTCCCATTTATCTGGCGCTCCCTAATCGCCGCTGATCTGTTCTCAGGGGGATTTTGCCCAGGCCAGTCAGAACCTATGGACTTGTCTAAAAGCTCTGGGTCGACCCCTGCCCACCTCCCAGTTGGACCTGGCCTGCGCTGTGTTGTGGTCCCTGCTGCGATTCTGTCTCCAGCGCCTTTGGGTGGGGCGCTGGCTGGCTGCGAGGGGCGGAGGCCTGAGGTCTGACCGCCCCCTGCAGGAAGACGCCTGCAGAAGCAGCCGGGACGGCGCCCTCGTTTACCACCGTCTACACCAGCTGCACATGACAGGTCTGTCGGTGGGAAAAAAGTCCGGGTCTAAATTAAATCAGCGAGGTACACTGAGCACTGTCACGGTGGCATAATGGAAAGTGATTAGAGAGACGTCCTTTTTTTGAAGTCCGTCTGGGTTTTCGTGCCAGCGAGAGGTTTAGTCTTAAGGTTGCGCAGGATTAAACCTCGGTAATTGATGTCACATCGTTTTTCTGTGAATGTGTTTGGCGTACGTTCCAAACTTGTGCAACGGTTTCCAGTGAATCATTAAATGTTAATGTCTTCCTTCCACATGCAGGTAAGCTGAATGGCAGCCATCTGTCAGCGGTGCACATGGCTCTCAGCGCAGTCAACCTGGCAGAGTGCACTGGCTCCAGTCTGCCCGTCGCCTCGCTGGCCGAAGTGTATGTCTCTGCGGCGCTACGGGTCAAAGCTAGTTTGCCAAGAATCCTCCACTTTACATCTGTAAGTCCTCCTTCAGCTCACATACAAGGATTCTCATTGTTTATTTGAACGATTGTCACAATGAAGCACGCGAGCAGTTTTTTTCAACCACTTAGAAGGCCTCGAATTGGCATCTGGATCTTTTAGACCACTTGGGAGACAATGTTCAAATTAATTCATGTGAGTTGTAAATGACTGCGGGATTAAACAACTTGAAACAAGCTCAAGTACACTCAGACAAAACAGAACTGGATGACTTTATTGTGTATGCGGTCAAAATAGCCATGAAGAAAAAGTGTATTCGGCTAAAGTGGAACGCTATTGTCTCCTGATGTGTTCAGCGTGTGTTCCTGAGCAGTGCCCGGCAGGCATGCCTCTCATCCAGCGGCAGTGTGCCTCCAGCTATGCAGTGGCTCTGTCACCCTCTAGGTCACCGCTTCTTTGTGGATGGAGACTGGGCTATTCGTAGCATTCCGAAAGAAAGCATCTACAGCCAGGCGGGCAACACCGGTCAGTTGAAATAAATGTCTACGTGTCGGATATAATCGAATGATATATCTTTTGGACATGCACACCGGAGTATTTGGTTTTTCTTGTGCTTATTGCTGGTAATCTCGCAGTGGATCCCCTGGCCCAAGTGACTCAAGCATTCAGAGAGCATCTCCTGGAAAAGGCTCTGTACTGCGTGGCCCAGCCGCGGGGAGAGAAATGCCCGAGCCAGGGCGAGGGGTAAGGAAAACTCATGAAGATTGGCTGAACTAATTGCTCTGTTACATGGAAACCCAACGGAGTTGCCTCTTTTCACACGTGCTGCAGAACCAGGCAATCACTGGCTTGGAGAAAGTCACCTTAACTTTCTGCCTAGGGTCCAGGCAGGCTGTTTCCACAACAACACGAGTATTATGGGAATTACTCATAGTTGGGCTTTTAGCATTTGGTAAGTTAGGTCTTCAACCTTTAGGGGTTTTGGCGAGCAGCGCTATTTTTGACAGTGCTCTCTGCACCACAGCCTCATGTAAGTCGTTTAAGTCCCGTAATCCCTGTGCTGCTGTGGGAGCTGTCTAATTGTATATGAAACAGCCAATCGGGGTGACTTTCCCTAAGTCAGTGGCCGACCAAATTTCAGTTCCGCGGCAGGTGGAGGGGCAGACAGGTACGGATGCAAAATAGAATTCTGTAAAAGTGGCACAAATGCAACTTCACTGTTTGCAAACCGTTGTTTAATGGCCTGCAGATGTGATTTCCTGGACTACGTACAATTTTTGGCTCGCACTTTTCATAATCGGCGAAGGACTGCTCACTCTTAACTGTGAATTAGGCTGTGTTAATGAGCTTCTCCATCTGCTGCTGACTCTGTATTGGACCCTCTTGCATAAATGCTTATTGGGCCCGTTGACAAGGTTGTCCACCATCCATATTGTTTCGTATTCCCCTATATGTCTTTAACAGAGCTCTTCTTTGGTGTCTGTCCAAAGAGACAGAAAGGCAGTGAATGGTCTGCCCGTAATAAACAGAGGGCTTCTTTGACTTTTAGTGACGCTGATATATTTTGTTTGCCACATTACTGATTTATGGACTTGAAAAATAATGAAATAATAACCAGAAATACTCAAATGTTAGGATGGGGATGATCGGTATTGTATGAATTTGTCATCGTGCGTTCCCTTTTCGGAAAAAGGAAAATAAAGCTATGGTTTTGTGTCTCCTCAGGGAATACGCTGATGCCTTGGAGTATCTCCAGCTGCTGATCAGTGCTTCAGACGCCGCCGGTGCAACCTCCCAGTCCTTCGCTATCGGCTCCAACATGGCCACAGTGACCGGTACGCCGCTGCCGCTGTCGGCTCTTTTCAAGCACCGTGTTCTTGTCTGTGTTGTACTTCAGAGGATACAAATTGCGTGCCTCATGACTTACTTCCAATTTAGGATGGTAATATCGTAATAAGTAATAAGCCACTATTTAACTTTAGTTACTTGAATAGCCTCTGAGACATATCCACAACTGTGGGACCATTTATTTGGAAATAATTGAAATCGTAATGTTAAATCACTGCTAAAAGATCACTGCCAGCCAACACTGGTGTTGAAAATATAACTCTAAAACCTATTTCTGTTGATTGTATCGCTCAGCGAATCAAGTGTAGATCTTGCGGTTAAATTTTGTTAATGCGTTTCCCCGCTGAGGGAAGTGCCTTTACGTTTCCTGCATTCTCACGGCGTCTGCCTGTTTGGTTTCTTTAATACGCCGCTGGAAAGGAAGCTGTTACATAAAGACGATTTCGCACTACCGAGATGGAGTTGCTTGATTTCCTCCGGGCTCACTTCCACACTCCCACCACTTCACTTTGTACTTACTGATCGCTCATCTGAGCAAAAGGGGGCTAGGTGAATGGGAGGCGTCCCCTAGATTGCTTCATCTATCTTCAGCGCTGTCAAATTGGTGATCACCTTTAGACGGGGGAGGAATAAGAGGCTGTACGGGGATTTTAATAGGAAATTTTTCTTGGCAGTTGGTCAGATTGTGTATGTATGTGTGTGTGTGCAAGAGTGACTGCGACCCAATGTTAAATGAAGTGGTTTCCCCTCTCGAGAAAGTCGTCGATATAGCTGCCTCCTCTTGGAATGCGTGAACATGCCAGGGGAAAGAGGGATTGATTCAGAGGTCAAATTGCAGACAACAGCCGTGCATGTGGACCGTCATGCATGTCAAACGGGGAGGAGGGCAGTGAAGGACCACTCGTCTGTCGGTGTCTTTGACCGTTGCTTTTTTTTTTTTTTTTTTTTTTCTCCCCCTCTTCTGACTTTCAGGCTGTGACCCCCACTCCAAGTGGTGGTCCTCAGTGGCTGTGGTGATCATCAACTGGCTCCAAGGAGATGACACAGCAGCAGAGAGACTCTATCCAACTGTTGAACACCTTCCCCGCACCCTGCAAAACGCAGAGTAAGTCGAACGTTCGTCAGCACGGGAGTGTCAGAATGGAAAATGCGGAAGCACGCGCCTCCGACTTAAAGCCGTGTCCTGTGTTTTTTCCCCTCCGTGTCAGGAGCCTCCTACCTAAGGCATGTCTGAACACATTCAGGGCTGTGCGGGCTTTGCTGTCCAAACCAGAGAACTGCCAGTTGAGTCTGAGTTTCAGCGACAAGGCCAGCGCCTTGCTCAGAGACAGCCTCAACCTTGGACCGCACTGCCACAGCTCCGGTTTAGACAAGGTACACACAAATGCACATACTTTCAAATTTGTAACCGTAAATTTTGGCAATCTTTATGATTCCTTTGAGGGCGGCTTGTTTGCGGGCGATGGCATCTGCATTACGAAATACAAAAAAAACCTCAAGGCCGAATTAAAGCCCTGGGTGGCAGATGTGCCGACACGTGCGCTTGTATAAAGTTGTAAACAGAGGAAATTGCTCTTTACTCTTTACAACACAAAGCTGCTGCAGCACCACAGTAAATCCACTATAACGACTTCACTCTGGTACCCGAGTTTTGTCCTCTGGCTGTGTTTTGTGTGTTGTGTTGTGTTGTGTTTGTGTGTGTGTGTGTGTGTGTGTGTGTGTGTGTGTGTGTATGTGAGACTATGGCCAGAGCTGTAGTGCATTGTAGTTGCATTGCATGTGTGTCTCTGCGTAGTGCAATGTACCTGCAGTGCAACACAGAGCTTGGCCACTTGCAGCACCTCGTATGCACATGTATATACACACACTGGTCAGAAACCAAAGCATATATATATACACACACAATCACAGCAAATGTTTTAAAAGTCCCTCCTGGCCTTTGTTTTATCTTCTGCATCTCCTCATCTCATGTTGCCTGTGATTCTGGTGCTATGTTGCTCTCTGTCCTCCCTCAGGATGAACAGAACCTGCCCGGTCTCACGGTCCTCATGTTCCCTGTGAAAATGTTGCAGGTTGTCCAGCTGCTTTTGTGCGACCTGTTGCTCGTGATGAGGACCAATGTATGGCGTCTGCAACAGCAAGGCTCCAATCCAACGGGGTCAGGATCAGTGGGTGCCAGCAGCCCTGTGGGGGTCCATCAGGCCTCCCCGCCAGAGCTTCAAGGCTTTCAGCAAGATCTCAGCTCCTTACGCAAGCTCGCACAGAGTTTCAGGCCCGCGATGAGAAGGGTACGTGTTAACATGCCTCGCGCTCGGTTTCTACACGAGCTAATCTGGCACTCGGAGCACTCTCTTGTTGAAGGTTCTTACATTCCCCCAAAGACAGGCCCGCAGACTCCAATTCCCAAATAGCCGCTCCATGTACGTCCTGTGCCCAGAATCGTTTCCCATCGAAATTAGTCCATCGGTAGAAAGGAGTTGGTCTTTCTGGAGGGCCACCGGTGAGAGGGCTCGGGATTGCTTCTTCTTATTGCATTCGGCGGTGTGTAACTTGATTAATAATGCAAGACCTTCACTACTCACTTCTATTAATATCTAGCTAACAAGGTTACTGTATTTGATATTAGATAAATTTAACATCTCGTGGAAGACGCTGTCATCTTCTCCCTTTAATAGTTCTACTCATTAGGGATGGAATGGATGAAATAATGTCTCTGCCTTAAGGTCAGCACACCGGAGCAAACAGCATCACCATCCTAATTCAATCTGAAGATATATTGCAAGCCACATTTTTATCCAGTCGGCCTGTACATTTACGCAGCGAACGTAAAAGTGCGCTTCGCACCGAGTTGTGTGTTTTGACTCATCGGTGTGTCGCTGCCCCGAAGCTTGTGCAGCACATAAATTGGCTCAGCTGTGCCAACTCATGAAACTAGACCTGACCCCGGAAAGGTTGGGGTAGCAGTGCTGCGTGCCGCTATGATTGGAGCTCAGAGATAATTCATCCTGGCAACAAAGCTCAAAATCCACAGATGCAGCCAGTTTGCGATCATTATGGGAAAACACACACACACACACACACACACACAGAGCCAAAGTGCAAAGTGACAGGAGCAGGCAAGGAATCAAGAGGTGAAAGGCTACAAGGCATTTTGGATTTTTTTTTATTTTGAATATCTGCATTTTGTGATCAAATTCAGCTGCATTTTTTTGTGATAGATTTTATGTTGTTTTTTTTTTTCCAAAATCCATCACCATGGTGTGTAGGTCGTACAAACTCACCCAGCATCATGCTTAATCACCAGCATTTGTCTGGTGGCAGGTGCTTAATCCTACCCCAGGTGTTGGAGCGTGCGCACACACGCGCACACCCAATGCTCACATACACACACAAACACACACACACCCAATGCTCACACACATAGCACAGAGACACCAGAGGCGAGTATTTAGCTGCGTTGTTCTCCAAGCTTCAAAGTCTCGGAGGTAGAGCTGAACATCCTATGAGTCATCATGGCTCGCTTTCATCCCTCTTCCTCCCCTCATCTCTGCTCTCTCCATCCCCTCCAGTTGTTCCTGCATGAAGCCACTGCCAGGCTGATGGCGGGAGCCAGTCCCACCCGCACTCATCAGCTCCTGGATCGCTCGCTGCGACGCAGAGCGACACCCGGAACCAAGACAGGTGTGTGTGTGTCGATGTGACGATACGCTTTGTTGACTTTACTTTTCGCTCCATCGAACGGTTACCTCAGAAGCAGCGTAATGTGTCCTATTTATTTTTTTAGTTTGTACATGGTATTTGCTCAAAGGCCCTTTTCCGCAGTCTGCATTTTTCAAACCGGGGCTTCATGCTTGGTTTACATGTGATAGTTTTCTTTTCTTTTAAAGTAGAGTCAGTAAAGCGTCCCCTGAAGGCCTCGAACGGGCTCAGATGAAGCATGTAGCCGCCTGGTAGATGTACAACCTAGCCTATGGCGGCATTTGAGCACACTAGGTTTTTCCTAAATCATCTTACCGCCGTTCTGTTTTGCAAATGGATGGATGGCTGTCCTGTCTTCCGCCTCGCCAAACAAATCCAAACCTCGACAGCGGACCCAACTTTGCTTTGCTCTCTTTGCCATTATTGAAATTTCAGCGGCGACACGGGAGACGCTGAGCGTCTAATCTGCGGTTCTGAGCAGCCTTTTGTCTGCGGGGCCCATCAGCGCCCACTATAATGTCACATTTATTAAAAAGGAAGGCGGCGTCCGCTCGTGGCAGCGAAATGAAAGCGCTCCGCTGAAACACCCCAGTAACAACGCCCTTTGTCTTTTTTTTTTTTTTTCCCCCCTTTTGTTTGTTTGTTTTTTCTCTGCAGAGGAGTGCGAGACACGGCCCGGCCAGCGGGAGCAGGCGGAGGCAGTTATGCTGGCTTGCCGCTACCTCCCCCCCTCCTTCCTTTCGGCTCCCGGCCAAAGGGTGGGCATGCTGGCAGATGCGGCCCGCACGCTGGAGAAGCTGGGAGACAAGAGGACTCTGCACGACTGCCAGCAAATGATCATCAAGCTGGGCAGCGGGACCACCGTCACCAACAGTTAAGGAGATTTGATGGGGAGGGACTGAGACAGGAATAGACGCTGTACATAGAAATATCTCTAACACATAGGCAGAAAAGAATCATGCTCTGACACGACCATCCAGACATTTTTGCGTGCAGCTACAAAACCTATTTAATAAAGCATACCCATTGATTTTAAACGGATCGCACGGATCGTCCCTCCCGCCCCCGCCTCAGCCGGTGTGTCGAGGCCACGGCCTCGCCGCACGGGATTACACCCAGGATACGGGAGCGCTCGCTCCCGACCCACGCAGACCCGCCTCGTGAGGATGCCTTGCCGTGTCCCGCTGCGACCACGGGGAGGCGTCGTCACAGCGCGACCGTCGTACGTGCGCGTCGCGTGACACAGATACTCGGGCTGTGTTTTTCCAGCCTGGTCCCGCCCCGACGGTCCTTTACTCCGGGACGCATCTGATATTGCTCACGGGTCAGGGCTCTTTGTTCCTGAAAGGAAACGGACCGTAATTCGATTGGTCCGGCGGTGGGCTCGTCGGGCGGGCAGCCACGCCGCCGCTCCTCCGGAGAGCCGGGGCGCCGCTTCAAGTCATCTCACTGGGGATTAGTCACTGACGAGCCCACATCCCTATCTGCACTAGGCCTACCGGCCTGATTTCAAACAGATAAGTAATAATTCAGCTTTATGAGCTTATTTTCATAGAGGTTTTGTTTTGATGTGTACATATTTTAAAATGTATTTATAATCTGTATAACTTTGATTAAGCAGTATTTTGCGTAAGCAGTGTGACAAACGCTCATCTTCTCCCCTCTTTGCCCGTCGAATGGGGCGACCGGGCACCAATAACCGCGCGCTGTATCTCCGTGGCGACGTGTGTCCGAACGGCCAAAGTGTCAAGATGACATTTACGTCACGTCTCCTGACTCAATTGACCTTTAACACCGTTCTACACCCATGCAGCAGCGATATCGAAATGTCGACGGCGTCGAGTCGCCGTAACGCGAACCTTCGTTACTTTGGCGCGCGTTGCAGAAGTCCCGCAGCCCATCGCAACATAACGCGGTTGTTCTTTCATTCCAAAGAGGATCTTTCCCGCTCAGCGTCCGTCGCGAGACTTTTCCTCGTTGGTTCAGCCTCGCAATCCTAGAAAACCACAACTCTCTGTTTGTAGTACTGTAAACCAGGAGGCAGTATGTTTTGTTCCTGGACCAGTGTCCCCCAGCGTCACTAATGTCAAAGCTTTCCCATGCAAACATGTCTTTAGGAATGTGTCCTGACATCTTTTCAACTTTTTTTTTTTTTTTTCTCCCTTCAACGATGTAAATATTAAAATATTAAAGTATTTTTTAAACAACAGCTACCTGTGGTTCTTCTAACCTCTGTCTAATCAGAAAATACTTCCAGCGGGCACAAGTGTCATCTAGCAGTCGGTAGAATCTGTTGATGCGACTATTTGTGAGTCGGAATGCGGTGGACTCGCGGGAGGCTGATTTCTTGTGTGTGTGTATGTGTGTGTGTGTGTGTGTGTGTGTGTGTGTGTGTGTGTGTGTGTGTGCGGTGATGCTCGTGCGTGGTCAGTAAAGACAAAAAGAGCAGGCGCTGGCCGTAGCAGCATTGAAAGGTGCTGGTATATTTAACATTGGCGTTACAAAAACATGTCAAACAAAGTGATGCTGAGTCATCGTTTCCAAACAAATAGACATGAGAATCAATAGAACGGCATGCTCCAACTTAGGACAGGTGACATTCCCAAAAAAGGTCATAATATTTTCATCAATGGATTCTTTTAATAATATTTTATAAGCAATAACATATTCCATTTTATAGAAAATAAACATCTCTAGGAAATACTATACACAATTATATTAGTACATCACATCTTACATTTAAACAGCATCAAATACTTATATACACCATTAAATAACGAGTTTCATAAAAGAGAAAGTTTGGTGTGGCATTTTTGCACTTTATGCTCTAATACTTAAATATGTCTCCTTGTCCAGTGGTTGCACTGGGACCCGTGCGGGGCCTTGTTACAGTATATATCATGGTAGAGTGAAAGTAGGCTACATTTCAGGTACACAAACAGGTGCTTCGTGACGTCCGAGTTGGATGTGCGTGTTTTCCGCACGGATACTGGAAGTGGAATAAGTATACATCTTGGCAAAGTTTAACAGTAATACTTCTGAACTGTACATCCATATGAAGTGAGATGTTGGGGAACCTCGGAGGCGTCCGTCAGCGACCTGTCACATGATGATGGCGTCCAATATACATACTGAATGTGCACACGGTTGAATGCTTGTAACACTCTTAAAAAGAGCTTTTTTTTTTTTTTTTTTTTTTTTTTAAAGTTTCTTTCTTTTTTTTTGTTTATTTCAGAAGAACACAAAGCCTGACATATACCAAGGGTGACTCCATGATGTTTTATAGTCATAATGCACATCAAAATACACCTCAAAGGATAAGAGCATATTAAAATACTGCGTCCCTTTTTTTTCCCCTCCCTCGACTCCTCCACATCGGAGTATTTCGAACCTGTGAGCGCACCGGCGGGTACAGGTCGCTGTTTTATTTTGTTCTAAACACATACTGGTACAGTGTACATCCAGTGGCTGGCTGCCGTTTTTTCTTTTTTTTTGTTGTTTTGTTTTTTGTTTTTTTTTTGATTGGTGACATCTTGCGTCGGAGAGACACGCCTCTTTGCCCACAGACACGTGGTGTGCACAAACACGCTGATGGACTGGCTGTAGAATGACACTTCTACGATGATCACACACACACACACACACACACATGCACACACCTCTTGGCCCACAGACAAGGTGGCCAGATGGATGCTCCTGTCCAATCAGTGTCTGCCAGGTGTCTGAATATGATAGCAGCCCATCCGAAGGCAGAACGCATACACACATTCCTCACTCTGCATTTCAAACAGCCCCCCTCGCCTCTCTTCTCCCCCCCCCGTGCTCCGGGCCTGAGGCGCTCGGTCTCTGAAGCGCAGTCTTTCCTCCTGTTAAACAGCGCCGCCGCCTCCTGCCTTCCGAGGAGCGGCTCAGCTGAGAAAACACTTTTCCGGACCCGGCGCAGGAAGAAGCCGGTCTCTGCAGGGCCGTTTTGCTCCTTCCTCCACCTCCCCCGCCCCGAAACCATGGCAGACTCATCCGTCCATCCTCATCTATATGCTTTTTTTTTTTATTTTCATAGGTTCCGTGGCTGTTCGGGCAACATTTGTCTTTGCCTGGCTGGATTCTTGGTCCTTGTCTGGCTGAGAGGTGGTGTCAGTGGTGGAGGTGATACATTGGAATATCTTACAAATCCTGCAGAACAAAGGAGGAGAAACATGCATGAATACAACTGATAGACACACGTGTGTGTGTGTGTGTGCGTGTGCGTGTGCGTGTGAGGTGCACCGCAGGTCCAGTCCTGCAGGACATGGCTAAGCTCTGCGGGTCCAACTATCGCAGAAATAAACGTCCTTTTGAGAACACTGCCTGCCGGTCTGCCTGTGCATTCCCGGTGTGGGCCGAGCGTCCTGCCCGGGTGAGTCACCCGCCTCCCATGTGTGATGCCTGATTCCCGTCTGTGCGCCGACGTGACCGCCGGGCCCGCGACCCGGCCTCGCCGCCGAACACGTCCGGGACGCCCGCTAACTGCGGCGCTAGAACAGCCAGGCTTCCCCGCGGCGTCGGGTTCGTCCTGTTCTCGATTTGCCCGCTGTCGTGTCGGTGACTCGGAGAGCCTCGCCTCCGTGCTTTATTTCTGTTTATTTCCATCTTTCCCTCCTGAAGTCCTTCTCTTTACATTTGCGTCGCTAGAGGGACACAAGGATGCAATCTTTTGTCCATGTTGTGCCTTCTCTCTCTCTCTCTCTCTCTCTCTGGTTGTCCTTCTGCTCCCTCCATCCCATCCCTCCGTTCTGCCGCTCTGATGTAACTGCCCCCATTTGTCTTTTGTTCCCACTCAGCCGCAGAAGAAAACAGCACCGGTCCGACTCCCCGCTCAGTTTGGACGTGTGTGAGCTCACAGGTAACCTGTTAATGAACCTGTGTTGACCCACGTTTGTGTGTGTGTGTGTGTGTGTGTTTGTCATGCACACACTATGACTCCATTGGCTGCACACGATCTAGGGTAGAAGGCAATGCATGTGTGTGTGCGTGTGTGTGTGTGTGTGTGTGTGTGTGTGTGTGTGTTCCAGCCCTGGAGCCGAGCGAATGCAGGCTGGGGGAAATCTGAGTGGGGCACCCTTGGGTGTGGTGGTTGTGCATCTGGTTTTGTGTGTGTGTGTGTGTTTGTTTGTGCACGTCGGTTCCTCTCTTTGATTAGGCTGCTCGGTGAAAATTGGCGCTGTGCGGGCCCACACACACACACACACACACACACACACACACACACGCTGATGACAGCTCTGCCTCATCCTGATAACAACAACCTCTCTCTTGTTTTGCTCTCCTTTCCGTTCCTGTTTCTTACTCGGCTCATTTCTGCTGCTTAGACGTGGGAGTCGTGGTGAAGAGAGACGGGGCGAGGAGCCGAGAGGAGATGAGAGAAAGGGAGGGGGGGGTCGACGAAAAGAAAGAGAGGGAGAGAGGGGAAGGGATGAGGAGGGATGAAGGGGAGGATGAGGATGGTAAAGGGAGCTCACAGGAGATGAGAGGTGAACCGAGTGAGAGACGGTGGGAGCCGGAACAGCGGGGGAGCCGAGACGCAAAATATGGGAAGTGGAAGGACGGGGGGGGGGGGGGGAGGAAGGAGGAAGGAGAAATAACAAGAGAAAGGAGGAGAGTGTGAGTGAGAAAGGGGGGAAGAGAGAGCGTGAGGAGGGCGGCAGGCAGCGATGGTGGGTGGGGTGTTTTGATCATCAGCCAGCTTTTCATCACTGTCAGTCTGCACAGAGGAGAGAGAGAGAGAGAGGGATGCGCAGAGGGGTGGGAGGAAGGGAGGAAGGGAGGAAGGGAGGAAGGGAGGAAGGGAGGCTGCTGCTGCTGCTGCTGCTGCTGCTGCTGCCTCAATGCACCGATGCTCCCTGCTGAATGTCAGCATCTCCCTCCCTCCCTCCCTCCCTCCCTCCAACCCCCCCGTTTGACCTTCCTCCCCGCTCTGCAGTGTAAATACTTCACCAGCAGATGGCATCTGCCTGACAGGAAAGCTGACTGCTGCACTATTCATATCCACGCTGTATTGGTGACCCATTGTTATTGCTGTGGTCTGCAGTCATAACGGCGAGGGGGTGGCGGTGGCGCTTGTGTGTGTGTGTGTGTGTGTGTGTGTGTGTATATATGTGTGTGTGTGTGTGGGGGGTCCGACAGAAACACATAAAAGTCGCACATCTCCTCACTTGCGGTTGCTATGGGTTCAGCCAGCCAAGGTCAGAGCAGGGGTATTGATTTGTGAACGAATGATAGGCCGGTTCAGGGCTGTCATAATGAATGCCGGTGAATAATGAAGGCCGTAATGAAGCCCTTGTGTGTGTGTGTGTGTGTGTGTCTCTGCTGATTACGTGTGTTTCTCACCTACGCAAAACAACGGGATGGAAGGTGGACTGGGTGGGTCGGTGGGTCGGAAGGAGGGAGGGGAGAAAAAATTTGATGAAAGAACAAGCGAGAGAGGAGAAGAAAATCAAAGCAGAGCGCCGAAGAGTCGTCGGAAGACCAACCTGTGCGTCCCCGGTGCAAATATACGAAGTCCAAGTGCTAGGGAGAAGCTAAGGTGCACCGGTCCGGCTACCCGGCTCGCCTTCGATGCGTAACTCGTAATTTAGCTCCAAAGAGAAGAAGGTTTTTTTTTTTTTTTTTTTTTTTTTTTCTTTTTTTTTCTTTTAAAAAAAATACTCTAAATAGTCTGCATGTTCTCCGTCACTTTTCTTACCTCGTGTTTGGGACATTTAATAGAGAAGTCATCCTCGTGGAATGTGCAGCCTGGTCGGGTAGAGAAAAAAGCAAAGAAAAGAAGGAGGGGATAAGATATACACAGGAGCCATACATCACAACCCCCCGAGAAAACAAAAACAACAAAAGCCAAACAAAAAAACGGATGACAAAAAGGCGGGGTTAAAGTAAAACATGGGCTAGAATGAAGCACACGGAAAGGAAGGCCGGCAGAATCAGTCGCCGGGTCGCCGCGCAGGCGGGTAGTCAGTCCGATACGGTTGCTGCGCTCGGCAGGATTGAGAGCGGCCTCGCGCCGCCTCCCAGCGCCGCCGTGGTCGGCGTGACCGCCGTGGCCGGCCTTCTCATCGCCACGCTTCACTCCCTCGGCGTGAGGCAATGAAAAAGGGGGGAAATCATACACCGACACGCACACGCACACGCACGGGACACACACTTGTATATTAAAACGACATCGACCAGGGACGGGCGTGACTGCGATGGAAAGGGAGTGGGCGGGGCTTAACGGCGGCAAACATCTAGGCATGCACGGGGGCGGAGCCTCGGTCGGGCGGAGGTGGACGCACACGCGGCGAGGATGGATGGATGGAGGTCAACAACGCACACATACACACCCTGCTTCTCGTCTTCTCGCCGTCCGCCCGATTCGGAAGCCGCTCCCCTCCCCGGCCCCTCCGCCCTCCTCACGCTCAATAAGGCTACTTCTTCATGCCGTCCCTTCTCCTACTTTATCCGCTTTCCCTTCCCTCTCCTTTCATTTTCCTCCCATTTTTCTACCTGCCCCCTCCCCCCCCCCCCCCCCCCCCCCCGACCCTCAACCACCCGCCCGCTCCCTCCAAGTTCAATTAACCATTCGCGATTTCCCTCCCCGGTTCTCCTCCCCTCGGTCTTTTCTTCCTTTTCATCTCTCGCCGCTCCCGTCCTCCCCTAATGTGGCCTCTTACCTATCTCTTTGGCGCAGACATAGTGATATTTATGAGAGCAGCCTCTCCAACAGCAGCTGAGGGACGCCCCCGCAATCTGGCACTTGTAGCATTTCTAGGGTTAGCCGTGGAGGTGGACATATGGACCGAGATGCATGAAGGGAAAGAACAGACAGGAGAAGTTAGCCGCGGTGACGTGACGATAGATCTGCACATTTCATAGCTCGCCGGCGGGAACATCCGGCGTACCGTTTGGGCCGACTTGTTTGCGGCTTCCTTCAGTCCGTACAGCCGCCCGGCTACCATAATTATCCCCTTGGTCCAGATGGCGCAGTTTTCGTGGGCCCAGTGCTCCTTGGCTTCCGCCTCTACTTTCAGCCTTTGGAAAACGCCACCGCCACCGCCGCCCTCCTCTTGCTCATTTGAAGACCCCGCGCTGGTTTCCTGGAGCCTCCTCATTCTCCTGAACCTCTCGCGGAGAGTCAGTCTCCTCGGACCCTCCCTCCCCGTTCTTTCCGAGCGCCTGTGGCGCCAGTGGTGCTGCCTAATGCGTCGGTCCTCCTGGGACGGCGCTCCCCCGTCGCCCCGCTCCTCGTTCCGCGAGGAGCCGCAGGGCTCTTCGCCGCCGCCGCCGCTGTTATCGCTCGTCCGTGGGAATTTCCCGGGGGACCGAGAGCGCTCGGCCGTCAGGGTTTTCCGCGGGACGCCGTCTTCTGTGTAGTAGGGGCCGCACAAATCGCCCAGATCTCTGAAATTGGACGGCTTTCCGCACAGGGAACATGTGAGACACCTGTCCTTCAGGCTTCTGTTCACCAGGGGTCCTTGCAGCATGGCCGCCGTGTGCGGCGCCACTTTGGCCACCGAGAAGGGGTTCTTCATCCTGAGGATGCCCTTTTTTCTCCGCCTCTGAAACACCAGCGCGTCCTCGGGCCGGTTGATGATGGCGCACCACGAGGAGAAGTCCCTGGAGTTGTTGATTCTCACGCAGGGGTAGAAGGACAGCCGCAGATGCTGCTGCTGCTGCTGCTGCTGCTGCTGCTGCGCCGCCGCTTTGCACCTGATTTTTTTCACAGAGATAATTTCGGTCTGTCTCTCTGACACCGTCACCACCGGACCCACCGCGCAGGACGCCTGCCGGTCCTTTTCGCTTTCGCCTCGCTCCTTCTCCCGCCGAGCCCTCTCCTCCTTCTCGTCCTGTTCGTACCCGGCCGCCCTGACCACCGCCTCGATAACCTCGATGGCGTCCTTCATTCCCGGTTTAGGTCCGGGCTTTTTGTGGACCTTCGCCGGTTTGGCGGCCGGACGCTCTGACGAGGCCTTGCCCTGCTTCCTCTTGCTCGGATTCGCCGACGGTTTTCTTCCTCTCCTGGATTTCTGGTTGAGCTCCGTGGCGCTCGGCGTCGAGGGTTCCGCGCCGTCGTCCGCGCCGCCCGGCCGGGTCGCCGCGGGCTCGGCGGGAACCGTGGACTCCTCCCCCTCCTCTCGTCTCCGCTCGCCGGCTTTCACATCCGCCTCGGTGGCCGCCTGCGCTTCTTCTTGAGGGTCTTGGCCTTTCCTCTTCTTCCTCCTCTGCTTGAGGTGCATCTCGTGGTTGTTTTTGATGGCCCTCTGCTTGGCCAGCCTCTGAGTCGTCACGATGAGATTATCCGCTTCCAGGGCGACCAGCGAGGCATCCGTGCTCTCCACCATGGCCCATCTTTTCCTCTTACTTCTTATGGACTTGGCCGCCTCTGTGGACGCCCCCCGCTGTGTCCAATCTCCCATTTTAATGTTCTCTCGACTCGGCCCCTCCAGGCGTTCAGCCTCTTCGGCCGAGCCTCGCGTCGCCTCCTCCGGCGGCGAGCCCTCTTGACTGGTCTCGTACTTTCCTCCCTCCCGGTCGACTTCCTCCCTCTTCATCGCCCCTTCCGGGTACCTCGCTCCGTCTTGTCTGGACTCTGTGCTTTTCGCTTCGCCCTCGAGCATCTCGCCGCCACATAGAAGCACCGCCGCCTCGCCTTCCTTTAACACATGTTGAGACAGCGCTTTAGCCGTCGCATCCTCATTCAGGCTACCGTCCACCTGGGGAGTCTGGTAGTGTTTTTTTGAGCCGGGAGATGTAATTTTCTGCACCATGGCTTCGTACTTCTGTCCTCTTCCCTTGCGTGGCGGGAGAACCTTTGTTTTGGTGGGACAGTGGGGGGGCATCGCAGCTACGTCGCTCGTATCGGTTTCGGCGGACAGAGAGCTTCTGGGCGCGTGAGCCACCTCCGACAATTTCTTGGGTGGCCCTCGCTTTTTTTTGGGCCCCCGGACACCCTTCTCTTTCGGGGCGGAGGCAACGTGTTCCAGCAGGTGGAGCTGCAGCGGCGAGGGCTTGGCTTTGGGCTTGGGTCCCCTCTTCTTCTTAGCTGGCAGCGCAGGAGACTCTGCGCACGACTTCCTCTTCAGCTGAACCGTCTTGTCCTCGCCGCGGTCTGATGGGACCGGCGCCGCCGTCGGCGTACGAGAATCCGCCGGGGCGTCGGTGTTTTTCACCGCGCCGGGACTCGGTGTCGGAGCGGGTTCCGCGCTGAAAGGTTTCTCCTCTTGCGAGGAAACGTCGCCGTTTTCGATCGCCGTGAGTTTCGGAGCCGGAGCGTCTCCCTCGGCGAGCTTGTCTTTCTCTTTGGGGAATTTTCCCTGTGAAGGTTTTCTGGATCGCAAGACCATGTTCTTTCCTTCGTTGTCTTGTGCTTTTACATCACTGGCTTGTTTTTCTTCCCTGTTTTCCAGGTTCCCCAGCATGTCCACCGGTGACATGACGGCCTTCAGAGGCTTCCTGCCCCTCCCTTGCGGTCCCGTCAGCGGCTGCGCCGCATCTTCTTGCTGCGTCTGCCTGGCTTTGGCCACCGAGCCTTTGGGGCGACCCACCGGGGCCTTACCGGGCGAGGTGTCGCCGGGGGGCAAAACGTCCGTCAGTTTGGCCCCGGGCTTCGGTGCCGGTTTCGGGCCGTGTTTCAGGACGCCTTTGGGTCCGGGTTTCGGGCCCGGTTTTCGTTTTATCGGAGACTCGCATTTCGGCGGCAGCTCGGGCGCACTCGGGACGGGCTTTGACGCCGGCTTGGGTCCGGGCTTCGGCCCCGGCTTGGATCCGGGCTTCGAACCGGCTTTGGAACCCGTTTTAGCGCCCGGCTTGGCCCCCGGCTTGGGTCCCGGTTTGGCCCCGGCTCTGGCGGCCGGCTTGGGGCCCGGTTTCCTCTTGACGTGCGGCTCGACTTTGGACGGCAAGTCGGCGGCGTTGAACGAGCGCGTGCACATCCTGGAACGAAAACCATCGGCTAACATTTTGTGAGTTTGGCTCACGATGGACTCCTGATGAGCCAGATCCATCTGATCTGAGAAGAGCACCGTTTTGCTCGGAGGCATGCAGGGTTTCTGCGTCGGCAAGGGGGCCGTTTCCTCTTCCTTTTCCCCTTCCCGCTCCAAGCCCAGCTCCTGCCTGATCCCTTCTCCCGAATGCATAAATCTCCTCCGGCCCCTGGCGTGTTTACGTCCGAACGCCCTGGGCCGAGCGGACGGGGCCACGGGCTCCGGCTTGGCCAAGGGGGTCACGGCGCTGGGGCAGCTGATGCCCGGCTCCATGTCCTCGTCCCCTTTCTTCGGGGAGGGCGGAGTGTCCGCCCAAGACGGGGCCGAGGGAAGTATCGACTTCCCCGGCAGCTGAGGAGAGTCCGGCTCCAGCACTTTAGCGTCGCTATGATCGATATGATCCCTGCTCTGAGCGGGGAGGACGGCCTTATCGTCCAGGGCCGAGAAGACCGGCATCGCGGATCGGGATCGGGGAGCCGTGTCGCCGATGGCCGACTCCCTCGCGGGAGCGTCCGCCGCCGTCGTACTCGGATGCACGGGCGCCCCGGAAAACTCCTTGTCGGCACGGAGGTCATGACTCTGACCGTCTGTCCTGCCGCAGAGGACTCCGGACGGCTCGGCGGGACCGTCTGTATCGATCGTGTCCTCCTCGTCCGGGGACCGGCTCCCCTCCCGCCCCATTTCCAGTTCCTCCATAACATCTGCGGAGAGCGCCGGAGACAAGCAGTGCTCTCCTCGATCCTGCATCTCCTCTTCCTCGTCGTCCGCCTCTTCTCCTTCCTCCACCTCCCCTTCCGCTCTGTCCGCCGCCTCTCCGCCCTTCACGGTGTCAGAGCTCTTCTCGTCCGAGGCCTCGGTTTTGGGGGTCGGGGAGTCGTTCTCCGAGCTGTCCTCCTTCTCCGTGGAGTACCGGTCCCGTTCCAGGTCGCCCCTCGAAAGGAAAGGCAACGTCTTCAGCGAGCTCTCGGAGCCCGGCGAGGACTCGGATTTGCACGAGTCCAGCTTCACATCCTGGCCGAAGTTTTCCTTGTGGCTGATATCGGAGAGCGCCGCCGGGGACTTCTCCGCCGAGTCCCTGGTGTCCGAGTCGTATTTGGTCGGGAGCCCTTGATACACCGACTCTCCGAAGCAGAAGTCCTTCTCCGCCGCCTGCACTTTGCCGTACAGAGTCGGGGATTTCTCGTCGTCGGACCATTTCTCCAGCTTCTCCGTGCGTTTAGTCGGGCCGGAATCCCTTTCGCAGTCGGAAGTCGTATCCGCGGTCCCTTCCTCTTTGTCAGCTGATTTCTCCGCCCAGGCGGATTCCTCAAAGTTCTCTTTAACGGACTCGCCGATGTGCCGCATGTCCGAAGGGGAATCCGTTTCGTGCTTGATAGGACTGTGGATGGTGATGCTCGTGGGAGACCTTTCATCGCAGAGGCTCTTCACCGGTGTGGTCATGCCGTCGCCTCCTTGTCCCGACTGGCATCTGATGGAGTCGGGGGTGAGGTTGTGCAGGCCGGAGTCGCCGGATCGCGTGGATAGATTATCGGGGGACGTTATGGAGCACGAAGAAGCCGTGTCCAGACCGAGGTGAGCGTTGTTAGGCGCCTGTGCCGGGCTCCGGCCCTGGCCGGTGTAGAAGAAGCCGCGTTCCAGCTGCTCGTCGCTGCTGCTGGAGTAGCCTCCCTCGTGGAGTTCCATCGGCATCGCCTGGTGCTGCGGAGTGGAGTAAGGATCCTGCAGCTGGCTTCCGCTCACACTCACCCCGCTGTCGGGATAAGGACTTTTATACTCCTCCGCCTTTTTGGAGGATGCCGCGCTTCCGGCGCTGCTGTTGCTCCCTCCGCTGCTGCGCTTACCGGCCTTCTTGTTGGCCACCAGGGCCTCCGAGAGCAGCAGCTGCTGGACGTTATTCGAGATGTTCTCTACCTGAGACGTGAGGGCATTCAGGCTCCACAAGCTCGGGTTCGACAGCAGTTTCTCCGAGAATCGTTCCTTCATGCTCGGTCCCTGCGGCGTGGTCGAGTAGTTGTGAGAAGCCGCGTGCGGCACGTTGGGCGAAGGGTGCGACCGCGGGGGCATCAACATGGCGCCGGAGCCGCCCTGGTCCTGCATGCCGGCCGAGGAGGACGACGAAGACGACGCCGCCCCGGGGGTCATGGGAGGCTGACCGTACTGGAAGGACTCCGGATTGGTCATCAGCGGCGACGGGGTGGAGCTGTACGAGGGCGACCGGCCGACCGAACGCGCGGGCGAGTGGCTGGAGGAGGGGCTGCAAGTTTGATAGTACTGCTCGGGCGACCTCACGGACAGTTCCGAGAGACAGTAGTTCTGCTGCGGTTGGCTGTAGTGTTGGTATTTTGGATGTTGCTCCTGGGGATTGGTCATGGATTGTAAAGGGTTTTGCGGCTCAAAGCTTCGGGGAGGCTGCTGGAAGCCGTAACTGCTCTGCGAAGACCTGTAACCCCCCTGCTTCAGACCGCCGTGGCCGCTCAGCTGCCGTCCGTACTGCGAACCGGGGGGAATGTTGTAACCCTTGTAACAGTGCGGCATCGGGCCGCATTTCTCCATGTACGGCGAGGGAGACGGCGAATGCTGGGGGTAGTGCAGGTGACTCTGCGGGTACAGGAGAGGGGACGGGGCGGGGTTGGGGTGGTGCGGCTGGTGGTGCGGACTCGTGTAGGAAGGGGCCGACGGCTGGTGGCACTGGGTCTGCGAGTGGCCCAGTATGCTCTGGTCCATGTACTGCGAGGAAGCGGGCGCGGGGGTGCCGCCGGCTTCCATGCGGCCCACGATCTCTTGCTCGTACTGCGCCAGCTGGGCCGCGTCCTCCCACTTCTGCTGGAGGTGGCCCTCGCTTATGTACTGGGCCGAGTAGGTCCCGGGGGCCATGTGGTTGCCGTAAGCGGCCGGACCCTGCAGATGCTGCCCGGGGTTGGTCACTTTGCCCCCCCTGTAGGTCTTCTTGGCCTGCGCGGGCGCCGAGCCCCCGCTCCCGCCCCCGCTCCCGCTCCCGCCCCCGGCGCCGGGGTAACCGGAGTAGGCTTGCTGGCTGTAACAGTCCTTGGGCGCTCCTCCCGCTCCGGCGCCGCCGGCGGGAGGCATGCTGGACGGGTTCATCAGAGCGTGGACCTCGTACACCGGCCTGGTGTGCCCGGGGCCCGGACCCGGACCCGGGTGCGGACCCGGGCCCGGGTGCGGGTGCTGGGTGTGGGCATGGTGGGGGTGTTGCCGGTAGGTCTCCAGGCGGGATAATTCATGGGGCTCCTGCTGGTAGCAGGGTTGGTTGCTGTGGTAACCACCACTGCGCTCACGGAAGGACTGCATAACGCTCTCCGTCTGTAGCCAGAGCAGGGAGGGGGGGTGAGGTGGGAAAGGGGGAGGAGAGGGTGGGGGTTCTGAAATCAGGGGAAGAGCAGAGTGAGAGAAAAGCAATCGTGAGGTTAGAACAGCCGTTCCCGGATGAACGGACGGATGAACGGATGAATTGCATCGCGGCCTCCCCCTCGTCCCCGGGAGCCGATGCCAGTTACTCGGATAAACGGGAGACGCCCGTCCCGCCCCGCCGCCCAGGCAGGAGACCACCAGAACACACACACACACACACACACACACACACACCATTCACTGACCTGTAATTGTGTGTGTGTGTGTGTGTGTGTGTGTGTGCGCGTCTCTAAAATGGCCCCTCCAGGTTGGAGAAAATGGAGCGGGGAGGGTGATGCAAATGCGAGCGCTGCGATTGACGGGTCCGGGACGGAGGAGGAGCGGAGGCTGGATGGCAAGACGCGCAGGACCTTTCTGCTCGCCGGCTGCGGGGCGACGGAGCTCCGGCTCCTGATCTTCTGTCAGCTCCAAAAACGCCGTGTTCGCTTTGCGCCGCTTCGGTCTGACGCATCCTTCACGGCTGCTGGGAATCGCAGCGTTCATCTTTGACGTGGTGTTTCATAGAAGGCCGGCGGAGCCTCCGCCACCCTCCCCCCTCTCCTCCCTCGCTATCATTTTTTTTCCTGCACCGACTCCAATTTCCGCTGAGGGGAAGCGTTCCACCGAGTGTGTGTGTGTGTGTGCGTTTCTGTTCTGTGCTTTCAGAACACCGGGGTAGGTGTCACAGAGCGTGCCCCCGGCTGTTGTGTTCACTGCGTTGCTGCCATTATCTGAGTGTGGCAAATTTGGTCTACATGTGTTTATATGCTTATGACCGTGTGTGTGCATGTTTGTGTGTTTGTGTGTATGTGTGTGAGTGTGTTCGTGTGTGTGTGTGTGTGTGTGTGTGTGTGTGTGTGTGTGTGGGTTTCAGTATTCATACGAAGGCAGAGAGGAGGTTGCCGAGAACCCTCGCTCTATAAAAGGAAGACACCTGGAGACAGAGTGTCGAACTTGGTGTGTGTGTGTGTGTGTGTGTGTGTGTGTGTGTGTGTGTGTGTGTGTGTGTGTGTGTGTGTGTGTGTCAGCTACTTCCTGGGAAATATCCCGGGCGTTCAATCTGCCCTGGGGACGGCGGTGCGTCCCAGCGGGCACGCCGTGACATCATTCATCTTGGAAACACACAAACCCGTCTGGACGTGCACGTGGAGAAGCGAGCGTCGTGTGAATTCTGCACACGATGTGTGCGTCCCAGTGCGTGTTTGTGCGTCTGTTTATGCATGCAGGTCCACGGCTGTGGCAGTGACTTAAACACAACCCCCCCCACCCCCACCCCCACCCCCAGCCCCACCCCCCCCCACACACACACACACACACACACACACAGTATAGATTCCCCTTGAGGCTCTCTGCCCTCCCTCCTACCTTTCCATCCCCCTGCCTGCAAACCACCAGTGTGTGTGTTTGTGTGTGTGTGTGTGTGCGTGTCTGTGTGTGTGTGTGAGTGTGTAATTCTTCACACAGTGGCCTAAAAAATGTTTGCAGGAGACAAAGGGTGGGTTTGGTCCAGCGGAACCAGCTTGCTGAACGCTGCAGAAGAAAACATGCACTGATTCCTGGGCTTCACTGTTGTGATGCTTTGTGTCGGTGCGTGTGTGAATGCATGCATGTGTGTGTGTGTTTGTGTGTGTGTGTGTGTGTGTGTGTGTGTGTGTGGACCCCTGTCACTCCCACTCCTACCCCCACAACAGCAAATACGGAGGGATAATAAATCAGACTTTTCACCATTATGTGTCTCTCGCTAAAAACAAACAATTTCCTGGAAAACCAATTCACTCCACTCCTCCTGCCGTCTTTCCTCTCTCAGCCCCTTTTCACACACACACACACACACACACACACACACACACACACACACACACACACACACTTACAGACATGTGTGCTTGTGCGCATGTGCACACCCCCCAACACACACACACACACACACACAGTTCTGTGCATGTGGTACTGTTTATAGTCTAATCACGTCTCCTCTCCCTATCCGTGTGTTGCACCTCCTCCTCCTCCTCCTCCTCCTCCTCCTTCCTTCCTTCCTTCCTTCCTTCCTTCCTTCCATTTTTCCGTCTTCCTGGAGCCGGAGCGTTGTTGATGCTACCGTCCGTCATATTTCTTCTGGCACCGAATCCCCCCCTCCCGGCGCCCCCGCCGCTCCGGCGTGGGCCGAGACGAGAGGGAAGCACAGATGCGAGCGGAGATCTGTGGATCCCGGCTCTGTGGATGTGCCTCCCTCAGTGTGGCGGTCTGATCATTAGGTGGCAGGGCAGCATCGGTTTTACCGGCAGCCAGAGAGAGAGAGAGAGGCGGGTAAACAAAGCGGCGCCACGTTGAACGTCTGTTTGGTTCTTAAACGCTTCTTAAACTTTTAACATCCAAACACCTCGCAGATTCTCTCTCATTTGCACTTAAAAGCTTCGGCCGCGTTTCCCCTTCCGGACGACCGTCACGGAGAAGCCGCGGGTCAGGGAGTCGGCGCTTGTGACCGGAATCCCCGACGGCGGCGGCCGAGGCTGCGAGCGGGGGGAGGGAAATAGAGGACAGTGATGGAATGATAAGTTTAAAGAGGAGGATGAGGAGAAAAGGGGGCGAAGAGGAGGAGAGATGATTTACGGAGGGGTGGAGGTGGAGGCGAGGCGGGGCGGCGGATTTGCAACCTGGGACTCCTGGGAAATATGAACTGCAGCCATGTCCAAACACACACTCGTGATGTCGGGCGCGCTGGGATGCATGCATGACAAATAGTACATAGGGCGAAAGCTTAGTCCGTAATTAGTTGGATAATTCACCTCCGCACACACACACACACACACACACACAATCAGCAGCAGCTAGATGTGTGTGTGTAATTGATTACAGTTGGTTTGGCCTACTTCGGCTCTCATTAAGGGGCTTCCCATTTAACCGAGTTTATCGTCATTTTGCTCTGCAGTCCCTGCGACGGCTGCCGTGCCACTTTTCACACTTTAGGACATGTGTGTGTGTGTGTGTGTGTGCATGTAAATAAAAATGGCCAGGAAGGAAGGAAGGATGGGATGAGGAGGGAGGATGGGTGAAGGAAGAGAGGAGAACAAATCTGATTGTTCAGCTGGATGGTTCATAATGCGCAGAGCTGCCACTGGTTACCACCCCCCCTCATTCTTTTTTTATCCTCTCATCCCTCTCTTTCATCGCATCATCTTCAGAGGCAGCTTGAGATGGGATTTATCTTCACACACACACACACACACACACACAAACATGCACACACACGCAGGGCACAAGCTACATGCATGCTTATACATGCAAGAAGGAAAGCGACAGCTCTCCCATTCCATCAATTCTGGCTCCAAAGCCCTTTAACTTCAATTTTTTTTCTACTCCCAAAAAAAAACAAAAACAAGCACACACACTAACAAACACACACTCTACGGATAAAGTTCTGTTTAATCATTTAGTCAATTACAATTCATTAAATTCCCTGAAACTGAATTGTCACTTGCCAAACCTTAACCATGATTTAACTCACGTCATTGCATTAAATGTGATGATTTATGTTATGGGACGTGGCTGTCGGGTCCCCGGAGGGGCGGAGAGAGAGCCCGCCGTGTGTCTGAGCAAACATGTTTATGTCCCCGCAACATGAGGAATACCTGGCACACACACGCACAAACACACACACACACACACACACACACACACACACACAGGAAGGCGTAGCGCCTCCCCGTGTGTTTACCTCCCCACTCATCCTGGTTAATTATGCATGCAGAGGCAGTTTGCTGGAGAGGAGGGGCGGCCTGGGAGGAAACACACCGACACACACACACACACACACTTCGTCAACAACAGCCAAATTTCACCACCAGCGCCGGAATCATCACAACACACACACACACACACACACACACACACCAAAGCTCAGCTAACGAAAATAACCCAGATGCACCCGCTTCACCACCTACACCCGTGTCTAACACATCTGCCTTTAACACTCTGCTTAACACACCGAGCGGCGCGGTAACACGGCGAGTCGGCCCTCTGCCGCGCTCGCTGCCGCCGCCGTAAACCCCCCGCCCCTCCCGCCGCCGCCGCCGCCCGCCCCCGTCTAATCTCAACAGGACGCGCAGAGCGTTCGGATGCCTCCACATTTCTGTCTGGCAGATCGTCTGTCTGTATTCCGGCTCCTCTGTGGACGCCGTGCCCTTTTACTCAACACGCACTGGTTCAACACATGCGGCGCACACACACACACACACACACGTGCACATACACACACGTGCATGCGCGCATCATCCCTCCTCTGCTCTGCGGTGTTTGGCCGGGCTTGTGTGGGTGGTTTCCTACCATGGGAGAAGTATAGAAGATGGAGGAAGCCAATATCTGCTCTGACATTTGTCAGTGTCCTGTTGTCATGACACACAGCTGGAGGTCACCGGGGGTCAACGGCAGCCAGTCACACACATTATAGGAGGAGGCGGCGGCGGCGGCGAGAGCGTCTGCGGACGGACGGACAAATGGTGTTTGCGGGCAGGAAGGCTGGGCGATGGAGACGGGCCCGCGGATCTCCACGGGGACCCGGGATGGATCCATCGCCCCGGACGACACGTGGATGACAGGGTGAACGTTGGATGTCTATACGGTGCGTGAATGACAGGGTGATGCTTGCGTGTTTCTCCATGACGCCAAAGAGAGGCGGAACGCTTGTATGTCCATATGATGTGCGAATGAGAGGGTGAACGGACACACGTTTCTATATGACGTGGATTAGAGGGTAAATGGTTGTATTTTTGTGCGTCCATTACATGTGGATGAGAGGGTGAATGCTTGAATGAACGTCTATACGGTGCATGAATGACAGGGTGAATTGATGTGTTTTTGTGTTTCTTTATGACGTGTAGATGAGAGGGTGAATGCTTGTGTGTCTCCATAGGTGGGCCTACGATGGATCCAGGGGGAACCCCGCCTCTCGGCCAATGACAGCGATGATCGCCTCCACAACTATTATATCAGGTTAAGTGATATAGATCGTAAACGAATGAATGAATGAATGACTGATGAAACTCCCAACCGAGACAAACGTCTGAGTGAAGTCTTGAGGCTCTTCAGCGCCTCCGTGTCAGGGCTCATCCTGGAGCTTCACCCTCATCCGCGGAAAGTGAAGTTTGCTCTGGTCGATTTTGGGGAGACCATTGTTCGGTGAGGTAGGCCGGTTCATGCAGGTCTGTGTGTGTGTGTGTGTGTGCGCGGGGTGTAAGTGTCTCGGTCTCTGAGGTGTAGGATGACTCATCAGCACTCACAGACGTGGCTTTCTATTCCTGCGCTGATAAAGATGACACTCAGACTGAAATATCTGCACGCAAACCCTGAACAAAAAAAAGGAAAACAAGCCTCACCAAAACACATGAACCTGGAGGTGGAAGACTGAGAAACACACACACACACACACACACACACACACACACAGGCACAAACACACATGGCGGCAACATGAGCATTAAACGGTATGGGGTGTTTTCTGCGAGCGTGGCGGCAGCTGCGAGCGCGCTCGTCTGCTTTGAGCCTTTCGGTGAGGAAACTTTACCCGGCTCGCGGCGCGGCGTGCACGCCTTGTTATCTCGCTACTGTAAAACGGCACCCTTAATCTCCCCATCGCCCGTCTCTGGGATACAAATTATTAGGATCAGCCGCTATCTGTGCAAATCGTAGCTTTTTATCTCCTCTCCCATCGCTTGTCTGACTGATGGCTCTCTGGGGCTCGTAGATCTTGGCTGTGCCGCCGAGCGACCGTCGCCCGGCGCGATGTTCGCGGCCCCCGACCTCCGACCCCTGACCCCCGACCTCGATCCGCCCTCGTGCTCGCGGGCTATCGTCCACGCTCGCGTTGCGTCCTTCTCACACACGGTTGTTCAGCATCACGTCCAGCAGAGGGCAGCGCTGAGCTCCGTTTCAAACAACAACAAAGATGGCGCCGGCAGAGGAGCCGCTGACAATGTATGTTCTTAGAAAGAGGCGGCGCGGTGGACGGCGGCGGTCTGCGCGGCCATTAAACGCACGCCGGCGCGCGGATGGAGAATTCGCCATGTTGTCTCCGTCTGGTCTGCCGCAGGACGGCCCCCTCCCCGGCCCCGCAACGCTTCCGTTCTCTACATGTGGCTCCCCGAGAACGTACAGGATTACACAGGAAATGAAGGAACGAGCCCTCGGGAGAGGCGGAGGTCTTGATTAGGCCTTCCAGTCCGAACCAGATGGGTGTTATTCGTCTGAAAACGGAATCCGCGCACGGCGGCGTTTTCCGCGGCGCGGCGTCTGCGCCGACGTGTTTCATCGCCCGGGTTGTGCTTTGACCGCCGCTCAGTTAATTGCATCAGCTTAGGCTCTAAATTACCGCCGCGGAAAGGCGGCTCGCCGCGAGAGCCGGCAGCTGGAAGCGCACGCGGGGAAAGAAAAACAGGGAACTCGATAATCAATTAAATTACAGGAAATAAAGCGTGCAAAAGGAGGGAGCGGGCTTCAAACAGATTGATGCTCGGCGTATCAGGAGTGCTTCGGCTGAGATCGCAGGGAAAAGGACGCCGCGACTCACTGGTTTCCGTGCTTTGTTTTTTTTTCACGGCGCGACACTCCGATCCGTTAAAGGAACAAACCATTTTTCCCGGGGGTTCTGCTGGGGTCGCCCGCCGGTCCAGGATGAAAGGGTTCCTTGTGTTAATGAGTTTCGGCGCAGCTGTCGGGCTGAAAGGGTTCGTCGTGTTAATGTTCGCCTCCTTATGCGACCGCCTTTGGGGTAATGGAGGTACGGGTTTGGGGGGCCGCACCTCACCGGGTGACGGTGATGCTAAATGGAGACGGTGAAAACAAAATAGGGACGTTCGTTTTCTGAAGCTCGGGGGGGGGGGGGACCCTGAATCCGACATCCTGAACCTGCGTCCAACACCCCGAGTCTTGAAGCCATAAGTTCTAGTTGTCTTATCGAGGAAGACGGGCAGGACCTGGCCTGAGACATCAGAGTGTTGCACATAAAAGCTTTTGCAAGTAAATTGGCAAAGAAGGTGGAGGAGACGCTGGTGAGATGATCCACAAACACTGACAATGACCGGAAGACAGGAGGCAGAGCTGGAGGTGGCAGAGACGAAGATGTTGAGGTTCTCTTTGGGGAGCAACCAGGATGGAGAGGATCAGGAAGGAGTCCATCAGAGGGACGGCATGTGCTAGATGTTTGGAGAGAAGGTCAGAGATGGTTGGGTCATGGGCAGAGAAGGGAGAGGGAAGATATTGGTAGACGGATGCTGGAATTGGAGGTCTGGAGGAAGAACAAAGAGAAGATGGATGGACGTGATGAGCGAGGATATGAAGGTGGTTGGAGTGAGAGAGGAACATCCAGAGAATAGAGATGGAGAAGGTGGATTCACTGTGGAGACCCTGAAGGGAGAAGACCAAAGAAGAAGAAGCTTTCGGGTTCAGTGTCATCAAGAACAGACACAAGCCAACCAATATTTTATCCTTGTTGGTCTCGGCCCACTCGCATCCTGCCTGTATGTCTTTATTTGAGAGAGGAGGATCCAGAGAACAGGGTGAGATGGAGAAGGTGGATTCCCTGAAGGGAAAACCCCAATGGAAATGAAGAAGAAGAAGAAGCACCTAAAACGGCAAAGTTTACTCGGCTTTTCAGTGGCTGTAAAATCCCTCCTTTTCTGTATCCGTGCAAAAACGCGATCAGAAAAAACTGAATATCAACATCTAGAATGACACTTATAAAAGCGTCCCTCTGTCAGCCGAAGACAAAACAGAAACCGCGGTTCTGGTGTTTCCAAGTAGAAGCTGAAACATCTTCTGCGTATTATTTGCAGCGCTTACGAAACCCAATAGGTAAGTCAACGGTGCGCGTTGCTCTCGCTGATGTGAGAACTATTCACAGATACTTGACCCTCCGTTTGCATATTCCGTGTCATTTATTGTCAGATTGTACGGCTCACAGCGCTCAGTGCCGGCTCGCCCGCCCATCTGCTCTGGCTGGAGTAAATCCGTGGACGGCGATGTGGGTGAAGCTCGCTCAGGCGCCTCGGGGCTCCTGAAGGGTCCCGTGGACACGGGGGCGTTTGATTTCTACCGCGCCGAATCCCAATCCGGTGGTCCGATGACCGCGCTCTTTGAGACCATCCACAGAAAGCAGACCTCCCCTCAGGAAGGAACGCTTTCAGACGGCGACCGGGAGACAAACGGTGCGGAAAACCGGAACGGATCCCGGGGAGAGCTCGGATCCAACGGGGATCTGGAAGATCCGGAAACGGGACACGCTGATTGGCTGCTTTGCAAGGTGCGAACCAGACCATCTGGAGCAACTGCCAACCCTCTGGTTCTGAAATCACATTTGAACATCAACTCTGTCGGAACGCGTTTGGATTTGTAACCAAAAAAACGCATAAATGTTCGAAATTATAGTCAACCTTCTGGTATTCGCCACTTTCAGAGATAATCTGGACGTGAGGGAGCCTCGCTGTTCCCTACCAAGATCTGCCGGTGTCACATTCTTCTGTCGGTGTGAATCTTTTCCCGGGAAATCCGAAGAATCTACGTTGGTAATCGGAGCCGTTTCCCGCAGGTGTGATTAGTCTAATGAAACATCACTTAGGCCGTCAGGACGAGGCTTTGCTTAAAAGTTGGTGATGTAAAACTAATGGGCGTGGAATGCGCCAATCCAGATATTAGGAAGGACCATAAATGTAATGGGATTTCACCCCGAGGAAAACATTAGAAATAAAAACGGGCTAAAATCTCATTGTGCGTGATGTTTACCCCGGAACACGATCCCTCCAGAAGCGTATTTACATGGGTTTTGAATGCCCTGTTCTGCGACCGCGATCGGAGGGATTCAAACATAACATCGCTTGTCGAAAATCATGACTAAACACGACATTTGGACTCTTTGCGACCCGTATATTTCCAAAGTGCCTTCGGGCGAAACACTGAAGCCCCCCAGTCGCCCCCAGGTTGCGCTGAGCGCCGCCATGGCCGTGTGAATGCGTGCGTGAATGGGTGAATGCCATCCGCTCGCTTTGAAAATGCCGGATGGAAACGTTTCAATTATGAGCCCTAAATCTGTCCTGAGCGGTCGGAGTTGTTGTCACCGGCTAATGCTACGGTTTCCATGTCTGTCTCTTCACGTGCCGCTAACGTCTCCTCGTCTTTTCAACCGATGGTCAAATGTTTCCATGAGATGGTTTCTCCCAAATACCAGAATCAAAGTGGACATCTTGGCGGGCGGAGTCAGGCCTCAGTCCAGGCGTCTTGTTCTGTTCGGAAGTTCTTGAACAAACCTGATACTTGAAGCGACGCTGGTTCGACTCATTCCCACCACTTGCACATCGAGGCCCTGATTATGATCTCTTTTGCCGCCGATGCTAACGACTACAAAGCGGTCGCCGCTTTAGATTCTCCGACCGCTCGCCATGTGATGGCAAATACAATGCTCTCAAGAAGCACCTTCTACAGCTGTTCCACTGAGCCCTCCTTTCACTGGATGGGTGAGGGACCTCCATTGCCGCAGCCATGTCTATGCATCAAAGAAGTGACTGAAGATGGAAGCCGCTCACCACCGAAAACAAGAATTCCAGCAAGGACCCGCTGGTAGATCCTGGTGCCCGGACGAGTTTCTGACCCGCAAGTGCCAAACACTCCTTGTTCGACGGCTCAGACTGGACAAACTTTCCGCACGAGGTTGGCAACTGTTCCTAGTATGCGTCCGTTTGGTTGGGACGTTGCCATGGCTTCCATCACAACACCGATAATCGCCACAGATTTGTTGGTAGACGTTGCCAATCGCTGCCTGATAGACGTAGTCTCTTTTGAAACTTGGCCATGTATGCTGGATCAGCCCGGGCCGTTAGTCCTCCCTAACCTGCTCGCTACCGAAGGTCTACAATGGTTGTTCGGACACAGCGCTTCCAGCCCGGTTCCCGCAGCCAGTCCCCCGGTCGCTTTGGGGGCAACTTGTTGGCTGATTTGGTGTAGACCGTGCTTCCACGGCACCAGACCGCCAAGGACACGGAGGTCCAGGGATTGACAAACGCTGAAATCGCCCTCCGACTGCAGGAAGTGCTGTTCAAGGTCAGTGGACACGCGCCTTTGTCCCCTTTGTTGAATCCCTGGCCAGTGGTGCCACCGCGCGTTTGATGCCGTTCACGCCCTGTCAAACCCGGACATTAAGGTGTCAGTTAAGCCGGTTCGGGTCAAGTTTGTTTGGCCCGGTCTCCGTCGGGATGTGAAAAGCTGGGCGGCTTCCTGTGTTAGGTGTCAGCGTGCTAAAGTGCAAAGACTCACAAGAGCTCTCGAGGATGCGGTTTGACCAGGTCGGTGTGGACCTGGTTGGCATTCTGCCCCCACCCAGGGGTTTCACCTGGTGGACAGGACCAGTGGATGGCCCGAGGCTGTACCCCTGTTAGCAACCGGCGCCGCAGAGGTGGCCGAGGCGTACAACGCTTATCGGGTCGCCCGTTTCGGCATTACCGTATGACTTGACTTCCGACGGGGATCCCCAGAAACCCGGGAGTGCGACTCCACGACACGAAGGCGTACAACCCACAGGCCAGTGGCTGGTGAGAACCAACCACTGCACCGTCAAGAAAAAAACGCTCACAAACAGCAACTAGGTCAAGCGGTCGCCCGGGGATTTGTTGGGCCCGCGCTCCGCTCATAAGGAGGATCCGAATCCTCTTTGGCCGGCCACTCAGGGGTTCCTGGGGAGCTCCTTCCAGACCCTTCCACCTCCCTACCATGGTCCCTTCTGCCTCCCGGAGGCAGGAGTCAAGAACTTTGTTTTGGAAGAAGCAGAAAGGGGTTTCGTCGGATCCTCCCAAAGTGTCGTCGTTGTCGCCTCCGGCCCTTTTTGCTACGTGTACCTTGAACCGTCTCCCCGCCAGCTGGCCCTCCCAGGAGGGCCCCATCTGGTCATTTCCCCGAGAAGTCACAAGAAGTGTTTCTCGCATTCGTGGTCTCCTGACAGACACGTCCGTCCTTCCCCTTGTAATTCGCTTCAGGTCACAACATCCAGCCGCAAGCTCGCCGCACAACCGGTGGGCGATTAGCATGTGGGCTATTCACGGAAACATCCCGCACTCATCCTTCTCAGAAGGTCTATTCTGCGCCTCCGCCGCGACACGATTCTCCTTTTATCCCCCTCCTTTTTTTCATCCATCCTTTCTCCCCGGCTCCCCCCGTCATTCAGCGCGGTCACCTCCAATGGGCAGCTGTCGAGCGGTGCCCTTTGAAGGACTAAACCTGGCTTTGTTGACATGGTAACGGAGCAAGGA
>NC_141311.1:807500-812500 GCF_037954325.1 Fistularia commersonii
AGCAGGAGGTCAGATTTGCATGCGTGAGGTTCCTCAGGGTTCCTCAGGGTTCCTCACACAGTCCATGCAGGAGAACCACTGGAGACCCGATGACAGGGTGAATGTCTATACGTGCACGAGAGTGAATGGTGGCGTATCACCTCCATATGAGAGACATGTTGCATGTCTGCTGTGTGAATGAGAGGGTGAATGTGAGGCCCGGCGTGATCCTGCCTCTCGTCCAATCACAGCAGAGATCCCCCCCCCCCCCAGCAGAATAGCTAATGAATGAATGAATGAATGAATGAATCAACAAAATATCATCACAGCGAAGCATCTGTATTCCATCTGGAACACGTGTTCCCTTTCCTAGATCTCCTCCATCAGGCCTATAAATGCTGTGTGTGTGTGTGTGTGTGTGTGTGTGTGTGTGTGTGTGTGTGTGTGTGTGTGTTTGTGTGTGTGTGTGCATGTGTTCAGGGAGCTACTGGCTGCCCGCTCATGGGAAACATCCCTGCCTGAACACATGACACACGTGTTCACACATTGCTGCACACACACACACACACACACACACACTCTGGGCCGGGCTGCGACATCTTTCCATCTAGCAGATGTGTTCTCCTCTTTCCAGAGTCCTCGTCTCCTTGGTGGCCTCCTTTCCTCGTGTCCTCATCGCTCCCGCTGAGGAGGCAGGAGACCCCCAACCCCCCTGCATTCGGACAGTGATGTATTCGTGTCGGTTGCCGCTGGCGATGCAGACGTTGCCATATCCATCTGTGTATAAACACACTCAAGTGCGTACAAATTTGTAGCCTTGCATGCACGCACCATCACGCACACGTGCACACACACATGCATGCATAGTCAATCAAGCATGAAAACCAAATGATGCCATTGGCTCTTCCCGAGTCCCTCAGCAGAAGGCCTCTACAAACAACTGCACACCAAAGGGACACACACACACACACACACACACACACACACGCACGCACGGCGTCGGATGGGGTTTGTGGCTTAAGCTTGCGTTACCTCGGAAGAGGTAATTGGATACGTGGCGGTTTGACATTGAGACGTGGCGAATATGCTTAAAGAGCAGCCAATTATGCTAACTTTCCATCCCATCTATCATTAGATAGCTTATCTTGACCACTGAGCACCTAGCAACCGACACGCGGCCAATTAGTGCCAAGCCGTCCTTGTTTCCTTGACAACGCACCTCTGGCTTCCTACCGCGCATCAATTTGGGCCGAGCAACCAATGCAAAGCTGATAAGTCATTAAACCCCTGTCATTTACCGATCAATAAATCATCATAACGTTCATTTCTGCGATTAGCTGGCTAATAACAAACGGAGCTCCACGCCGACCGGCAGGAGGCGTCTGACCAGACAGAGAGGGAGACTCATGCATGGGGAGAGAGGGAAGAGGAGGGGGGGGGAGAGAGAGAGAGAGAGAGAGAGAGAGAGAGATTGGAGGCTTCAGAGGACAATTGAAGAGTAGTTTACACAGTCATCAGCATTTCTATCTATCTATCTATCTATCTATCTATCTATCTATCTATCTATCTATCTATCTATCTATTCGTCTGTTTGTCCATCCATCCATCCATCCCTCCATCCCTCCCTCCCTCCCTCCATCCATCCATATCTCTATCTATCCCTCCATCAGGATGTGTGTGTAGCTTGCAGACCAGCTGAGTGTTGAGGTCACCGACTTACTGAAAAGTGTGTGTGTTGGGGGGGGTCACTGCCATGACTTCCTGTCCCCCCCCCCTCTCTCTCTCCCTCCCTCCCTCCATCCTCCATCACTCCATCCTTTCATCCCCCCCTCCACTGCCAGGCCCTACCTGTCTCATTTGCATAGGATGCCTTATTTGCATACATATGAGCTAAAGAGAAAGGGGATTTGTGTGCGTGCAGAGAAAAGGAGGAGAGGCGAGATACGCAGGCAGGGGAGGCTGATGAAAATAATGAAAAAGAGCCCTTTCAAGAGGAAACTGTGATGGCAAACTCCCTCCCTCTCTCTCTCTCTCTCTCTCTCTCTCTTTTTCTCTCTCTCTCTTTCAATTCTGCTGTGGGCCCTCAGGTCACACCTTGGCGAGCACCTGCGAAGCCCCATTAATGTGAAATATCAGAGCGGGGGGGCGGGAGAGGAAGGAGACGGACGGACGACGGAGACAACCGGGGATGAAACGGAGGCCAAATGAGAGGAGGGGAAGAAGGGGAGGAGCGGAACGACAGAGAGAGAGAGAGAGAGAGAGAGAGAAAGAGGAGGAGGGGAGGTAGATAAATAGAGCAAAGGAGCTTGTACACACCGCACATCTATCCCCCGGAGCGGCCCGGCGCCGCGTTACCGCCGCGTTGTTGTTGCCGTGGTGGCGATGGATGATTGCCTCAGCAGAGCAAAACTGATTGGCTGTGAAGCGGAGCCCCCCCACGCCCCCCCCACGCCTCCCCACGCCCCCCCTCCCCCCACCGTGCGCCCCACAGGGCCGGCTCCTTCCCTCCAGGAAGGACGGCGCAGCGGCGGACCCTCCCCCCCCCCAGCCCTGCTTACACACAAACACACACATTTAAATATGTACAAAGACTCAAAACGCACACACACATGCGTCACACACACTTGGAGGGGGACGCGTGTGACAACGGCCAATGCTTTATACCTGACACACACACACACACACACAAACGCGGCGACTTGACGTAGTTCGCACGCCTCGAGAGCGATGTGGACCGAACAGGAAAACACCACACACACACACACACACACACACACACACACACGCTCAGACACCCGGCAGCCTCTGGAATATTAACAACCCTCCCGCCCCTCCCCCTCCTCCTCCCCCGTCTCCACATCAGGGCCCAACCCAGATGCATCCCTCACAATCTGTCCCTGATTGCACACAAACACTCCAGCCCCTTTCAAACACTCACACACACACACACACACACACACACACACACACATTCATCCTGTTAATTGCAGGCGTCTAATAAGTTGCAGCAGATACAGAGCAGGCCCCCTCTCTTGTCTCTCGTCTCTCTGCGGACAGAGTCCAGACGTGAGGCAACTGCAGAAGCCGGGGATATGAAAAGGCACCGAGAGATTGGAGGTGAACAGACGCGGCGTGTGTGTGTGTGTGTGTGTGTGTGTGTGTGTTTGCATGTGTTTATCCCCTAGCCTTTGTTTGATCTTACCGACTGGGGCCCTGAAACGCCGCGGCACCGGGGATGATAACTTCCCCGCGAGAGCGTGGATTCATGTGCGTGCAGGCGGAGGTGTGTGTGTGTGTGTGTGTGTGTGTGTGTGTGTGTGTGTGTGTGTGTGTGTGGAGGGAGGGTGGGGGGGCAGAAAACACAACTTCCCCGTCCTTCGAAACGCCGGCGGCCATCTTTAAACGCATGCATATCCATGTGCGCATGCACGTACGCGATCACCCATGCGTGATCCATCTCCCGTGTGCCATCGGGATCGGCTGGAGAGGACGGAGGAGGAAGAGGAGGAGGAGGGAGAAGAAGAGGAGGAGGAAGAGGAGGAGGAGGAGGAGGAGGAGGAGGGAGAGGAGGAGGAGGAGGAGGAGGAGGCGGAGGGAGAAGAAGAGGAGGAGGAAGAGGAGGAGGAGGAGGAGGAGGAGGAGGAGAAGAAGAGGAGGAGGAAGAGGAGGAGGAAGAGGAGGAAGAAGAGGAGGAAGGGGAGGAGGAGGAGGGAGAAGAAGAGGAGGAGGAAGAGGAGGAGGAAGAGGAGGAAGAAGAGGAGGGGGAGGAAGAGGAGGAGGAAGAGGAGGAGGAGGAGGAGGAGGAGGAGGGAGAAGAAGAGAGGAGGAAGAGGAGGAGGAAGAGGAGGAAGAAGAGGAGGAAGGGGAGGAGGAGGAGGGAGAAGAAGAGGAGGAGGAAGAGGAGGAAGAAGAGGAGGGGGAGGAAGAGGAGGAGGAAGAGGAGGAGGAGGAGGAGGAGGAGGAGGGAGAAGAAGAGGAGGAGGAAGAGGAGGAAGAAGAGGAAGAAGAGGAGGAAGAAGAGGAAGAAGAGGAGGGGGAGGAAGAAGAGGAGGGGGAGAAGAGGAGGAGGAGGAGGGAGAAGAAGAGGAGCAAGAAGAAGAGGAGGAGGAGGAAGAGGAGAAGAAGAGGAGGGAGAAGAAGAGGAGGAAGGAGGAAGAAGAGGAAGAAGAGGAGGGAGAAGAAGAGGAGGTGAGAAGAAGAGGAGGAGGAAGATGAGGAAAGTGATGGAAGGTGTCCGGGGGTGAGGAGCGGCTGAGGAGCGGCTGAGGAGCGGAGATGAAGCGGCGGCGGGAGGTTCGCGTCAAAGGGCACAGGAGGGATGTGAGAGCGGGAGGAGGGACGGAAGAGGACGCGCCGAAATTGGTAAAGGAAGAGAAGGGAGGACAGATGTGCTGACTGCTGATTGGATGGAAAACAAGGGGAAGAGGGGAGACAAAAGAGGGGTGGGGGGGGAGAAGGAGGAGCGGGAGAGTCTGTCACCTCCAGTCAGCGGCTATTAGCGGGAGCAGCAGCTCTGAGACGCCATCCCTCATTCTGCTCCGGCAAGCGCGGGCACAATTAGACACACACACATGCACACACCTTCATGCACATGCTCATCCATCCATCTTTCTCCCCCTCATAAGAGTGTGTGTGTGCGTGTGGCTGAGACTAATTGAGTGTGTGTGTGTGTGTGTCGGGCTGAGTCTGAGCCACCGTGTTTTTCTCTCCGTCGCCTGCGCGTGTTCTTTAAAGTGTGTGTCCTGAGCGTGTGTGCGTGTGTGTGTGTGTGTGTGTGTGTGCGCGCGCAAAATAAAAATACTTAGAAGAAGCGTGAACGTCCTTGTATTTGATCTGCTTGTTCACGTACACCTCCCTCCCTCCCTCTGTCTGCCTGCCTCTGCGTGTGTGTGTGTGTGTGTGTGTGTGTGTGTGTGTTTCTCCGGCGCAGGGCCCGGTGCCCAGGCCTGAGAGTGACTGATAGAGTCCCTGCCAACTTGAGCTGCCACAGCCTCTCCGCCTGCACCCATGTCCCGGTCCTG
>NC_141311.1:817500-825000 GCF_037954325.1 Fistularia commersonii
CGCAGCAGGCGGGCTGATGTCTCACATCCCCCCCGTGGCCTCGGCAGCCATGTGACAGTCAGCCGGTCACGAGCGAGCCAGAAGCTAAGCTAAAGGCTACGCCGGAAAATCCATCCGACGCACGTTCTCCTTCTGACGGAACCAGAGGAACCCGGTCAAACACCAGCCTTCTGAGTCCCACAGAGACACGCTGGACCGGAAGCTTCTGCACCTGAGCGGTTAGCGCTTCCACCTCACTGCAGAAGGTCCGCGGGTGAATTCCCACAGGAGGCCTTCCTGTGTGGAGCCTCCATGTTCTCCCCGTGTCTGCGTGGGGTTCCTCAGGGTTCTCCGGGTTCCTCCCACAGGCAAAACACATGCAGAAGGTTCATGGAGACCCGGCGTGGTCCACGGGTGTGAATGAGAGGATGTGTCTCTACATGATGCGTGGTCTCCATGCGTGTCCAGGGTGAACCGCCTCTCGTCCCACCTCAGCTGGGATAGGCAGAGCGAGCGGCGCCGGGAATGAACGAGTGAATGAATGAATAAACAACCACAGGCCCTGGAGCTCCTCTTCTCCAGCTGGACCAAACCAGGTGAAGAAGGTGAAGAAGAACCCGGAACTTCACGGTAACTCCAAACACCTCGGCTTCCGATCCGGTTTCCTCCAAACGCCAAACCTGACACTCCTTGATTTTAGCTTGTTTTTTTTTTTTTTGTTTTTTTTTTTTTTTTTTTTCCAGGAAAACCTTTCAGAAAGCCTCTGAAGACCTCCACGCCGCCGCCGCCCGTCTCCCCCCCGCCTTCCGGTCCACGGTGAGTCAGCGAGCCGTGACGCCGCCCAAACGTAATCCTTCGGGGAGGCTCATTGATAAGTCCGGGCTGAGGTTGCCTTTATCGGCGTCTGATAAGGACAGGTCAGGAAAAACAAAGCGAAACGGCGCAAATGGCGAGCGCGGCGAGCGCGGCGAGCCTCTCCAGACGGCGTCCGAGCTCCGCGGAGGGAAGCCGTGATTAATAACCAAAAATAAGAGCGCGTCCTTTTCCCACAAATTAATTCCATCACGTGATTCTCTGATAAAGTATCTGCCACTCGCGCTGTAATTAATTATCAATAATTGTCTCAGGAAGTGCCAGCGGACCCTCACGCTCAACTCATTTTCTCTCTCTCACACACACACACACACACACACACACACACACACACAGACAGGCGTGTTCGTGTAGCATGTGTTGTGCAGTAGCTGCGTTTGGTCGGCTGCAAGACGTGGAAAATGTAGTTCACAGTGTGTGTGCCTGTGCGTGGATGCTCACGGAACCGAGTCGGTGTGTGTGTGTGTGTGTGTGTGTGTGTGTGTGTGTGTGTGTGTGTGGGAAGGTGATAAGCACCTGGGCCCCGAGGCAGCCTTCAGATTTCCCCTCACGTCCTCAGTGAAATCAGCCCAATCACTGCACTGTCATCTGCCTTCCACCGGAGAGAGGCCCGCGCTGGATCCTGACACGCTCATTTGACTAGCACTTTGCACACACACACACACACACACACACACACACACACGATAACGTGTGCGTGCAGTAATCACTCACACATGCCCACTAGGCCTTCCTGTTTCCCCCAAAAAATCGAGTTCAAACAAAACCGCAGAGGGAGAAATGTTTTGGATCCGTCTTTTTTTTTTTTGCAGGGGAGGTGTGTGTATGTGTGTGTGTGTGTGTGTGTGTGTGTGTGTGTGTGTGTGTGTGTGTGTGTGTGTGTGAGAGAGAGGGGGGGGGATTCAGACCTGAATGGAGGAGTTATTGTTTATAGGGGGACGGGTCCCACCTGCCAGCTGAGAACTTTAACCCTTTGCTGTCCAGTGGAATCACGATGGTTCCTGCAAATGCAGCTGGACGTGCATTAAGGGAACGTCCTTTACCCCCCCCACCCACTTCAATCAGATAAACAAGGGTGTGTGATACACACTCACACACACACACTCATGCCTGCGTGTCACCGTGACATCCCCGTGACCTAAAAAGCGTCCCCGGAGCGACGTGCAGGGACGGACAAGGGGAAGCTGAGCGCCTAGACAACAGCGCCGACTTAAGACTGAACCCGGATGCTCATGTGTGTGTGTGTGTGTGTGTGTGTGTGTGTGTGTGTGTGTGTGTATCACACGTCTGCGAGTCCGCTGGCGTGCATGCGCGGAGGAGGGGATTCGTGCAGGGGGCGCATTAAATCTGCATGTGTTTGTGTTTGCGTGTGTGTTCTGTGTGCATGCGTGGTGGCAGGGGCTGCACACACTGCTGTTCTCCTGTCAGCGTGATTAGAAGGCTGCACAAACATGGCGAGAGGGAAGGGGGGGAGGACGGGCGGGGGGTCGGGGTGAGATATGGGGGAGGGCGGCCGGGCGGAGGGGATCTTCAAAGCATATCAGGCCGGCCAGTGGACACGTACATTATTCCTCTGTCTCTCTCTCGTTTCCAAGCGTGCACACAAGCACCCAAGGGTACAGTGAGGTCATTTTAGCCCTGACAAACAACCCCTCCCACCCCGCCCCCCTGCTGCTTTCAAAGTTTCAGTTTCACACACACACGCACACACACACACAGACAAACACACACACACACACACATATGCATGCGCGCGCACATTCACCTTGCTTTTCCTTCCTAACCCCATAGGAGGTGTTGGTTGTGTAAGTGCGAGTGGCCTATATATACGTGCGGGTGTGAATATGCACATGTGCGTGTGTGCGCGTGTGCGCGCGCGTGCGTTTATGCGCGCGTGTGCACGTGCGCGCACGCCCGTGTTTGATGAACGGTCTCCATGACAACAACAGCACCGGCAAAAAAACCCCCATGGGCTCATTTACATATTCAAGTGCAACGGCGTAGTTGAATTACAGCCGGAAATTGAATGGCTCAATCAATAGAGTGGTTGGGAGGAGGGAGGGGGCACGGATAATGGATGGAGGGGATGAAGGAGGGATAGAAAGGGGAGGAGGTGGAGGAGGTCTTGAGAAGCGGCGGGTGTGTGGGGGGTTCGGGGGCGCTGGTGTGGGCTGACAGGAAGCTGGGCTGAGATGATGCAATGGAGCATCATTTTATGTACATGGATCTGCCCCCCCCCCACCCCCCCACACACACACACCTTTTCGGACGACCCATTTTTATTGTCCTCCAGAGGTTCAAAGGGACCCAGAATGGGTTGTGAGATGGCAAATGTGTGTGTGTGTGTGTGTGTGTGTGTGTGTGTGTGTGTGAGAGTGGGTGCTGGGAAAGGCAGCTGTCATTTTGCAGTTGAATCTGTCAGAATCACCGTGACCTATCATTGCCCCCCCAACAATCCATCACAACGTTTTACACACACACACACACGCATGCACACGCACACACACGTGCACGTGGCTGACGAGAGTGGCGCCCCAAACCAGGAACACACCCGCCTCCATACACGGGTCCATACACGTGGTGTTCAGACATCTGGGACCAGAACCCGGGCCTCTTGCTGCGTCTCCTGAACATACCATAATATCTCCTCTCCTGACCTCCTGGCGTTTGGAGGCAGCGCAGGAGGAGAGCCTGCGACGTTGAAGATCCTTCACTCGTTCCTTCATTCTCGCCCTGACCGGGGTTCGACCCGAGCCGGCTCGTCTCGGCGTCGGAGACTCGGTATTGAACCTTCTGGCGTCCTCCTGCGAGCGTGAGCGCTCCACGGCGTGCGGAGGCGTGGAGGACGCCGCATCCCTGGCCCACTTTTCCGAAAAGCTCCCCGCTCCACGGCGCCGGGAGCGAGCGGCCGCCGGGAGCCAATCAGCCACGGGGTTGTTTCCTCTCGGGGGAGCTCAGCACGGTGGCACAAACCCAAAGGTCAGGGGTCGAAGGAGGGGAGGGGCCTACAGATTAGCCAGCCGTTGCATTATCCGGCGTGTGTGTGTGTGTGTGTGTGTGTGTGTGTGTGTGTGCCGTCTTTTTGTCCTCACACCCCGTCTGGATTTGGCGCAGTGGTGTAACAGGACGACCGGCCGAGGACGAGACCTTATATCAGCAGTCGGCGTGACAATGGAGCCCCAGTGGTCACGGGGACGGGCGGGGGGGCGCAGAAGGATGAGGAGGAGGAGGCGTAAGAGCACGGTGGGGGAGGGGGGGTCAAGTCTGCTGGAGAAATCAGTGATGGGGAAAATGGATGGGGGTGGGGAAGGTGCGGGAGGGGGGGCACTAATGGCCCGAAGACACAGCTGGCTGCAGACACCCAAGGACAGAGAGGCCGAGAGAGAGAGAGAGAGAGAGAGAGAGAACGAGAGAGGGGGGTGTAAAGATGATAAAAATAGAGGAGCGAGCGCGAGAGAGGCGTCTCGTCATCACAACAGACGAGGGGGGGCGGGAAGGTTATTTTCTTGTCATGCCTTTTGCATCTGTTCTGGCACCGCTGCCATGCATGTCAATGAATTACCCACGGAACAATGGCGGCTCCTCACGTTAATGAACATAAACGATGGGACGGGGGGGCGGAGGAGGGGGGGGGGGGGGGGGGTGCGGCTAAAACGGCATGAAATTCTCTCCGGTTGATCGCCTTCCGTTCCAAACATTTTACGACCGCGATCGGCGTTCGAGGGGACGGCCGGCGGCGCCATCGGCCGGCGATCGCGCGGATTTTCCGACTCGGGGCTCCTACATTACCCACAACGCCCCGGCCCCGCCGCCATTAGCACCTGATCCGCTAACCTTGACGATGACATTATGCACGCCGAATATATTAGCGTGTGCGCGCGTGTCCGCGAGAGAGGATGCGACCGCTCGGATGAGATGGGAATTTGCAAATCGTGTGTCATCCCAAAGCCGAGATCAGGGGCGGAGAGGGGAAAGGGGGGGCGCGGACCCGTTAATGAAGTGTAATATGGGAGATGGTAGGATGCAAAAAAAAGAGGAGAGGAGCGGCGTTAGGCGAACAGATGCGGGCTGAAGACGGGGGTAAACGGCGGAAGGGGAAAATGGAGGAAGGCGGGAGAGAAAAGAGGCAAGGTTTTTTTTTTTTTTTTTCAGGGGGGGGTTTAGAGGGCGACGCAGTGTGGATGCTGATGGCGAGGGGGGGGGCGGAAAGCCTGAAACAGAAACACGGCGAGAAAGACGGCGAACAGAGGGAAGAAAAGAGGCAGAGCAGGAGGAGGAGGAGGGAAGCAGCATGAAAGGTTAAATAGAGAAAGCGGAGCGGGAACGACGCAAAGCGGAAGCGGCTGGAAGGAAGGGGAGGAAAAAAAACAGCGAAAGATTCAGGCGCTGAGAAAGTAGATAAAGAGACGGGGAAATGAGAGGAGGAAGGGGTGGGAGGGGTTTAAAGGAGGAGGAGGAGGAGGGCTGCCGAAAGGAAAGATGGAACTGTTTAAGGGAGGAGGTGGAGGCGGGAGGAGGATGGAGGAGTGCAGGTGATGCCGGAGGAGGGCGCCCAGGAATTAGACGGTGTCTCATTTCGCCCTCTTTTCACCGTCGGCAGCGCCGTCTTGACCCCTCGTGACCCCGAATCCCGATTGGTCGAGCCGCAGAATCGTCCCTCGGTCCCCGGCGGCGGGACGGCGGTCTCCGCGCGGCCCGTTTTCCACACAAAGCTCGTTTTTCACCTGAAAACCAGATCTGCCGCGCACGTGTGTTTGAGCTCGCCGTGTGTGTAAACCCGGTGCTCATGCGAGATACGGCCGCCGCGGCCACGTGAATAAATATCGCCGTGGCGATAGCCCGGGGTTTGTTGACCGCTCCCGTGTTTAAATTTGCACCGCGGCTTCTCGCGGTGACGCTCGTGACTCGCTCTCGTTTCGAGCGCTAACGCGCTAAAAGCGACGGCGCGGTCGACGCCGACCCCGCTGTGATTTTCTCTCCGCCGCCGGGAAAAAAAATAAAAGCTGTTCCGGCCCGGCGCGTCTAATTGCGCCACGCGAACGACGGAACGAGGTGTTTTTTTCCGGAGAGCCGGATTCGCTCGGGAGCGCCGGATGGTGCTACATGCTAACGCCGTCTCCCCAGGATTTGCTAATAGCCAGTTAAGCTGTTGCATTCTAATTCGTTCCCCGCCGCTCGTCTGCCACCCGGCCATTACAGCCGCTTCGCCTCCCGTCTGACTGGCGGAGATCTCATTACAAATCTCCGAGGCCACGCCAGCCTCCGTCAGCGGCCTTCCCCTCATCCATCTTTCACTCCATCCTTCCCTTGTCTCATTCATCTCCTCCCCTGCTCTTTGCCCTTCCCCTCTCCCGCTCCTTTTAGTATGCATTGCTGTGCAGCTTATAGCTGCAGGTAAGAGCCGATGCTTATGCATGAGCCCCCCCCCGCTTACCGCTCCCTCTGTGTGTGTGTGTGCACGCGCACATGTGTGTGTGTGTGATGTCACGGATTAGCGAGCATGTGTCGGCGAACGAGTGTGTGCATGCAAATCAGAGCTTGCGGAGTGTGTTCCTCCGCCGCGAGGAGAACAATGGCGGACGGGAGCCCGATTTGGCCGCCGCTCGTGTGCGTGGCGGGACAAAAAAAAACGCGCCTCCACACACACACACACACACACACACACACACACACTTGTACGCGATCATACACGTTGCGTGTGGCGTCGCAGATGGCCGCTGTGATTCCGGAGGTGTGTAGGTGTGCGCACGTGTGCGATTGATCACTAATCTCGTTCTCTCCCAGGTGCTTTACCATTCAGCCGGCTTCAATCTCCCTCCCTCGACTTGCCTCTCGCTGTTTCCCGGCGTAAAGGCTCGACACACACTATTTTATCTTCATTAAGCGAGATGATAGGTGTAATAAAGCGGTATTAAAGCGCAGAATGGCCTGGCAGCTCCGTTCTCCGCATTCATTATGTTTTGCTCGGCGCAGCGGAAATACATCCTAACGAGTGAGATAATTGATGATATCAAATTGTAATTTAATTGAAGAAAAAAAAAAAATCGGGCTTAGCCTTATCCTCCACGTAAGCCCCAGGTGACGCCGTTTTGTATGTCAATAGGCGAGTGTGTGCGTGTGTGTGCGCGCGCTCTCAGCCTTGCTACCATGGCTACTGCTAGGTCAGTCGATAGATATCTGAGCGGGAGAGGTCATTAGCATCTCCCTCATGTTTTCCCGGCATGAGAACATCAGTAATTAGCCAGATCCCGTCTCCGTGCCTGTTTGCCCTCCCGTCTGGGCGGCCGAACAACACGCCTCCATCACAGGCCGCCTCTGACGTCCCAGCCGCCATTTGTTTGCGTTCTCTCCGCTCGCTGTTTTTGTTTTAAGGTCGGGGGGAGTTCGCTTCCCTCGCTCTTAAATGGTAGCATTTGACACATGGCGAATGAACAGCGTGTGTGTGTGTGTGTGTGTGTCTGTGCATGTGTGTGTGTGTGTCTGTGTGCATCCAAAATGATGAGCAATAACATAAAAAAAAGAGAAAGTCCTCTGCCCTCACATTACCGCCGCCTCTCTTTAACCTCTCTCTCACGCAGAGCGAAAAAAAGGAAGGAAAGGAACGAGGCAAACAAGGAGCGAGAGATAAGGGAGGGAGAGCAAACAGTG
>NC_141311.1:827500-830000 GCF_037954325.1 Fistularia commersonii
CATCCCACCATCCAGCACTAAGTACCCCCTCCAGATCAAACAAGCAGCACACAGTTACCAGCATACAGATGAGCCCGTCCTCCTCCTTCCTCCCCCTCCTCACTTTCTCTCGCTCATCACACCCTCTGTCGTCTTTTCCCCGCAGTAACCTCTTGCCCCCCCCCGCCGCCGCCGCCGCCGCCGCCATCTCTCTCTGATGTTCTTTGCTCTGATGGGGGGAGGAGGGGGTACGTCAGCCCTCTCTAGACAAAAACACCAGCGTGGTTGGCCCAATAAAAACATATTACCTACAAGCTGCATTAGGCCTAACAGGAGCGTAAACACACACACATACAGACACACACATACAGGAAAACACACACACACACACGCAGGAGGGTAGGCGGGCGGGCATCCCATAGCCGCAGAACAAAACAAAACACTACCTTTCATTCCAATAAACATTGGCTCCCCCTTCCGCTCCGTCATTGATATTTGCACACACACGCACACGGACACACACACAGTGCTAAAGGGATCCGAACAGAACGCGAACCCGATGTCTGGTCCGGCGGTGGGAACGGAGTGTGAACCCCTGGCTTTCCGGTCTGTTTACATTCTGGGCTAATTCGTCCTAAGACCTGATCTGGATGGGCGAACGGCCTCGGCGAGGGGACGGGGGAAGGTGCGGTCACCGCGGAGACGTCCTCGCCGTCCTCGCCGTCGATTCCTTCTCCTCCAGCCTAAACAAACTGCATAATTAAGTAATTACCTCCTCCCTACAAACGGCGAAGACTCTGGCGACGCGTGCTCTCGGTGTGTTATGAATCATCCGACAAAAATAGGTCACCCAGACAAGACAAGGACTGCTGATCTACAGCGGAAGGAGCTAGCAGAAGCGCTGCAGCTACCGCCCCTCCCCCCCTGCATCTGCAGAGCCAGCTAGCGGAGGGGATGCTTATGAACGCGCCGCTAAAAAGGAAATTTAAAACCCCGGAAGTTTGTCGCTTTTAGGCCCGAAAACTTTTAAACGCAAACGAGCGTCGGCCGCGTCCGGACGGGGAACCCCGTTTCGGTCGAACCCCCTCCCGGGATTCAGAAGCTCCTGGACCCGCAGGCGGACGGTTTTGGAGCATCAAGTGTTGCTGCTAGCTGGAAAACACATTTTTCCTCCAAACAAAGGGTTAATCACAGGTGAAGACACCACAGAAGAAGACTTTATATGAGTCATATTTGGAGCGTCCACCGTCATGAGCCGCCGTGTGAGTGTGTGTGTTTGTGTGTGTGTGTGTGTGTGTGTGTGGGCGCGTGTTTAAACGCTGAAGTCCTGTTGCTCCCTTCGCCTTTCTCTAACGAAGGACAAACATTCTCCCTCCATCTCAGCGGCTAATAGCCCCGCACAGTAAATAACCCGGAGCCCGCGGGGCAATTAGGCGGGTACCCGGGGCTGACAGCGCCGCTCGTAAACACGCCGACACATCCGGGGCACAAATGCAGACTTTGGCGATGGAGTCGCAAGCCGGAGCCAAAGCGGACGTGAAATTGGTGTAAACAACTCAGTGGATCAATGTGGCGGCGGCGAGACCGCCCTCCTCTCCTCGCCCCTCGCGTCCGCAACCCGTTTGGGGTTTGAGACGCACGTTAGCCGCCCTCACCTTCCCCTCGCCGCCGCCGCGAGGGGACGCCGGTTTCCGCGCGACGTTTGCCGACCGCCTACGCACAAAGACCCGCTCTCCACATGGCCTGCCGACGCCTGGCGACGCCTGGCGACGCCTGCCGATCTCCATGATAATCAGGCCCCTTTCATGGCGTTGCATCATGCAGGGAACCCGCTGCTCGCCGGAATGTGTTCGAGGGAGAAAACAGGCGAAGCAAAGGGGGGGTGACTTTCTGTGCATTTTGGTGTGTGTGAGTGTGTGTGTGTGTGTGTGTGAGACTATTTTTGTCCGGCCTGAAACCTGGAAGCCTGCTAAATCTGTAACACCGCAAACCCCGAGGGACAGGAATGTGGGAGGGACGGTCGGGCGGTTCGACGGCGGTGACGGCGAAGGTGAGGCTGGTAAACACATTGTCGGTGACAAGTCCCTACCAAGATAGCAGACCTCCGTGTGTGTGCGCGCTTGTGTGTGCTCGGGTGCGTGCGTGGTGTATGTATGTGTGTGTTTGTGTGTGTGTGTGTGTGTGTGAGACCGGCAGCCTCCTCTCCGTGGCCTCAGCTGTGTGTTTGAGCGACACGTTGCCAAACCAGCGAGCCGGGTCTTGTCTTATCGGTTTCCGGTGACTACAACAAAAAACCTGTTCAAGCCACACACACACACACACACACACACACACACACACACACACACACTCAGGGTCAGGAGGCATAGGATGTATGGATATTTAGCATGATGTGTGTGTGTGAGGACGCTTTCCAGGCACTCGAGACTAAGATATAGGTCTGTAAACAGTGTGCATACACACACACACACACACCTGTACACACACTTGCACACAAACACATATGTGCACACACCGGTGC
>NC_141311.1:837500-842500 GCF_037954325.1 Fistularia commersonii
AAGGTCGCCGGGACCTGGCCCAGGTTTCTGCCCGTCCCCCCGGGGGAACGCTGGCGTCCTGAAAATGCTGGGAATGGAAATGTAGACCGCGCTGTGGTTTGCTACCACGTAAAATTAAGTGCCAGATTTTATTTATTTATTTTGTTTTTATTTCATTCAATTTTGTTTTTTTTTGCTTTCTAATGTAATGAAGTTAAACTCTACTTGTTTTTATTCCTTTCAGAAAGTACCCGTACCCGTGAGGTCAGATAAATCTTTCATATATTCTAGAACAATCGGTGTTTGTCATCCTGTCTTTTTGAGTTTGGGTGGATCCTCACATTCAAGGCTTTTCCAGGTTGAATTGACACATTTCTGCAACAGAAATCAAGCGATACGTCCTTGATTTTTCATCGTTTTACCTTTTAAATGTTGAATTTCCTATTGAATTAAAGTGCATACTCTCCTGGTAAAGACGGCTCTCTGGAGCTAATTCCATTTATTACTCTGCCAGGTCCTCCAACTAATATATGCACAATATTTGACATTTTTTTAAGAGATAAAGATTGAGTGTGAATAAGCACACATAATTAGGAAACGATGGGGTTCTAAACTTAAAAAAAGAAAGCAGATTTAAATATGTGACTGTGTGTTTCAGTGGATTACCCCCCCCCTTCCCGCCCCCGGCCGCTGCAGGTTTTTTTTAATTTTTATTGCACACTTTTAATCGTTTTTAGCAAACAGGTGTTCACAGTAACAAGGCGATAGCAGGAAAACAGAAGCAGGTCATTGCGCGGTGAAGCCCGTCAGTTCGTGGAAATATTTACACCGTGGAGCGAATCTCATCCTCTTCCCGCTGCCAAAACCCCCCCGAGAACATTCAAGTACAAGGTTTCCCAGAGGTTAGCGCGGATCATTGCACAGGCGGCGCCTCAATAACTTAAAGAAAGCTTCGTTGTTTTATCCCTATTTTAAAAAAATAACACCCTTCAACAGAACAGAAATGCAAATAGTTTCCAGAGGCTGAAGGTCCCTGATGTTTAAAGCGTCGTAAAGAATTGGATTCCACCGCTCGCCGCTTCTGTGACGTCGAGAATGTCGTCGGAAGGTGAAAACGATAAACGTCGAATCTCTCCGCGGTCGGTCTCGCTGCCCTGGCGTCCCGTCCTCTTCTTCCCGGGAGACGAGACCAATGACAACAGAAAGCGTTTTCTCGTCGGCGAACCCTGCGGACGCTGGTTTGGTTAGACTCTAATCAAACACAGATTCCCCTCAATTCCGAAAACAAACAAGACAGAAACCGGGACACGGCAGCGACCCTTTATCTCTGGTGCGACAAAAAACCCCAAAAAAAGAATAAAATACATGGGTTCCAGATACAAAGTCTGCGCGGGGTCACAGTCTGTCAGCGTCTCTTCGCGACAAACCCGCTTTTCTGCGGCGGCGCGGAGGAGAAGTCTCGGAATTCACTGAATTCAGCCGGATAGGAGGTCCCGTCCCGTCCCGCCGCGCTCGGGTCTCCAGCCCTCACTACCTGTGGCCGCGGTGTGTGGCCGCGTCCCCGACGAGGTCCTCCTCCACCACGTTGGCCAGGCCCTCCTTCTCCAGGCAGCCGTCCAGGACCCGGAGCACCAGCCGCAGCCGGCGGTCCAGGGCCCGCAGGTGGGGCTGGATGAGGACGGGGGACAGACGGTCTCGGAGAAGAGACTCCTCCATCAGGGAGCTCAGCCGATACTCCTCCTTGGCCAGCAGCTGCAGACGGAGGTACGTGGACTTCCTCACCCTGGAGACAAGGACGGAGGCGTTACGGACGGCCGGCGACAGTTTCGCTCAGAGATTCGGGTTCGCCGTGATCTCGTCCCTGAAGGACGGCGTCTCATGACGATAGGATGATTTCAGGAGGCGCCTGGACCTCTGCACTTCTGGACTCACGACGCCCCGGCTTCCGACCTGCATCTGGAGATCTCTGAGGCCACGACTGGGTGTCTGTCGTGTTTGTCTTTTAGCGGCTGCACAGGAGAGGGTGAATGGCTGCGTGTCCCCGTGGAGCTCCGGGGAGAACCCGGAGCCTTAAAAATGACGAACGGGTGAAGGAATGCGAGCGATCCGAACGTCTGACCTGCAGCACTGGCTCAGAGGCACCAGGATGGACATCTCGTCGTGGGAGTGTTTTCCAAAGCTGCGGGGTTAAAGGGACCACAGTTGCTAATAGTTCGTTGAACATTTGCAGCTTTCTGCATCGAGCGGCGTTAGCGTTAGCGTTAGCATTACCCTCTTCCGTTGTCCAGGTGAATGATGAAGGTGTCGTTTCCAAACTTCTCGAACGTTTCATAGTGGTGGCGGTCCATGTTCCCTGGAGAGAGAGGAAGAGGACGGGCAACACAGGCGGGCCGTTACTGCATGAGTTACTGAGGAGACAACGCTGACATGAAGATGGTGGGGAAGAGCAGCCATGGCTTTGGAGACACTGAGGAGAAGACCGGAGGCAGGGGTGAAGATGTGAAGGTTCCTCTTTGGGAGAGAGGAGGATGGAGAAGATCAGGAAGGAGTCCGTCAGAGGGACGGCACATGGTAGATGTTCTGGAGATAAAGTCTCATTGAGATGGTTTGGACGTGGACAGAGGAGGGATGGAGAAAATCTAGGGAGAAGGATGCTGAGGCTGGAGGAGAACCAGAGAGGAGGTCTATGGATGGAGGGGAGGAGGACAGGAGGGTAGTAGGTGGGAAAGGAGAGGGTTAGATGGAGGCGGCTGATTGGCTGGGGGTTAGATGGAGGCGGCTGATTGGCCGAGGGTTAGATGGGGGCGGCTGATTGGTCGAGGGTTAGATGGAGGCGGCTGATTGGCCGAGGGTTAGATGGAGGCGGCTGATTGGCCGAGGGTTAGTTGGAGGCAGATGATTGGCTGAGGGTTAGATGGAGGCGGCTGATTGGCTGAGGCCCCTGAAGGCAGCATCACAAAGGGCCACAGAGAGACAGTCCTGCTCTTTGCTGAATCCCGGAGTTCAAACTCCTTCTACATCATCCCTGTCTTCTAAAAGCGACGGAGGTTTTTCGCTTCAGCGAGGAGTTTCTCTCCTCTCCAGTTCAGGGTCGACGTCGGCGTCACGCCTTTTCCCACAGCAGGCTGGACGGTAGGCAGACGTGTCTCCCTCCCGCCGACTCACCCATCAGGAAGTCGAAGATGGTCATGTCCATGACGTCCAGGAGTCGAGTGCCGCGGTCGTACGGAGGCGTTTGCTTCACCTCGTCGCAGTAATCTGGATCCACCTCCCACCTGGGAAACCCACCAAACCCCCCGGTCAGTGCCGACCCAAGGACGGCGGCGGGTCGGCGGCGCTTCGACCGGGCCCTCACTCTGCTTTCTTGCGTTTGTGGTAGGAGCGTCTCCAGGGGTTCCTCCAGGTCTTGCGTTTGGCGAGGTTCAGGTCGGGCAGGAAGGCGGCGAGCGAGCCCTCGATCTGGTCCGGCTTCCCGCAGAGGGCGTGCTCGGTGGAGCAGTAGTACGAGCACTCGCCGTAGAAGCAGATGTTATTGGCTGGGGAGGACGACAGAAGACACAAACGCTCTTTAGACACCAGGATGGAGGAGCTTCACCTTTGACCCCTTTGGTGAAATAAGGAAGTAGAGCAGGAGGCACGGAGGACAGGGCGCTAACGTTAGCACGCTACCTCCTTAAATTTGCTAAATCGGACTTTAATGGTCTCGGCGGAACGCTGGTTTTTGGACCGACCTGTGGACACGTGCGCCCTGCCATCGCCATGAGATGAAGAAAAAAGGAGAAGAACCCCCTGTTGTCTTTCACATTGCAGGTTCTTTTATCAATATTAAAGCTTTTATGGTATCATGCTAGCCGTTAGCCTGTAGCTGTTAGCTGGTGTTATTAGTATGAGGTGATCGGTCTCTCCCGACCCTCATAGCTTCTCTGCCTCCATTTCACTGCTGCTTTCTATCTTTCTGTCCTTCTCTCTGTTTTTTAACCCCGCCGGTCGAGGCAGAAGGCCGTCCGCTCGCCCTTCGGGTTCCTGCAGATGATCTGAAAGAGTGTGGTGGCCATGACTCGTCTCCAAGATGGCGTCACCTGTCTCCCCTGTGGAACCCCGAGCTACAAGCCCTTCTCACGGCTGAGCCAAGGTGCTTTCTGGGATGCGGTGTTGCTATAGCAACGGCGCCGTCGGAAACCTTCCCGCCGGTCGGCCTTTAAAACCCAGCGGGCGCTCGCCCTTGAGGGAGGCGCTGAGAAGCTCGCTCGCCTACCTGGGGAGATGAAGAACGTCCTCCAGAGCTTCTTGTCTCGTGTCACGTCCCTGATCTCCCTCGTCATGTTGACGAGCCGTCCCGCCACCGGGGGAACCCTCCGGAAGTCCAGGATCCTGCGGGCGGAGAACGACGAGACGAGGCGGCGTGACGCATATTTACATGATGACGCAGAAACACACGCACTTATTTTCTGTCTGCAGCTGTTTGAGCCAGACTTCCGCAGAGCTCGGGCGGCCACACCTGTCACCGCGGCCACCAACAATTACACAACTGAGAGTGTGTTATTAATCCCGTGTTGTGTGTCTGCAGGGACCCGGATCTCCTTACGTAAGAACACTGCTCCCATTCAGGGCCTGTTTGGTCGCTCCCTCTGTATGTTTGCGACCAAATGACCCGTGGGAGATTAAGCCTAAGTCCCCTGGGAGCGGCGGCGGGACGGGCCGGGGCGGCCGAGTCGAGGAAATCCAAGCCTACAGAGGGACGCATTCAGGGCCAGCAAAGTGCACCGTCATTTCGGGGGCCCTTGCGACAAAGGAGAACCTGTGTGTGTGTGTGTGTGTGTGTGTGTGAGAGCGTTCTCACGACTGTTGTCGCGCACCCCTGCCCGCAACGCCCGGCTGAGTTACTGCAGGTGGCGAGATAGGATTACCCAGATTTACATGTCCTTACTGGAGAGCGGGCGATGCTGCCGCCCCGCTCTGATGGGAGGAGAGCAGAACGCCGTTAAATCATTGGTGTCGTCGCCGCCGGAATCGTCCCTTCT
>NC_141311.1:847500-932500 GCF_037954325.1 Fistularia commersonii
AGAACATGGAGGCTCCACACAGGAGGTGAGGATCCAAGCAGGGACCTTCTGGCCGTGAGGAGACCCCTGGACGCCGGCCCTCATCGGCGCCACAGCCTTGTTTATCCCATTTCTCTCCCGAGCCGTTGGGTGGTGGTGGAGGCTGCAGGTCAGTGAATCGCCTCTTTAAGATTTGGAGAGCATTAATGGAGGAGCGATTCATTCATAATTAATTAGCAGCGATGCGGTTTGGTTCAATTAATAAAGACTTTGGTGTGCAGTTTATTTTAAAATCCCACTAATGTGGCTAAGCGGTGGAAAATCCCTGCATGAAATGAAGGTCTTATGAAGAAAACATTAATGCAATGATTATGTTTTATGAATTATTAATATAATGCCTGAAAAGGAGTTCATCACCTGCACCCGCTATTTATTGCCACTTGAGTGGGATCTGTTTTTTTTAATTTGTCCAGAAGGAGTGTTGGAGGACCGGATCATTTCAGTTTGTGGAGACCACCTGCTGGGTTCCCCGCTGACAGACAGCTGCAGGGAGGAAGGATCAGATCGCACATCTGGAGATAAACACCTCCTCATCCTCTGCAGAGAACGCTGAGGATCCAGAGGACGGTGAGGATCCAGAGGACGCTGAGGATCCAGAGGACAGTGAGGATCCAGAAGACGGTGAGGATCCAGAGGACGCTGAAGATCCAGAGGATGGTGAGGATCCAGAAGCCATCAGAGATCTGTCTTCTGCTGGTGGATGTGCACCAAGAAACGGCAGGGTCCCTCAGGACCTGATCCAGAGCCCCCATTCCACTCAGCGACTGTCTGGACGTCTTCTGCTCGCTATTTCCACTGTCATTAACAATTAATGTCTTTGTCATGACACACACACACACACACACACACACACACACACACACACACACACACACACACACACACACACACACACACACAGCCAAAAGAAAGAGATCAAATCCCCTGTTTTCTCTACTGCTTATGTACATGAACCAGCTCTAATTCATCCATTCATTCTCCGTACTGGCGAGTGTGTGTGTGTGTGTGTGTGTGTGTGTGGGGGGGGGTGACCCTGCTGTGATTGGCTGAGAGGGGGTTCATCCTGGACCAATCACAGGGACGCATACAGATCCTCATTCGTTCACTGATCATATTGAGACAACCGTGGCCGAAGCAGGATCTCTTTAATTACACCTAGAATTCATAAGATCCAACCAGTCCTGCTCTTGCACACACACACACACACACACACACACACACACACACACACACACACACATGGGTCTTCCTCACGAATCTAAGAGTAAATGAAAAAGTGAGGCGACGTGTCGTGAATGGGAAGGAGGGTTCTGCTCTGAGCCTCCGTCTGGTCCGATGATCCGGTTTCATCCCGCGGGCCGGGTCACTATCTGAGACCACCAGAGCTCTGGCAGCCCTTGAGACAGATGACAGAAAACCTTAGAACCACAGAGAAATTGTGTTTTCTGTGTGTGTGTGTGTGTGTGTGTGTGTGTGTGTGTGTGTGTGTGTGTGTGTGTGTGTGTGTGTGAGTCAGGGACAGAGAAAGAGTGTGCCTATCCAACTGTCTCATCTGGCCAGATGGCCGCGAGTCCCTCTCTGTAGATGTCAGGGATCAGTCGAGGGCTTAGGGCTCCGAAAGCCCTGCTGCTCTCCGGCTGCCCTCATGCAGTTCGTCATGGAAGACTACTCACACACACACACACACACACACACACACATATAGAAGATACTGTCTTATCAAGGAAAGGGAGGGAATCAGAGCCTGACATGTGGAGGAGAAAGTTTCAGCGTGGAATCAGCCGGAGCTCCAGCGCTCTGAGGACCACAGGAAGCCTTTAAACACCAGGACTTTACAGGCTGGTGGATCACGGAGATCTTTCTGGGTGTGAAACCATCTCGTCCTCTTTTTCCATCTGGATAAAACAAGCGTATCTCTTTCAATCTTCTTCTCCTGGGCTGCTCCCTACAGCCGATCATCTGCCTCCATCTAACCCATCACACTTCCTGTCCTCCTTCTCCCCGTCATTAAACAACCTCACATCTTCTTCATCCCTCCTCTGTCCGTGTCCAGAACATCTACCATGTGCCGACTCCTTCCTGAACCTCTCCACCTCCTCACTCCCGAAGAGGAACCTCCACATCTCCACCTCCAGCTCTGGATGGATGGATGGACAATCTAAGCCTGGAGGAGAGACAGGAGCTGGGCCTCCTGCTTCAATTGGCTGGATTTGACCTCTTGACCTCGGAGGAGTAATCATGCACATCCAGTCTGACCTTCTGACTTGTAGGACGTGGCCGGGGGGCGACTCTCCATCTCACGCCATATTCGTGTGTGTGTGTGTGTGTGTGTGTGTGTTCTCTGCGTTATTCCTGGAGCTATTTCCGAGTCGTCTCGAGCTCCTTCACGCTGACCTTAATTGACTGGAGCGTCACTTTCCCCCGGCGGCTCACCGCTACTCCAAACGACGTTTTCAAAAAAAAAAAACACACACAATCGCTATGACGACCTGAGCTACGCAATTACACTTTTGAGATCCCTCCCTCGCAACCGTCTTAATAGGTTCCCTCGAGTCGCCGGCGCACTTGAAATGTGCGTGAACAAAATGGTATCGGCGCGCTTTTCCTTTCGTCGCCGCCGCTTTTCCACATGATAATAATCGGCGCGCTTGTTATTCACCGAGCCGACGCGACCGCTTCCTCGTCTGAAGCGCTAGCAAACCCAGCCTCGCTCCTTCTCACGGGCTAAACGTTTGATGGCTCACTTGCTTTTCATTTGCAAAGTAGCTCCAGACGATTTTAGAGCGGCTTCGAATCAATGCTGTTTTTTTTTAATCACGCCAGGTTTTAATGAGTTCGGAAAAATCAAACGGCGGCTATCGAACACCCTTGAAAATGAGTTTGTATCCCGCCGTCCATTAAACTCACTTCACGTCCCTAATGGAACGACGTTTTAGTCGTAGAACGGGAGCCAAATGAGAAAAACTCAGGTTTTTTCAATTTGAGCAATCAGTATTAAGTGGATTGTGAGACAACAAGAGATGCAACAATTACAGTCTCAGAAAACCACAACCCCCAGCCGTTGCTCTTTATACCACAAGCTGACCATTTCACAGCAAATACACCTCCAGTCAGAAACTGTCCATACACACCATTCGGAGCGCTTTACACCGATTCGTTCATTCATTCACACACCGATGGTGGCAGAGAGGGAACAACAGAAAGGAGAGTCACCGCCATCACAGTGACATGAAGAAGAAAGTGAACTAACTGGATATTTCATTCATTCATTCATTCATTCATTCATTCATTCATTCATTCATTCAGAGCCATACAGGCAGAAAACCTCTAACTGGGGTTAGGAACTATGTTATGTTTGGACTTAGAGTAGGGTTAGAGATGGGATTTAAATTAGTTTGGGGGTTGGGTTTGACATTAGGGTTAGGGTTGGGATTTAAAGTAAGGTTAGGGTTAAGATTTAAATCCCTAACCCTAACCCTCACCCGAGGGTCAAGTTTAAATCAGGGTAAGGGTTAGGTTTAAAATTAGGGCAAGGGTTGGGATTAAAAGTAAGGTTGGGGTTAAGATTTAAATTTAATTTGGGTAAGTGTTACAGTTAGGATTTAAATTAGGGTTAGAATTCAAATTAGGATTATGTTAGGATTTAAAGTGGGGATAGGAAATAAATTAGGTTTAGGGTTAGGTTTGAAATTTGTTTTAGGGTTCGTATTTAAATCAGTGTTAGGATTGGAATTTGAAGTAAGGTTTGGGTTAAGATTTTATTTAGGGTTAGGGTTAGAGTTAGGTTTTATGTTAGCGGTAGGATTCAAGTTACGAAAATTTTAGGATTTAAAGTAGGGTCATGGTTAGGATTAAAATTAGGGTTTGGATTTAAATCAGGGTTTGGATTGGATTTAATGTAGGCTTAAGGTTAGTAGGGTTACGATTTAAGTTAAGTTTAGGATTTATGTTAGGATTATGCTAGGATTTAATGAAGGGTTAGAGTTAGGATTTATGTTAGGGTTATGTTTGGACCTAAATAAGGGTTAGGTTTGGTTCTGAAATTAGGGTTAGAGTTAAGATTTGAATTAGATTTGGGATTAAATTAGGGTTAGGAGTAAATCAGGGTTAGGGTTGGGATTGAAATTAGGGTTATAGTTACAATTATAGTCAAGGTTCTGATTTAAATTAGGATTATCCTAGGTTATGTTTGGATTTAAAGTAGGGTTAGGATTTAAGTTAAGATTAAGATTTAAGTTAGGGTTAATATTTAAATTAGGTTTTGGGTTGGAATTAAATTAAGTTTGGATTTAAGGTTCAGACTAAGCTAGGGCTATGTTAGGATTTAAATTAGGGTTAGGATTTAAGTTAACGTTAGGGTTCGTGTTTAAATTAGGGTTGGGGTTCAAGTTAGAGTTAAAGTTTGGAATTAATTAGGATTAGGGTAACCTAATTTAAATCCAATCCTAACCTTAACCCTCGGAGAAGGAAGGCAAAGGCACTCGGCGGAAGCGTGGGCTTTGTGATGCGACGGCGACACGTATCTCCAGAGACTTTACATCCCACATCGATATGTGAGCGTGCATTTGTGTTTCCGTAAGCAGATTATTCATTCTTATGGACTTGAACGGTAGGACGGGTCTTCTACTCATGCTAGCTCTCTCTCTCTCTTTCTCCCACACCATCAGCCTCAACGTGTTCTCCAGAATCAAGAGGGTTCCAGCGACATCTCATATTTACATATCAATCCACGGGGGATTAAGGCTTTTCAATGGCGGCGCTCCGAGGCGGGCCTCCCTCCGCCGGGAGCCGGGCTCGCGGCGCCACGCCGGCCATGAATTATGCAGGAATCATCAAGGGGATTCTCAGGTCAGCGGTGATTAGATGTCAACAAGCGAGCGCGTGGGTTCGGGACGCGTTCGGGACAATAATCTCCTCAACGCGTCCGATCCTGGTGGTGTGACGGCGTTTGGCACTTCCTCTCAAGGAGGACGACAAGAGCCGACAGAACGGGGGGGACGCGACGACCACCAGGAGCCAAAGGGGTGTCCTTCATCATGGGATACACTGGATCTTATCTTATCTTATCTTATCTTGTCTTATCTTATCTTATCTTATCCTATCTTATCTTATCTTATCTTATCTTACACAACCTTAAGTTGCCTTACCCAACATAACCTTACCTCATCCATTTATCTCACCTTAGCTTACTTCCCCTTATCTTATCATATCATATCTTACGCACCTTAACTTATATTACCCAATGTTACCATAAATTGTCCTATCCTATCTTCTCTCACCTTACCTTACCTGACCTCACCTTATCTTATCATATCTTATTTTATTTAAGGTTAACGCATCTTAACAACATAACCTTACCTCATCCTATCTCATCTCACCTTATCTTACCTTATTTTACCTTACCATACCATGCCATTCCCTACCTCACCTTACCTCACATTAGCTTGCCTCACCTTGCCTTACTTTATCTTATCGTATCTTATCTAACCTCATATTACCTCACATACCTTAACTTACACAACATTACCTTACCTTATCCTGTCTTATCTTATCTCATCTCACCTTACCTTACCTTATCTTACCATACAAAGTACACGCTTACCTTACCTCACCTCACCTGATCATATTTTATGCAAGCTTGACTTATCTTACCCAACATTACCTTACCTTATCCTATCTTGTCTCACCTTATCTTACCTGAATTTACCTTATCATACCATACCATGCCATACGCTACCTCACCTTACCTCACGTAAGCTTACCTTACCTTACCTTACCTTATCTTACCTTACCTTACCTCACCATATCTTATCATATCTAACGTAACCCTAACTTACCTTAACACACCTTGCCTTACCTCACATTAGCTTACCTTACCTGGCCTCACTTTATCTTGTCATATCTTATCTAACCTCACATTATCTTACCTTAAGCGTACCTTAACTCACCCAACTCTGCCTTATCTTCGCCTACCTTATCGTATCTTAAATCAGGGTTCGGATTTAAATTAAGTTTGGGGTTAGGGTTTGGATATAAAATAGGGTTATGATTGGAATTTATAGTAAGGTTAGGGTTAAGATTTAGATTAGAGTTATGGTTAGAGTTGGGATGTAAGTTAAGGTTAGGATTTAAAGAAGGGTTCTGGTTGGGTTTGAAATTAGGGTTCGGGGTATGATATAAAGTAAGGTTAGGGTTGGGATATAAATTTGGGTAAAGGTTAGGATTTAATTTAGGATTAGGGTTGGGTTTTAAATTGATGTAAGGGGTTAAGATTTAGAATTAGGATTCAAATTAAGGTTGGGGTTTAAATTACGATTATGTAAGGATTTTAAGTAGGGTTGGGTTAGAAATTAGGATTAAGGTTAGGGTAAGGGTTAGGCTTTAAAGTAAGGGCTGGGTAAGATTTAAATTTGGATTATGTTAGGATTTAAAGTAAGGTTAGAGTTAGGATTTAAATTAGGGTTCGGATTTAAATTCGAATTATGTTTAGGGTTTGAAATTAGGGTTTGGGTTGGGATTTAAAGTAAGGTATCTTACTTTAACTAATCTCACCATGCGATCCGTAGCGTACCATCCCTCACCTTACCCCGCATTACCTATCCTTAATCCGGTTTATCTTTAAACTAGCCGCGTCTGCGGGCGGTGACATGCAGCATTCATTCTACATTTGTCGAATCCTCCGCAGCTCCACGCGCTGACGTAAAGGCGCCTGGGAAATGTGGGGAAAAAGTCGAAAAGGCACCGACATTGATAGTTCCGACCTGAGATGAACAAAAGATCAACAATATTACCACGGCGGAGGAAACGCAGTCAATGGCCGGCGGTGTGTAGGAATCAATGGGGAAGCCTTGCGTCTTTGTTTCCACCCACACATATAATCAGAGGGCATTACCAGCAGTCTTTATCTCCCGGCGGCGCAGAAACACACCCTGCTATTCGGCACGACACGTAAGCCGAGGCTGATGAGAGGAGGGGAAAAATTCAGCTCGGAGGACGTCGGCCAGACGGCGGAAGCCGTGCGGAGAAGCACAAAATCGTCCCGTCTTCAGACCGAGGAGCTTTGTGGGAAGGAGACGGACGGCGGCATCCAGGCTAGCGCAATACTTTTATTCCCTCAAATGTCTCGCTCTCTTTTTCTTTCTGGACTTCGGTCATCGTCCCGAGCAGGATGAGCAAATAGGAGGGTAGAAGCCGCCATGTCTCTGAGTTTGACCGTTTTGAGAGGCATTTCTTTGGAGAGCCCTTCAAAGCCGGAGCTTCCTTTCCTTTTCCCGGTGACACATTTTCTCTTAGTCATAAAACAAATTCCAGGTTATAAAAAGGCAACGAGAAATCTCCTCCCGGGACAGGATTCAAAGCAGATTCCCCGGCTGGAAATTGGCAGAAAACGGGAGGGAAGAAGGGAACCCCGAGCCAAAACCATAGCGAGCCACCCATTTTCAAACTTAGTCGTTCGCGAAAAGGCCCGGCCCCCGAATCCGTTTCATTTGATCACGGCCGAGGAGCTTCTAAACAGCAAACAGCCATTAGAGAAAATTGTCTGAAATTCTGGGAAGCATTAATTTTCCAGCTTCGCCGCTAAAAAACACATGCCGCCGCTTCACTTTCCAGCTCTTTACTGCAGGAGGCCTGAAGATACTTTAACCACAGCCTGGGCCGGCCCAGGACCTCATCCAGGACCGGGAGGAGGGGGGGGGGGGGGGGGGGGGGGGGGTGATGTGACTGCACACACCAATTTATGTCCCCACAGCACCAGTTACTAAAACACACACACACACACACACACACACACACACACACACACACACACACACACACACACGTTCATCTCCTCACTGCTAATTGGATCGTGGGTTTGCATTTTTGGACCCCCATTATCTCGAGCCATCTGTGGATATCTCAAGGAAACTTTGATTAGCAGAAATGTTGTATGTGAATCTTGTCCAAATGCACACACACACACACACACACACACACACACACACACACACACACAGATCCAGCACATTATGCTGCTAGCCATCAGCTGTACTGGATGACAGGCAGCCTTCAGATGCAGATCATTTGCAGAGACGTTGCATCTCCTCAGTCAAGCTGTGTCCGCTCACCGGGGGCGGCTCTTTTGCATTTCTAGTCAGTATTTTTCAAGAGGGAATCCTGATAGAACTGGGAAAAAAGTGAAGACCAGATCAATAATGCGGCCGTCCAACAAGAATTACCGAAAAAAAAGGCTACCGATCCACTTAACCGGCCCCAAAAAGCTGTACTTTCGGCATGCGTGCTGGTCTAGGATCTGCTGACCGGCGTCTGCGAATCCACGCCTGCCCTTCACTCGAGGTCCTCGTTGTGATGGATTCAACCATCACCCCGCTCGCCGACGGCATCAAAGTGGAGAAAACACCCGACGAGGATGTGAACAGAGAAAATCTGGGTCGAAATGACAAGCGGGGCGTCTCGGAGACGGCGGCCGCCATTGTGAGCGGCCTCTTAAATATCCCGGAGCTGCGTGTTCAGCAGCTGCGGCGGCGGCTTAGGGTGCAGCGAGCCGGGCGTCTCGGCCGAAACCTGCGGCATCCATAGAAATGCGGGTGTGTACGTCACCGCGCCAATAAGCCCGACGTTTGCAGGCTAGCTAAGAAGGTGTGTGTGTTTGTGTGTGTGTGTGTGTGCAGCCGCGCCATAAACCATAAATCGCACCGCACAAACTCATCCGGTCACTTCCCTCGCCTCCGTCCCTAATGGAAGGACTTAAATGCATAACAGCATTCGCTCATTGATTCCCCGTCAAAACAGGGTGTCCGGTGAACCTCCTGCATGTTCTTGGACTGCCGGAGGAACACAAGGAACATGAAGACCTTGCCCAGAAGGTCCCCGCTGGAATCCAACCGCGGACCTTCTCGCCGTGAGGGTGGGCCGACCTCCGCGCCCCCCGATTAGTCGACGGCGCGGCTTGCAAAACGCCATATTTCGCGGTGTGCGGTCGATGGCGTTGTGTGATTGAGCGGTCCCGTCTTCTTCCACGGCTCCCCGATGGCTGTGTTTACCGGTTACCTGGAGCTCCGGGGTCGCCTCGCTCCGAGCTACACCTCCAGCACCTCATCCATCACCGCCGTCCGGCTCCCCGCCCGGGCTCCCTGTCACTTATTTTTCACCCACCGCCCAAAAACATGGCCGGCGCGCACGGATTCCACCGAGGGACGCCTATAAATCCGACGCCTCAAGCCGAGACGGCAATCAGAGGAGTTTTTCCAGAAAGCTATTTTGCGGACGAGGCGAGGCACGGCTGTTTGTGCTCCGCTTCTCCCGCAGCTGAACTTTCCTATTTAGACCTGTCAGCGGGCTTGTTGTGCTCGGCGGTTTGCGGTCAGATGCCGTTTCCTAAATAGAAACCATCTATCAGGGGCTAAGTGGCGGTTGAGAGATGTCATTGTGGTCAAGAGTGGGTGACGGCGGCGGAGGAAGAAGTGGTGAAACCCCTGGAAAAGCAGCTCCTCGGGCTGCTTTTATTCTTGTGTAACAGCTAAATGGGATGGAATGGGTCCAGTGCACTTGAGGATAAATAGAATAAATGTGAAAGGAGTGGGGAGGAGGGCGAAGAGGGGGAGGAGGCCGGGATCTGACAGGACCGCTCACATTTAGCGTCCGTCCGTCCGTCCGGTCCCGCAAAGACAGAAGAAACACTCCTGAGGCAAGGAGAAGACGTCCGCCGCCGCTCTGCGTCGGGCCTTTCCGCTCTTCCGCTCCCTCGCAGCGACTTGATTGATCACGATATAATCGGCTACAATCGCTCCGGCTCACGCTCGCCACGATCGATCGCACCGACGCAAACACACAGACGCCACAAGCCTCTTTTTGTTCCTTTTCTAAAATTCGTCCCGCCGTCACCAACAAAACCTGCTGACTGAAACCTCCACATGGACACAGACTGATTTTATACAGATATATCCCTCTTCTCAAGATAAGATCAGATCAGATCAGATAAGATAAGATAAGATAAGATAAGATAAGATAAGATAAGATAAGATAAGATAAGATAAGATAAGAGGACTGAGATGAGTGAAGTTAAGTTAGGTTGAGGAAGAGAAGACAAGTTAAGGAAGGTAAGACAAAATAAGTAGATCAAGTAAGTTAAGTTACATTAAGGTAAGATAATATAAGGTAAAGTTAATGTAAGGCAAGATAAGATAAGATAAGATAAGATAAGATAAGATAAGATGAATGAGATGAGTGAGGTTAAGTTAAAGAAGAAAAGACGAGTTAAGGAAGGTAAGACCAGACAAGACAAGTAAATCAAGTCAGTTAAGTTAGGTTAAGGTAAGATAAGATGATAAGATAATGTAAGGCAAGATAAGATAAGATAAGATAAGATAAGATAAGATAAGATAAGATAAGATAAGGTGAGGTCAGGTAAGGTGAGGTAAGATGAGATAAGATAGGAAAGGATAAGGTACGGTAACACTGAGTAATATAAGTTTAGGTGCATAAGATATGATATGATATGAAAAGATAAGGTAAGGTAAGCTAAGGTGAGATAAATGGATGAGGTAAGGTTATGTTGGGTATGCAAATTAAGGTTGTGTAAGATAAGATAAGATAAGATAAGATAAGATAAGATAAGATAAGATAAGATAAGATAAGATAAGATAAGATAAAATCACATAGAAGTGGAGATGGTTTAGCCTACGGCAAGCTAAGGTAGGCTAAGGTAAGCTAAGGTAAGCTAAGGTAAGATTCCCTCCAGTTTCGAAGGCGCTGCCAGCTGAGTGGACGCAGACGGCGTCCCTAAGGGAGGTGGACAATTCCACGTCTTTCTTTAGAGCCATTCTGTCGCCGTGCGGCAGGAAGAAGGCGGCGTGCAGATCCCAAGCGGCCGAGCGTGTGGTGAGGAGCTGAAACCCCCGCCGTTTGCACCGCTGCACCTCGCAGCTGCAGAAGAAGGGCAGCGAGCGGGGGGTGGTGACCCAGGAAAGTCCCGAGATCAGGTTCCAGATACCGGACCCGGCCGCCGCCGCCGCCACATCCTGCCCGGACAATACGCTCCGCCAGGGTGACCTCGCATTGACGCACAATGATTGCATTCTTCCCTCCTTACCGGGTCTCCGTCGTGGGACGGGGCAGTCGGCCACACACTGCTCGATTGTCACCTTAGCAGGGTTTGACACACACACACACACACACACACACACACACACACACACAAAGGCTGTATTAATGCTATCGCAAAGCGCCTGGGTTTGGAGCCACAATGCGGCCCCTCTTCCTGTCGGGCCGTTCAGGTGCCAGAGACAAACCCGGTGCCGGTCTGTGATGGATGGACCGTTATCTCTTGGTCCCACGTCCCCCCGGGTTTTTATCAGCGCCCCCAGACGGCGGCCGGGCGCTCCCCCGCGCCCCGTGCGGCCCGGGAGGTTTTCGGTGGTCCGTTTTCTTAAAGCGCCCCGCCGACGGCGCCCGTTCGCCTGGAGCGTGGCGTGGAACGCGGGCCCGCATTCCTCCGCCCAGGAATTTACCAGCAGATGCTTCTCGGGGCGGCGGCGGCGCTGCGCTTCCACCGGCCGTGTTTGGAAACATGCAACGGCCCGGTGTTTCGGGTGGAATGCAGCTTCAGCCGGGAGCTCGGCGCCGCTTTCCGCTCTGAAATTCAATATCCAGACAGAACTGGGTGGGTTTGACGCACCTGTGCGTTACCAAGGCAACTACAAAATACATCTTCAAAAGAATCTTATTACATCCAGCCGGATGTCACCTCAGCTGCACGTTGTCATGCATATTTAACTTATTTTGCAATTCCTTCATTTCTTTTATTCTTGTTTTGATTGTTTCAGTCATGATACTGCCGGTCCTCTCGCTCACTGGGCCAGAAGCAGCGTTCATGTGGACGGACTCTCACTCTCATCCCGTTCACCCTCTCATTCACGCTTTATAATGACACGAAAGCATTCACTCTTTCATTCTAGTCACCTTGAGACAAGCAAGCATTTTAACCTGTCATTCACACATCATATAGAAGCATGAAAAAAACATTCGTGCTGTCATAAAGTGACATACAACATTCACCCTCTCATTCACCCTTTATAATAACACGAAAGCATTCACTCTGTCATTCTGCCGTCATCCACAGTTAGCATTCACTCATCCATGCAGACATTCCCTCACTCATTCACACCCCCTGTAGACACACAACATTTCACTCTGTCATTCTAGTCACCTTGAGACGAGAGAGCATTCACACATCAAATACAGAGATACAACCATTCACCCTGTCATTCACACATCTTATAGAAGCATGAAAAAAGGATTCATGCTTAAATAAAGAGACATACAACATTCACTCTCTCATTCACCCGTCATGTGTACAATTCACTCATTCATGCAGGCACTCGTTCACACCTCCTGTAGACACACAACATTTCATTCTGTCATTCTAGTCACCTTGAGATAAGAAAGTGTTCACCTTGTCATTCACATATCAAATACAGAGATACAACCATTCCCCCTGTCATCCCAACATCTTATGGAAGCATGAAAGCATTCATGCTGTCATAAAGAGACACACAACATTCACCCTCTCATTCATCCGTCATGAGTACAAATAACCATTCACTCATTCATGCAGGCACTCACTCACACCTTCTGTAGACACACAACATTTCATTCTGTCATTCTAGTCACCTTGAGATAAGATAGTGTTCACCCTGTCATTCCGACATCTTATGGAAGCATGAAAGCATTCATGTCTACATAAAGAGACACGCAACAAGCACCCTCTCATTCACCCGTCATGTGTACAATTCACTCATTCATGCAGGCACTCACTCACACCTTCTGTAGACACACAACATTTCATTCTGTCATTCTAGTCACCTTGAGATAAGAAAGTGTTCACCCTGTCATTCCGACATCTTATGGAAGCATGAAAGCATTCATGCTTTCATAAAGAGACACACAACATTCACCCTCTCATTCATCCGTCATGAGTACAAATAACCATTCACTCATTCATGCAGGCACTCATTCACGCCTCCTATAGACACACAGAACCGTTCACCCTCTCATTCACCCGTCTGGACCTCCAGCATGCGGAGGAACCCCACGCAAGCTGGAGACCTTCTGGCTGCGAGGAGGAGGTGGAACCCGATGAGCTCCACACGAGGCTGAGGAGCAGCTCCCGTGCAGCTCGGGCCAAACATTTGTTTTTCACGTCCGACTTCATGTTCAAAGGCCGTGTTTGGTTTTGATCCTTTTTTAAATTCTACCGATTCAAACCCGGCTGGGCGGGGAGAGGGTAACAGCAGAACAAAGACATGCTGGAGTGTGTGTGTGTGGGTGTGTGTGTGTGTGTGTGTGTGTGTGGGGGTGGGGGGTGGATGGCGAGGCGTTGCGTCGTTTTCGCTCCCGTTGAAAGCACAATCCCTTTAAATCAAGCGCCGCCGGTGCTTTTACAGCCACTGAAATAGAAACGCTCATTTGGGACGTCTAGAATTCGTGTCCCGGCGGGAAGTAAATTTTCAACATTCCAGACAAATGTGGCAGCGGCGTTCCGAGCGGGATGCCGGGGAATTCACCCCGGACGCTATTTTAGACCATAATGATACCATATGCAGGCAGAAAGGAGAGGCACGCAGCGCCCAGACAAAGGAGAAGACACACAATGGCAGCGCGTAGGTTTGTTGGAGTGTGGCGGCGTGCACACACACACACACACACACACACACATGGATTTTTGGAAGATGCAGAGATTTTTCTCGCCCTTGTCGGTGGGGATTCTGATCCTGGCGCCGGCGATAGAGCAGCACATCTTGTTGTTCAATTTCCACTATCGGAGCCACAAGCGCTCTCCATCCCTGCGCTTCCTCCTTCCCTCCCTCTCTCTCTCCAGCCTCCTGGGTTGCTAACGCTCTCTCCAGCCTCCGGAGAAATCGTGGCCTCTGCGAGAGTCAGCGAATCAAGACCGCAACGCCGCCGTGGCCATCGAGAAAAGACGGAAGATGGCGGCGGACGTGTTAGCCGACTGCCGATTAGCATGTGACGGCGCAGCTCGGAAGGAAACCTCGAAGGGTTTCTCTCAGGACTCTGGGATCTGTGGCGACTCTGGGTACCAAACCAGCTGCAACCATCTCTGTTTGTTACACAGAACCATCTGGAAAACTATCTGGAGAAGTACTTTGGGGCGTCTGCGGTCGCCGGTTGGAATCCCGCCTCCTCCCGTCAGCACGCCGGCACCCTGGTTTTTCGGGGGCTCGGAGCGTCAGAGCGGTCGTCCTTGGAAACAAAAATTCCCTGGTTCCTCCACGGTGGCTTCAACGCAGAGGTCAAATTTTGCTGACGTTGTGCTCCTTGCAGAGCTGGACGTGACAGAAAAAGTCTTCTTCAGTTTCCCCCGAGGGTCTGGTTAGCGCCCGGCGTGGCAGATCTGCCGCCATCGCCGTGCGAGCGGGGGAATGTGTGCAAAGAGCCGATTGGAGGAACCACCTGTCAATCACTGCACGTCACCGCAAATGCAAACAGGCTTTTCTGGTTTTTTTTTGGTGTTATTTTTGCATAAATGCAAACTCTTTGATGTCATCGAGGGATTTTCCTCCCAGGCGTTTTTGTGACTCTTTGATCGATCGAATCGGATCCTTTCAGAAAAATCTCGCCGTATTTTCTGCGCTTCTCAGACGCACCAGAGGATTATTCTGACCATCCAGCTGGATCCACCAAGAACTCAAGTTCACACACACACACACACACACACACACACACACACACACACGCTTATAGCTCATGTGTAGGACTGTAATCACATTACGATGAGGGTCCTCGCAGCTCTGCCGCATCGCACTGCGGGCGCATCAACACTTGTTCGACACGGAGAATAAAAAGAAGGGAGGGATCTAAAAATACGGAGCCGAGTGGAGACGAGGGACGGCGGAGGATTAGCGAATCAGACCAACATGTCTGGAGAGGAGGCCGGCGGGAGGCGGGGGGACGTTTCCAGGGGAGGAGGACGGCGAGGGACGTTCACGTCCTCGGGAGCCGAACTCACCAAACGCCCACGTGAAGCCGGGTTGCCCGGACGGTCCGTCGGTCGGTCGGTCGGTCGGTCGGTCGGTCGGTCGGTCGGTCGGTCGGTCGGTCGGTCGGTCGGTCGGTCGGTCGGTCGGTCGGTCGGTCGGTCGGGACTTAAAGGCTTTACGAGTCGAAAAGTAAGAAAAAAAAAGCCCTTTGTGTTTCTCAGCGTCTGAGACGGAAGTTTGTGTCCGTCACAAAAAAAAAAGAAAAACAAGTTTGAGATTGGAGACGGCGTGCCGGAGCACTCGGTGCCAGATGCTCTGCTGGAATTTAGGATGGACGGCGAACTGAGAGACGGATGAAGCAGTGAAGAAGAGAAGAAGCAGGGAAGAACCAGAGAGGGACCAGAGAGGAGCCAGAGAAGACAAGAGAGGAACCAGAGAGGAACCAGAAAAGAAGCAGAGAAGAACCACAGAAGAACCAGAGAGGAACCAGAGAGGAACCAGAGAGGAACCAGAGAAGAACCAGAGAGGAACCAGAGAGGAACCAGAGAGGAGCCAGAGAGGAACCAGAGAAGATCCAGAGAGGAACCAGAGAGGAACCAGAGAGGAACCAGAGAAGAACCAGAGAGGAACCAGAGAAGATCCAGAGAGGAACCAGAGAGGAACCAGAGAGGAACCAGAGAGGAACAAGAGAGGAACCAGAGAGGAGCCAGAGAGGAACCAGAGAAGAACCAGAGAGGAACCAGAGAAGAACCAGAGAAGATCCAGAGAGGAACCAGAGAGGAACCAGAGAGGAACCAGAGAGGAACCAGAGAGGAGCCAGAGAGGAACCAGAGAAGAACCAGAGAGGAACCAGAGAAGAACCAGAGAAGAACCAGAGAGGAACCAGAGAGGAACCAGAGAAGATCCAGAGAAGAACCAGAGAGGAACCAGAGAAGGACCAGAGAAGAACCAGAGGAGAACCAGAGAGGAACCAGAGAAGATCCAGAGAGGAACCAGAGGAGAACCAGAGAAGGCCCTGTGTCCTCCTGGTAGATGGTCGGACGCACAGCAGTGCCCAAACACACACGGCTTAACGTCCTCAGTCATTTCAACACTTCATTACACACACAGATTGAACACCACCATATTAATAGAGCAGCATGTGTGAGTGTATGTGTGTGAAAGTGTGTGTGTGTGTGTGTGTGTGTGTGTGTGTGTGTGTGTGTGTGTGTGTGTGTGTGTGTGTGTACACTCCTTGTGGACAACAAGATGAGCTTGTTAATTAACAGCGCTGCTTTAACACTAAATGTAAACAGCTCCATTCTGCGGTTTGTCACATCTGCCTGGAAATCAGTCACACACACACACACACACACACACACACAAACACACACACACACCGACACACACTATGTTAACTAGTGTACATACATCCCAGTGTAGATGTGCTACGATCCAGATAGAGTGTTTTTACGCCGCCGCCCGTAACGGGAATATAATAATCAATCGACTCTGCAGACGGACGCCACGACTCTCTGATTGGCTGAATAACTGACAGCGGGAGGAGGATGAAGGGCGGCGTGTAAAACGAGCGATCCTCAGCCACATTAGAGCGGCTTAGAAGCCAAATTAATTTTAAAGACCTGCAGAGGGAGCGGGCTGTTCCTGCAGCCTGGAGATGAGCTTCCGGCTTGGCGCTCTGCAGCCGCCTGGCCCGAGAACTACTGGGCTGCATGGGAAACAGATGTTGCCTGACAGCAGAACACTATCTGTGTGTGTGTGTGTGTGTGTGTGTGTGTGTGTGTGTGTGTGTGATAGAGACAATAAAAGGAAGTTTGGAGGGAGTGACAGCAAATGTTATGGTTGCCACATATGTGTCCGATTTCCTCTGCCTCCCCCCGGAAAAAGAAGCGTGAGTGTCTTCGGCGCTGGACGGGGATCCGAAGGTGGGACGGAATCACAAGGCTGCTGAACATCTGACCTCCGGGACCGAAGCTCCTGATTCACCGGGTCTGACGGCGGTCGCTCAACCGGGAAGGTGGCGAGGAGGTCCGTCATGCCTTCATTCATTCCTCATCTCCACGGCTCTCCTGCGGCCTGGGACGCAGGGGGCGGAGCCTATCCCGGCGCTGACCGGCTGAGAAGGACGTTCCTCCTGGACCGGTTCCGCCGCTCACCCTCTCGTTCACGGGTCCGAACATCTGGGCTCGCCGGGGAGCCTCCTGTCTCCGTACGCAGGTGTTTTATGATGACATAAACATAAACTCTAAGGTGCAAGGTGTCGTTCTGCGGCAAATTAACATTCACACATTTACTTTACTTATCTATTACTTATGATTATATTCACAAACTCAGCATGTCATGCCTTATATATGTCGTATTTTTATCCTGGTTGGTCTCGGCCGCTTTGCATCTTGCTTATTTTTGTCTATTATTGTCATCGCTATCGTCAATGTTGTTGTCTATTTCCACCCTTGCTGTTTTTTTGCCATTCTGTTGTCCGTTCTTACCCGTAATGTTGTTGTTCTCTCTGCTGTCTATTTATCTATGGATGTCTTACTTCTTTTAATTGTCTTCTAATTGTCTCTCTATTCATATTTATATTCCTATGAATTGATTCTATAACAGTTCTGCTGCTGTGATAACAGAATGTCCCCTATGGGGATCAACAAGGTTGTTCTATTTATCTTGTGATCTGCTGAGATGGGAGGGTTGATATCGGCACCGGACGGCGTTTCAGCAACTTCACGCCGGCCGTCACACTCACCCGCTCACAGCCGCCGGAGTCGTGACCGAGGAATCGAACCGCCAACCTTCTGATGGGACGGCGAGTTTGGTAACGCTCAGAATCAAACGCCGCCTAAAGTTCAAGTGATTGGTTTTACCGGAAATGAGGCGAGCGTGTCGCCCTCTGAGGCCAGGCTTTTAAGGGAACGTGCACGCGGAAGACCTCGACCTCGTCCGACGTGGCCTCCGGCGTCAAGGACGCCCGGCGGCTCTGACGAGACCCGCAGGAAGTTCTGCGGTGGAACTTCAGGAGCATCACAGCAGGCGATGCTGCTCACGCTGGTAAACACAAGATAGTCTCATGGAATCCAACAGATAAGCAGACACTAACAAAACAGAATCTAATTCTGTTTAAACATAAACAGCATCAAACTTCACCAGCTTCTTTCTGTCCTCATTTTACAGATAGAGTAACCACACACACACACACACACACACACACACACACGTTATCATCCCTTGCTGCTCCTCCCCTTTGGAGTGAACGAGGCAAAATTAACCCAAAATATGACCAAGAGATAAGACATAAACGTGAAATTGGCTCAATCCCTGTGTGTGTGTGTGCGTGCATGTGTGTGTGCGTGCATGTGTGTGTGTGTCAAGGCATTATTTGGACTCGTGGCCGTCACCTCATGTGTAATTTATCCGCAGCTCTGAGCAGCTACAGCTGTGGTTTGGCTCTGGCCTTGCAGATTTTCCAGCACCAGCCCTGAGTGATGGAGGGTGCCTGAACTCTATAACCCCTCCGGAGCTTCCTTCTCCTCGCAGCACATGTGTGTGTGCGCGCGTGTGTGTGTGTGTGTGTGTGTGTGTGTGTGTGTGTGCGCGTGAGTGCCGCAGCTGCACGAACAGCTGTCTTTGCTAACATGCTTCATCTGTGTCAGTACGCAAGCCTGGAGATGAGCTGAGACAGGCACCACGCGGGAACCGGGGGCGTTCTTATTGCCCTCGTGGGGCATCTTTGACCGGCGGGAGGGGCATGTTGAGCCAACGGCCACGCCGTGATAAGAAAAAGGAAATCATCTCCGGGCCCCAGGTAAAAAATGCACGCGCATGTGTTATTAATTGGAAGTGCTTATGCGCCATCTTGCTACATTTATCCGTGAAATGCAACATTGTGGTTCCTCCCAGCGGGGGGGCCGGCTTGGATCACAATCCATCTTGTGAAGATGAAGGACTCCAACCGCCGCCGCCAGCAACAGTAGACCGCGCTCGTGTCCGAGAGCAGCTGAGGGAACTCGACGAGCCTCCGCAAACGCAACAAAAAAAAAAACCTCAATTTCACAGCTAACGGACGCCGCGGCCCCTTCCGTGGATTCAACCCGCAACGGCGTTCCCCTCGCAGAGGGTCTGAATGGAACCCGTCCGGATTACAGGGGTCTCCGCCGGCCCGTGACACGCCGCCCAGATGAGAAAAACCAAAGTCGACCGGCTCTTGGCTCGCGTTACGCGACACGCCTGTCAGATCTGCTCGCGCTCACCAGGATGAAATGGAAACGGGGGTATATTGTAATTGCCCGCGGTGCATTCATGAGTCCATTACGACAGAAGGGGCAAGCGTGACCTATATGAGTTCTACCAGGCGGGCTCACATGCAATGAAGGCCGTGCGTTGATGCCGGCGGCGGCGGCGCCTCCGGGCCCAGGAAACAGGGACGCTGACCTCCGCTTTCTCAGAACATATGAAACCTTTGAAGCATCCCTTAGCGTGCGGACGCCGGCCCTCGCTACCTCACTACCTCGCTACCTCGCTACCTCGCTACCTCGCTACCTCGCTACCTCGCTAGTAGCACGGCTTGAACGTCACGGTTCCGTGTTCGCCAAACGACCGTTTGCTACCCGACCGCCTCTTCCCGGTAGATGTAACGCTCTGGAATGCTGACTGGCGCCGCTAGAATCCGTCTCGCCGGTCCGCCAACAACGCAAAGGACGCTCGGGTTCATTTTGACGTGGCGCGACGCGTCGGGGAGGTTCGGTGGGTTTCAGAGACGCGATTGTTTGATTCTTAAAAAGGGAAAAAAAAATCAGCTCAATTCATGGACAAACTCGCCCTGGCAGTTTTCCTTCAACAAAGGATCAATACTGGAGCGACAGCAAGTTTCTGACCGGAGCCAGAATTCCCTGAAACGTGAGTCCAAACCTCCAGAGATCCCTGAAGCTCTGGAGTCCGAGGCGGCTCCCGATCAAGCTGCTCAAGCTGCTCCGACCTGAAACGTCGTCTCACAGCACAAACAAACAAACCTCTCCGACGGGCGAAGAGATAGTCAGATATAACGGAGATTCGAGATCGAAGGAGCCTCTTTGAACCTCCGCTTGACGTCTGGGGGAAACGCCGAGCTCCCCGACCCACGACGCTCCGCCCACCCCCCCCCCCCCCCCGGAGGAAAACGTGTGACGCTTCAATGCCAAACAAATAAAACTTCCCCGCGTGCCAGAAGAAAAGGTGATTTCTCACCTCTATTTCCGTATGATATTTTCGTGTTTCCGCTCCCGGGATTTCTGTTTAATATCCGCAAACAAGGGGAGACGGATGGCGGTGACAGCGCAAGACGACGGTTTCAATGAAACGCGACAGGCTCAATAAAGCACGGCGGGAATCCGAAGCGTATAATTCAGAAGCCGACACGCAATTATAAACAGAAAGGAGCGTCGCGACGTTTGACGTAGACGTATGTAGTTCCTTCGAGCGGAGACACTGAGCGCTTCTGAAATTGGATGTTTATGAGTCCGAGTGCGCGGGGGAGTCTGAAAGCAGCCGCGCTAAGTTTACAGCCAGCCGATGAATTATAACGGGTTTGGAAGCGGCCATCTTCAGCATCTCCGCCACGCTGAGGATGCCGCACAGAACCTCCGCTGGGGGAACATCTCGTCCATTCCCAGGAGATCGGCGAGAGGCGATCCGCCCGACGCCCTCCTCCCCCGACCCCGGCTTCAGACCGAGGTCTTCATGAAGGCTGACGTTCGACGTTCAGGCCAAGACTCAACGCCAGGTGAGTAAACTCTGAATGCGTCTCCATAAATCAAAGCCTGATGGCGGAAAAAATTCACTTTATCATCTGTTTGCAGCCACTGCTTGGATTCCTTCCTGCGTGGAGACTCCATGTTCTCCCTGTGGTTCCTCACATTCCTCCAAACAAGACTCATCAGATATTTAGAAGATGCTGAGAACATCAACTCCTTCCTTTTATTAGAACTGACTTTCCAGACAGAACTTCCTCTTCTAAAATTCAGAACATTTTGCTTTCTTTCATTTTATCCCGACTAAAGTATCGGGGTCGACGGCACCGCGGGGAACGAGTTAGAGCCTCCGCCTCAAAGCCAGGAGGTCCCCGGTCGGATTCTGGAGCCTCCGTGTTCTCGGGTCTCCAGTGGAGACCTTGCATTGGTGTGTGAACCAGGGAAAGAACGCTTGTCTGTCTTTTCAGTGCACGGCACGAGAATGAGAAGGTGAATGGTCGTGCGAACCCGTTCCAGTTCCGGGTTGAAGTCGCCTCTCGCCCGATCGGCTGAGCGGCTCCGGCAACATCGCCACCCTGAGTGCAGGATACTCCAAAAACCAAATGAACGGATGAACCAGCCTCTTCCCCTCTCTCTCTAGCCCCGCCCACTTCTCTCTAGCCCCGCCCCTTTCCATCTGGAGAACCCGAGCCCGGTCGTCTTGTTATCGCCGCCGAGAAAACGGACGCTTTTCTTTTTTCACGCCTGATGTCTCTGCGCGTCTCCCAGAAGACGTCTCCACAATGGCCCGGCGCTCGCTTTAATTAACACATAAGCCGACTGATGTTAATTAAAAAAGCAGACAGACATCTGAAAAAGAAAGAGGATCTAAAGGCGGAATCGGTGAATTTAAACGCTTCGGATGAGGTTTCGACCGGCCGCCCGAGACCACGCGCATCACGAGAGGGTCCTTCAAAAGACAACGGAACCACGCCGGCGCCGGGACTCACTTCATGGGCTTGAAGAGCGCCTGTCCGTAGTTCTGGAACGTCATGATCAGCTTCAGCTGGGTGCCTCCAGACTTCATGGCTGGAAGGGAGAAGAACGGAGATGTTAGGTGACGACACGAACGACAGGAGTCCAGATCTTTGGACGGCGGCCGCGATCCGAAGGACACGTTCGACAGTAGCGACATTCTGAGCGTCGCGCGTCTGAGTTTGGGATAAAATGCACAGAGTAGCGTCGGGTTACTGGGTGACGCCGTGAATTCGGGAGCTCACATTCGCTCCCGAACATGAAAGTGGAGTCCAGCCGACCCTCTCGCCGTTTCTGGTTTGCGGTCGGTGGCCGGAGAACCCAGTGAGAAACAAACTCCAGGGGCAGGAGATACAGATTCACTAGAACAACTCTGCGCTTCCTCGCGCTGCTCACAGCAGAGATGTTAATCTCCAGCGCCGACGAGCCTGTGAGAGCTTTCACCTGGAGACAAAACATCTGACAGTTTTGTTGGTCGGCGTCTTCAGCCAAGCGGCGGCGACGGATTCCAGAGCCTCTCGGTTCTGGTCGGCGTCGCCGGCCAGGCTGCCGATCGGCTGCCGAGCTAATCGACGATACGCTTTGATTCCCAAACAGGCCGACGTCTTTAGCGTGAATTGACGGAGAACCCGCCGGCGTCAGAGTCCGATCATCTCCTCCATCATCTCCGGCTAATTCAAAACCGCAATCACTCATTCTGTCAGAGACCCGTCATTCTGACACCCCGTGACCATCAGTCATGTCCGCCGTGTCTCCTGGAGAAGCACGAAGGCTGCACGTCGAGCAGAAACCCGCGGCTTCCTCCAACTCTCTCGGCCTTTTTATCTCGGAGCTGCCGCTTCTCTCGGCTTCACGCTCGACGGCTTTGGATGTCGATGCGCCCCGTCTTCCGTCCCGCCCCGGGCTGGTTCGTCGTCTGCCGGCTCCGAGGACGGCTGAGGAGATCACCGGCAGCGAGTGAAAGGATGAAGCTAGCAGGCTTTTTTCCTGACGTGTGATTTAACGCGGCGACCTCCGGCCCGTAAGCCCGGATCTTCGAGGAGCCGCCGTCCTTCTGCCGCTCACGCACTTCACATCCTAATTGAAAACCGCCAAAGGTAATCCGCTCGCCGGGTCGCTTCTCGGGTCGCACCCGCGCCGTGCACGCAACAGGAAATGACGTCACGGAGGCAAACTTCGACTGATCCCCCCGGAGGCCGGCAACGATAAGTCTTCTGTGCCACAACTCCATCTTCTCTGGACTTTGAGGAAGCTCTGGGCTTCACCGGCTCACCATCAACCTTCTGCTAGCAGCTTCCAGACACTGCATGGGGAGATTTCAATGCCTATGTTGTGCAATTACAGCGAGACAGATAAGTGACGAGTGTGTGTGTGTGTGTGTGGTTGTGTGTGTGTGTGTGTGTGTGGCTCCCAAGCACATGTTGCTCCTAACTGGTGTTTTCCACAGGTGTGTCTGGGCACAGATTGATGCTTTCACTGTCTTAGCAGTTAATGTCCCTGCCTGCGGTGAGCTGTGTGTCTGCTGGCGCCGTGAAAAATCACCGTTGGCTCTTTTGTCGTGCACGAGGGCGCGTCAGGTATGTGCACGGTGGCGCTGGTGTATTTGGCGGGACGGCACGGGGAACGCAAGGATGTTAAAAGTATAAAAGTAAAGTAATCACAGTAATAAGTCATTAAAAAACACTTTCCTTCACAGAGGAAGCAACAAGAAACCTGTGTTTCTATAAAAGCTAAGCAGTCCTTCCATCAGCTTGCCAGAAGATCCCATTCACACACTCTGATCACACACACTCTGATCACACACTTCGATGTGACCCTGCCGGGCTCAGCGTCTTGCTCAAGGACACTTCCGGCACCAGGAACCCTGAGGAACCCCGTGCAGACAGAGGGGGAGAACATGGAGGCTCCACACAGGAGGACCTCCCGTGGGAATCCAACCAGGGACCTTCTGGCTCTTGACCTCGGCGACTCGCCTTCCCCTCCGGTTCAGTCTTGAGTTGACTTGTGCGTCCGTGAGGGAGGAGGAACGAAACCTCCCGCCGGACCAAAGAAGGTCTCCTGAAGGCACGTGAAGGAGCATCAAGGAGGAACCAGGCAGGTGGAAAAACAACGCGGAGAACATCGGGAAGAAGCGCCGCAACCGGTCCAAATAAGAGTTGTGAACGCACGCCGTTCGGATCTGCTTTGTGAACGCCGGGTTTCTCCTCAGCCTCCGTCCAGACTCTCGAGGCCGGCAGATGGAAGCGCCGGCTTCCATCGAGCTGCCGCCGAACACGCGGCAGGAGGTCAGTGTGTGACAGGAGGTCAGTGTGTGACCGTTCACAAACGGAGTGTGTGATTCCAACGGCTCCTGGTTCAATGTCATGTTACCGCCTCAGTGTGGCGCTATTGAACGGGCGGGGGGGCAGGGACGCGTTCATCTATTCCCCCGATCAATGAGCGCAGAACGTGCGACCCGGCGGCGAGGGGAGGACGGCGGCGCCGACCCTCAGACGCCATATGCAAGTGGTTACCGTGCAAAAATGGCAGATGAGCCGTCGGAGCCTTTGGCACGATGATCACTTAGACCGTTGGAGAACTTCTTCTTCTTCTCCTTTGGTCTTCTCCCTTCAGGGTCTCCACAGTGAATCCACCTTCTCCATCTCACCCTACTCTCTGGATCCTCCTCTCTCACTCCAACCACCTTCATATCCTCTCTCACCGCGTCCATCCATCTTCTCTGTGGTCGTCCTCTGGACCTCCTGCCTGGCAGCTCCCGTCCCAGCATCCGTCTGCCAATATATTCACAATCCCTCCTCTGAGCACGACCGGTGAGAAACTCTAATCTGGTATAAAAACAACAACAAAACGCTTTCTAGTTTAGCAATAAATCATAACAGATGGGATGCGTGGGGGGGGGGTGGGCGGGTGACGGAGGAGCTCGGGCCAGAAGGTGTGACCCGGACGCCGCCGGAGTGAAAAGTGTGAAGAGCGTGGGGTTTCTGTGGCCGCAGAGCGGCAGATATGTGTCTGGTAAGTCAGCCAGAGGACGCGTGGCGACGGCGCCCGCTCAGCTCACCCGGCCTTTTAGGAACAACAGCGCCCGCACAGAATCACGGGAAGTTAACGGAATTTTGCTTTTTCCCTTTTTGCTCTGCGGAGGGAAGAGGGAACTATTGGGGAATTTGTAAAAAAAAAGCCCGGAGGCCGGGGGATCCCTGCACCCCGACACGCCTCAGCCCGGACCCGGACACGCCGGTCCACCCGTGGACCTTTGACCCCGCCGGCCCGACGGCCGCTCGCTCACCTACGCTGGTGATCTTCTGCGCCAGCAGGTCCTTGAGCAGCGCGTCCAGCACCGGGCTGTGCCTGGAGTACAGCTCGTAGCGGTTGATGCCGATGTGGAAGCGCAGCCAGTTGGGGTAGGACTCGGCCGTGCCCTCCGCCCCCGGGGAGAACTCCTCCTCGTCCTCGTTGGCGTCCTGGTTGTGCCTGGAGACGCGGGAGAGCAGACGCGTCGGTCCCGGTCCTCGTCTCCGCAACACCTGCGTGAACTTTACGGTTCGCTTGGAGGCGCGGAGCAGGACGGGAGGACGCGAATGCTCGGTGACGCCCCGGGCGGCCCCGGAGCGCGGGGGTCTGCACCCGCGGTGAAGGCGTGCAGACCCGGGTCTTACCAGCCCTGGTTCCCTGCGGCGCGGGGGTAGAACCTGATGTCGGTGTTGACGTTGAATAAAGTGTCCGCGTCCGTCAGGGGCGGCAGGTCGGTCTTGAGCAGCGGGTGCTCGTACAGCGCGCACAGGCGGGAGGCGGCGCGCACAGGCGGGCCCCCGGCGCGACCCCCGCCCGCCTCCCCGATCAGCGGCTTGTGGTCCTCCGCGGGTCCGAGGCGCCCGGGAGGCTCGGCTCTGCGCGCGGCAGACGTGGTCTTCTCCACGGAGCGCGACGTGAGGTTGGAGCCCGGCTCGCTGCTGAAGTCCTGCAGGATCCTCAGCGTGTGTTTGCCGGGCCAGCCGCCCCCTCCGGCCGCCGCCGCCGCCGCCGCCGCCGCCGCGGCCCCGGCGCGCAGCTTCCCCCAGCCCGCCGCCTCCGCGCCCGCCCGCTGCGGGCACTGGCAGCCGCGGTCCCCGCCGGCGGAGCCCGCCGCCCGCTTCTCCAGCTTGGGCAGCAGGTCGACCATGATGTGCATGGTGCAGGCCACCAGGAAGACCGTGAGGAGCAGCACTCGGAATTTGCGGAAGAGGATCATCTTGGTCCGGCCGGAGCTCCCGCGGAGCGCCGACGAGCCGCGCAGACGTCCGGCGCTCTCAGGCGGCCACCGAGCGGCGGAGAGCCGCGGTCATCGCTCGCAGCCCCGCCGACATCCAGCGATCCGCCTCTCCTCCCTCTTCTCTTCTTCACCTTTCGCTTTAGATTCGAGCAGGATCCTCGGGAGACAGGTGGACGGAGCGGCGCATCATGAGCGCCGGACGCCGCCGCGGAAGAAGTGCCGGCCGGGGAGGGAAGGAGGCAAGGAGGCAAGGAAGGAAGGAGGGAAAGAGGGGGAAGGAGGAGGAGGAGGAGGAGGAGGAGGAGGAGGAAGAGGAAGAGGGGGGAGGATGAGGAGGAGGGGGCCGGCCGGTCGGAGCTCCGAAAAATCAGCTGCCGATTCAAAAAGAAAAGCAAACAATCTTGGGAAGCGCGGATCCCCGCGGAGGGAACAGGTGATGCCGCCCGGCCGCAGGTGCAGCTCCCCGGGTGCGAGGGGTCCGGCTGCCGCCGCCGCCGCCGCGGAGGGAGCCTGTCATACAAGCGGCGGGACGCCGAGCCGCCGAGCCGCCGAGCCTCCCTGCCCCGCTGGCGTCACCGACAGCGGCCGTCTGCGGCGGAGAGGAGCGGAGAGGAACGGAGGGGAGCGGAGAGGAGCGGAGAGGAGCGGAGAGGAGCGGAGCGCCGACACCGACGAGCTGCCGGGACCGCGGCCAACGCTGGAGGGCGCCGGCGCACGGCGGACAGACGACACCGGACAGGGAAAGATGGAGGGATGAATGAAAAAATGGACTTATGTTCATGGTTAATAACACACACACACACACACACACACACACACACACACACACACATGCGCGCGCGCAGAACCTCCCTTTAGATGAGCACGGGAACTTGTAAAAGTGGGACGTAAGTAAGAAACAAACAATGACACATAATAATGGTAATTAGAGGAATTAGACTTGTAGATTATGTCTACATGAAGTCTGAATGAGAGGGTGAATGTTGTGTGTCTCTACATAAGGTGTGAATGTTGTGTGTCTACATGAGGTGTGAATGAGAGGGTGAATGTTGTGTGTCTGTGAGTTGCAAATGAGAGGGTGAATGTTGTGTGTCTCTACATGAGGTGTGAATGAGAGTGTGAATGTTGTGTGTTTCTACATGAGGTGTGAATGTTGTGTGTCTCTACATGAGGTGTGAATGTTGTGTGTCTCTACATGAGGTGTGAATGTTGTGTCTCTCTACATGAGGTGTGAATGAGAGTGTGAATGTTGTGTGTCTGTACATGAGGTGTGAATGTTGTGTGTCTCTACATGAGGTGTGAATGTTGTGTGTCTCTACATGAGGTGTGAATGTTGTGTCTCTCTACATGAGGTGTGAATGAGAGAGTGAATGTTGTGTGTCTCTACATGAGGTGTGAATGAGAGTGTGAATGTTGTGTGTCTGTACATGAGGTGTGAATGTTGTGTGTCTCTACATGAGGTGTGAATGTTGTGTGTCTCTACATGAGGTGTGAATGTTGTGTCTCTCTACATGAGGTGTGAATGAGAGAGTGAATGTTGTGTGTCTCTACATGAGGTGTGAATGAGAGTGTGAATGTTGTGTGTTTCTACATGAGGTGTGAATGTTGTGTGTCTCTACATGAGGTGTAAATGTTGTGTGTCACTACATGAGGTTTGAATGAGAGGGTGAATGTTGTGTGTCTCTACATGAGGTGTGAATGAGAGGGTGAATGTTGTGTGTCTCTACATGAGGTGTGAATGTTATGTGTCTCTACATGAGGTGTGAATGTTGTGTCTCTCTACATGAGGTGTGAATGAGAGAGTGAATGTTGTGTGTCTCTACATGAGGTGTGAATGAGAGTGTGAATGTTGTGTGTTTCTACATGAGGTGTGAATGTTGTGTGTCTCTACATGAGGTGTAAATGTTGTGTGTCTCTACATGAGGTTTGAATGAGAGGGTGAATGTTGTGTGTCTCTACATGAGGTGTGAATGAGAGGGTGAATGTTGTGTGTCTGTACATGAGGTGTGAATGTTGTGTGTCTCTACATGAGGTGTGAATGTTGTGTGTCTCTACATGAGGTGTGAATGTTGTGTCTCTCTACATGAGGTGTGAATGAGAGAGTGAATGTTGTGTGTCTCTACATGAGGTGTGAATGAGAGAGTGAATGTTGTGTGTCTCTACATGAGGTGTGAATGAGAGTGTGAATGTTGTGTGTTTCTACATGAGGTGTGAATGTTGTGTGTCTCTACATGAGGTGTAAATGTTGTGTGTCTCTACATGAGGTGTGAATGAGAGTGTGAATGTTGTGTGTCTGTACATGAGGTGTGAATGTTGTGTGTCTCTACATGAGGTGTGAATGTTGTGTGTCTCTACATGAGGTGTGAATGTTGTGTCTCTCTACATGAGGTGTGAATGAGAGAGTGAATGTTGTGTGTCTCTACATGAGGTGTGAATGTTGTGTGTCTCTACATGAGGTGTAAATGTTGTGTGTCTCTACATGAGGTGTGAATGAGAGGGTGAATGTTGTGTGTCTGTACATGAGGTGTGAATGTTGTGTGTCTCTACATGAGGTGTGAATGTTGTGTCTCTCTACATGAGGTGTGAATGAGAGAGTGAATGTTGTGTGTCTCTACATGAGGTGTGAATGAGAGTGTGAATGTTGTGTGTTTCTACATGAGGTGTGAATGTTGTGTGTCTCTACATGAGGTGTAAATGTTGTGTGTCTCTACATGAGGTGTGAATGAGAGGGTGAATGTTGTGTGTTTCTACATGAGGTGTGAATGTTGTGTGTCTCTACATGAGGTGTAAATGTTGTGTGTCTCTACATGAGGTGTGAATGAGAGGGTGAATGTTGTGTGTCTGTACATGAGGTGTGAATGTTGTGTGTCTCTACATGAGGTGTGAATGTTGTGTCTCTCTACATGAGGTGTGAATGAGAGAGTGAATGTTGTGTGTCTCTACATGAGGTGTGAATGAGAGTGTGAATGTTGTGTGTTTCTACATGAGGTGTGAATGAGAGGGTGAATGTTGTGTGTCTCTACATGAGGTGTGAATGTTATGTGTCTCTACATGAGGTGTGAATGAGAGTGTGAATGTTGTGTGTTTCTACATGAGGTGTGAATGTTGTGTGTCTCTACATGAGGTGTAAATGTTGTGTGTCTCTACATGAGGTGTGAATGAGAGTGTGAATGTTGTGTGTTTCTACATGAGGTGTGAATGTTGTGTGTCTCTACATGAGGTGTAAATGTTGTGTGTCTCTACATGAGGTGTGAATGAGAGTGTGAATGTTGTGTGTCTCTACATGAGGTGTGAATGTTGTGTGTCTCTACATGAGGTGTGAATGTGAGTGTGAATGTTGTGTGTCTCTACATGAGGTGTGAATGAGAGTGTGAATGTTGTGTGTCTCTACATGAGGTGTGAATGTTGTGTGTCTCTACATGAGGTGTGAATATTGTGTGTCTCTACATGAGGTGTGAATGAGAGTGTGAATGTTGTGTGTCTCTACATGAGGTGTGAATGTGAGTGTGAATGTTGTGTGTCTCTACATGAGGTGTGAATGAGAGTGTGAATGTTGTGTGTCTCTACATGAGGTGTGAATGTTGTGTGTCTCTACATGAGGTGTGAATATTGTGTGTCTCTACATGAGGTGTGAATGAGAGTGTGAATGTTGTGTGTCTCTACATGAGGTGTGAATGAGAGTGTGAATGTTGTGTGTCTCTACATGAGGTGTGAATATTGTGTGTCTCTACATGAGGTGTGAATGAGAGTGTGAATGTTGTGTGTCTCTACATGAGGTGTGAATGAGAGTGTGAATGTTGTGTGTCTCTACATGAGGTGTGAATATTGTGTGTCTCTACATGAGGGACAGACTCCAGCCCCGCCAAGTACACAATGAATGAATGAATGAGTGCGGCTGCTGCTGCTGACCATCAAGACTAATCATTTCAATGAAAATGACCGTAAAATGACTAAATTAAGTGTTCCAATAAAACAACAACAGTGACAATATTTGTATAGTATTTCCCAACATGATTTTTTCGTCACAAACAAATCTTTTCCTCAAAGGCTTCCAACCCCTGAGACAAAACACTGAAAAACCCCGAGGCCACACAGTGACGGCTTCCTCAGCTCTTACTGCACTTTCTATTTCCTGCGTCTTCCTTTCCCTGTGAATGGCTGGTGAGCCGTCCGTCCTCTCGGCCCGTTAGAGCCGCTCCACTTCCCCGTAGCTCTTATGCTACAGTTTGCATGACGGCTCTTCTGCCGAGGAGCCGCCTCACCTTCTATTTGTGGGATAGACGACACGGCTTCGAGCGCCGCAAACTCGCCGGACCCTTTCTTTCCCGTGTGTGTGTGTGAGACGCACTCAAAGCTCCGCGGGATCTCCAGCCGCTAAATAAGTTGTAAGCCGGCCTGTTTCCCGGAGCCTAGCGGCTATTTCTTTTTCAAAAAGTTGATTAATGTAATTTCAATCAAAGGGGGTTTTTATCGGGCTACTTATCGCCCGGGAACATTCATCTTCCCCGGCCAAAAACACAGCGGCTCCCTTATCGCCGCCTCTTTTCTCTGTTTACCGAAAACAAAGCTCTTTACTCAAACGGGAGGAGGAAAAAAAAAAAGCAACGATTACACGGCAATTAATAAAGACGGACTCGCTCTCAGATTTCACAGCGTCGTGGAGATAAACACCTGAAATGTACCAACGCCGCACATCAGGGTGACGATTCTTATCACCATATTTGCATAAAGAAAGCAATTAACACCTCAAATAAATACACGCAGGAGCCACAATTCAGCAGAGCTATTAAAGTCATTCGCCCGGTGTGTGTGTGTGTGTGTGTGTGTGTGTTTGAAGGTGAGTCTGCTGCCCCCGTTCATCCACACACTCCAAACACACACAGCTGATAGTAGAGGCTCTCCTGCAGGAGGAGGATGGATGCCCATCAGAAGGACGGCACATGTGAGATGTTCTGGAGAAAAGGCCCCGCTGAGATGGTTTGGATGTGGACTGAAGATGGATGGGCAACATCTGGGTGGAAGGATGCTGAGGCTGGAGGCGGATGATTGGCTACGGTTCAGCTGCAGGAAGCCGATTGGCCGTGGCGACCCCCGAAGCGAGCGTCCCAAAGGACCAGAAGAAGAGCGACTGTTGAATTCCAACATAACTTGTGGATTTTCTGTCATGAACCAAAAAAAACGGATGTAATCTCTGCTGTCGGCAGGGAAGCAATTAAAATAGTGGGAGAAAAAGGGAAGTGAGAAAGATTCAACGCCATTGCTATCTAAATTAATCAGCGACTAATAATATAGAAGCGATAAGAGAAAATGCCCCGTGTCCTGTTGACGTGAAGGTCCGGAGGAAAGGTGGAGGCGTCGCCTCTTTGTCTCCGCAGTCGGATCCATTTCTGCAGGAATCGGGGCTCCGGAATGATCCACCTCAATTTCACGTGAACGGCCGAACGAGGCGTCTCGACGGGATCAGATCACGATGAGATTTATCAGCTGAAAGATGTTTTTCCCGGCCGACTGTATTTATTAATTCACGTGGAAAGTGTGAAGGAGCGGCGATGCAAACGAGCCGCGCGTCCTCCGCCTGCCAGGCCCGGCGCCGCGGTTAACGGCGTGCGGCGTCCCATTCCTCCCAGGTAAGTGGTTTTAATCAAAGTCGCCGGCGCGGCGCAGAGCAGAGACGGGTCATTTCAAGGTTAAAACCACGCTTCCAAATTTTCCACGCATCGGACGGCGGCGACCTTTGCCGATCCGGAGAGGCAAACTCCACTGAAGCTGAGAGGAGGACACCTCAGTCACCGCGGAGTTTTACAGCGCAGCGGATTACATCATTTTTATGAAGACTTCTCACTTTTGTTGAGAGGAGATGCGAGAAGATTGGAAGGAGAGCTCCAGAAGGGAGGCTTGAATGAAATCCACCCTGAAGCGTCTGAATATCTGACCCGACTCCACAAAGTTCCACTTGAACTCCTGGACCATCCGCCCGGCCCAGGTGGTCCCGCAGGAGCCCAGGTTGCATAGCAACCCGGGATGAAAGCAAAAACGGATTCATGAATTCCTTTTATGAAATATTCACGACATATATATGGATATATTTATATGTTCCTCCATCCTTCTCCTGTCAGGACGTGCACCGGAACACCTCGGCGAGGAGGTGTCCGGGAGGCCTCCTGACCAGACGCCGCCTCGTCCGGCTCTTCTGGATGTGGAGGAGCCGCAGATCTGCTCCGGGCTCCTCTTCCTGGACGGCCGAGCTTCAGGTGACCACAGGAGAGGTTGGGGATGAAGCTCCACCAATAAATCCAGAGCTTCTCCTTCTGGGCTCCTTCCTCACCAGAGCTGGCCACGCACCCATCCACCTGTCCATCTCCGTTCTCCAGCGCTAACGGAATGGCATCATCTGCAAAAAGGCAGAGTCTCCGTCCTGAGGCCTCCACACCCTGGTCGCTCCAGAAACCTCTATCCACAAAGCTTGTCCACCATGGAAGAGCAATGAAGAATAATCTGAAGATCACCTTTCCAGCTCCTCCAGCACGGCCTCAGACTGCGCCGGCGCGGACAAACCGGTGACCCTCGACCTCCAGGGAAATCGTACCCGTAGCTCACAGCACTCGAAGCTAATCATGGCTGGAGTTCTGGGGACGTCCTGCAGTTTTATGAGCCTGACAATTTGTTAACGGCTAATTTCAAGACGATGGGCAAACGGAGGCGACGGCGGCCAGAAGGCTTCATGATATATAACGGGCTTTGGGGAGGGGACGGTTACCCGGGCAACGGTCAGAGTGCTCGGAGAAGTCAGGGAGACCACGGAGAATCCACGCATGGGAATCCAACCTGGGACTTTTCTGCTGGGCGGTGGAGGTTCTTACCATCGCACCATCGCACCACCGCACTGCGCTACGTTAACATTCCTGATGGTATCAGCGTTTCACCTGCAGCCTGTGTGAAGCCCAGCAGGACTCAGGCTTAGGATAATAAGCCTGCTGGCGTCGTGCCGTGCAGACGCGATTCTTGTCGATCTCTTTATCCAAAACGCCGACGGTGAAATCGGAGTCTGGAGGATATTTGGTCGTGACCTTGAAAGCGAGGACGCGGTCGTCCATCATGAGAGCTCCGGCGGTGATCCCTCATCTGTGTCTGCGTGACATCTTCACCCCCACCCACCCCCACGTCAAAGATCAGATCGCCAGTATCCAGTGAACTGCTGGACGTTTCACCCCTCGTTATAAAGATTTTACATTGATCTATTTTCACTTTAAATCATCTGCGGACGACAATGTGAATGTCAGTGCGCCACGAGGTGATCTGGTGTGGCCGTGCCTGCGGTGAGGACATGCCGGGATGTGGTGCGCTCCCCTGGTGGGTGAGACCAGAAGAAGTGATGTAACGTGACATAGGCAGCATAGAGCACACTCATGTATGCCAAACATGCCAGAGATGCCTTCAGAGAAAACATACAAACATGCCCCATTTAGAAGCGCCGCGCTTTTGTTTGTATGGTTCTGCCTTCACGCTCTCAGCTGGCAATATCTGTGCTTTATGCATACACACACACACACACACACACACACACACACACACACATGCAAACATAAATACATGCAAACATATATACATGCATACATGCACACATACATACACACATGCAAACATACATACACACATACACACACACACATACACACACACACATACACATGCAAACATACATACATGCAAACATAGATACATGCGTTCATGCACACATACATACACACATGCAAACATACATACACACACACATACATGCAAACATACATACATGCATACATGCACACATACATACATGCATACATGCACACATACATACACACACACACACACACACACACACACACACACACACACACACATACATGCAAACATACATACATACATGCATACATGCACACATACATACATACATGCAAACATACATACACACACACACACACACACACGTACACATACACATACACATGCAAACATACATACATTAATCCATACATACATAAACACATACACACAAACAAACATCCATACACACACATGCATATAAGGTTACATGCATTCACATATGTATGTATGCATACATACATACATACCCACATCTATCTATCTAGCCAGCCAGCTAGCCATCCATACATCTGTGTGTGCACGTGTACATAAATGCATCCATACGTACATACACATGCACATACATCATCCATTCATAGATAAATACACACATACATCCCTGCATGCGTGCATACGTACATACATATGTAGCGTATGTATGTATGCATGTATGTATAAAAATGGAGGGTGGACCTCTCTCAGGAGGCGTCCGTGTGCACCCGAGGACACGGTGCTTTGTCTCCTCCGCCGAACACACCAAGATAACAGTAAACAAAACAAATTGGTGGAGCTGAGCTGCAAAGCCGGGACGTTGAATTATCACCTTGTCCGGATCTCTAACGGCGGCGTCGGCCAGCAGGGGAGGGAGCGAGACCCGTGACCGCTCACATATCTCACCTTTCAACAAGGTTGTTGGCGAGCCTTTGGCGCGCCGCTAATATACTGTCACATTAGCTCGGCGGATGTCGGGCCGCGGCGCCTCGCCGGGGGCTCGTGGACCGCCGCCCCCCCGGCGGCGCCCGGGCCGGATCGCTGCTCGACCAAACAGAAAAAACACACAGCGGTGACTAATGATGATATTGTCCGTGGGGCGTCGCTTCCAGTTGTCTGCGATGTTGCCTGTAGCTTCGCAAACAAAACTCCGAGAGCCACGGCATCTCTCCTCGGCTTTGGACATACGGATCATATATTGTGATCGATATCAAGCCGGCGGTGGTTCGCCGTACAGGAGAAGGATGGACGCCGTCCAAGATGGCGGTTTGGTCCGATCGAAGGTCAAGAAGATTGAGAAAGAAGGAGAAACCTGTGTGTTACAGGAGCACAAACCCACAAATGACCATCGAAGAAGAGGAAGACGACAGGGACGCCACGGAGGTGGAAGCTGCCGCAATAACCATGGACTGTTAGATGGTTAGATCTTCTCCCTGCACTGCTTCATGTGTGAAGAACCTGCTCATCCTGCGAGCCCTGGAGGCCCCTCTGAGGCCAGAAGAGCTTGGGCCGCTTCCTCGCTTCATTTCTTGCAGAATAGTTTTAAAGACGGAGCCCACGGTCCGCAGGAGGTATCTGGTAACGGGCGGGGCTTCTCAGCTGCGCGACTCCAACCAGCTGCGTCACACGAGCTTCCATGGAAGCCGCGGCCTCAGAGTTGGAGCTAAAAGGGTTGGAGAAGGTCCTCGCTCCTCCGCCGTCCCATCGCACCCAGAAATCTGGGTCTCGAGGAGGTTCTCGGAGCTCTGGTCGTCGATGGGCGAGGATCAGGATTCAGACGAGACGAGTGGGAAAAGTTCACACGGATCACGGCTCAGGACCGCCGTTTCATTGCGATCCTCGGTCGGAGGTCCGGGATCCAAGGGTGTGAAGGTGTGAAGGTGATGATTCCGACACTTCGATTTAGTGGTTTGGCGACCGGAAGGCGGCTCGGATTCACCCGAGGACCGGGTTTTCACCCGGGGGGAGGTTCTTGGCTCGGAGCTCGATGTCACAAAGGTAGCGTTAGATGGTGGACTCCAGAGCCTGATGTTTGCCTGGAGGAGACGTCCTCGCCCTCTCCCTCGGTGTCAGGCCGCCACGACATGCAGCGGGTCGGCGGGTCACCGGAGAGGCCGATCGGGCGTCAGCCGTGCGGTGACGTGGCCTCGCCGCCTCCTCCGCGCTCCGCCCGGCTTAACGGGCGGCCCGTTACGTAACATCGTGGCTCGGCTCGGAGCGGAGCCTCCCAGAGCCACATCCTGTTACAACACTGCTCACACACACTTGTTGACACACAGAGCGGTGGCTCAACACACACATGCAGGCATGGAGACGCATCAACATGCAAGAAGCAGCAGACATCGCAGCATTCTATGCATTCAGTGTGTGTGTGTGTGTGTGTGTGTGTGACGTCAGGCCTTGTGGGCTAACTTGTCGCTGTGTTTTGCCCTCCTGGAATCCCATAATTAGGCAGAAGCGGATGCTGCATAGGAAGGATGAGGTTAAGGAGTGGGCGCGCACGGCGGTTTTCACGAGGCTCGATTGTAGGAGCGACACCCCGATGATCGCCGTCCTGTGATTGGACGAAATGATCGGTATCGATCGCAAGGCTCAGAGGAAAAGTCATGTTTAATTGCAGCAGAATAATGGACTATTGACGGATGAAAAACCCTGGAAAACCCGGCCTTGAAAAGTTACACATTTGGGGGATTTGCTTTTTCCCTCAATTCTTAAATGATTTATCGACGAGTCAAATCAAACGTGTGGACTCAAGGTTAAAAAAAAATTCCTCCTTTTGTCCTTTTTTGTCCTTTTTTTTAATCCTACAACACACACACACACACACACACACACAGACAATTACGGTCCTACATCCCCCCAGCAGGTTGAGCTTTCAATACTTAACGTCTTGCTAACGTGATCGATACGGACTGTATTTTCTCTTGTCCTGGAGTTTAGATGAGGCGAGTGTAAACATGCTCTGGGCTCGGAGGGGCGACGGCCTCAGCGTCCGCTGACCTTCCACTTTGCTCTACATTTGCAGCGGCCAGCAGATAAACATCAGAGTGGGCGCTCTTCACGGATTTTGCCCCACATTTCTGCTCAAAGAAAAACCCAATCTTCCCTTTGACAAATATAAAACCCGGGCGTGGCTTCCAGCCTGGACTTCACGGCGGACGTCACAAGTTTCAACCTTCATCGTCCGATCAGTCGCTGCCGAAAAGGCCGCAATATAGAGGATAAAAGATTCGGCGGCGCGTTGCCGTTGACGACATGTAACGGCAACCCGCCACTGACAATATATATATATAATCCATCAGAGCGTCCGGGACGTTTTCGAGAGCTTTCAGGCGAGGCGAGCGACTGATGTGGCTTTTTTCCGTGTGTAATTTCTCCCGTCGCCGCTGGCGCGTCGCCGGCCCTTTCATTTCCCTCCCGCCTCCCCGGGGTGATGTTTTCCAGCCAATCCAGACAGCCTTGAATGGGCTGCCAGGGGGCGGCGGGCGGCCCGGTCTGCGGAGTTACGCTGCCCCCGGGTCGCCGCGGCAGCCGAGGCGGGCTCGCCGAGTAAACAAGCGGTTTCGTCCCGGGGGGGGCGGCCGAGACAAGGGCGTGCGACGGCGTCCGTGCCAAGAAATCTGGAAAGCCGGGACACGCTCTCCGCTCGCCGTGTCCCGGGGGTTTGCATTAAAGTACCGACCGCCGGCCCAGACGGGGCGTGAAGGCGTCCCGTCTGTGGACCTGCGGACTCTTCCAGGAGGTCATCACAGCGTCCGCCATGCAAAGTCATGCTTTGCCGCAGACGCAAAGAGTTCGGCGGTGAACCGCCGCCGCCGCGCCGCTTCTTGGCGGAAACATCGACTCCTCCGAACACGCGGGAACCCGCCGGACTGTTTGAGGTTCAGTCGATCCGGACATTTCGACCTCCTCGATCCGGATAAATCCAGGGGTTTTGGTCAAACGGGTTCATGCAAAGTGTAGAGCGGGAGAAGAATATCGCTTATTCCACTCACACTCACTCATAATTAGAGTAATGATGCTCATGTTTCACCGCTGAAGTTCCATCTGTCGACGCGCAAACAAGTAAACAGCAATAAGCTCCTCATCTGTGTGTCTGAATAATCCAAAGCAAAGCCGTGAACGAGGCCATTCATTCAAGATACAGATTAAAATCCCGTGGATTCGGTTATCAAGGGCAAATAATTAGCGGCGGACGATCCTCCTGGAGGAGGATTTGACATCACGGAGGCAACGTGAAGTTGGAACGCCGCAGGATATTCATTCATTCATTCATTCATTCATTCATTCATTCATTCATTCATTCATTCAGTCAGTCATTCATTCATTCAGTCATTCATTCATTCACTCGGTTCTGGATTGTGTTATCATCTTGAACAGAAGTCAGCATGTGGAAACACACACCTCTCATTCACACAGTGTCAGGTCTCCAGTGAACCTCCTGCTGAGGGAGGAACCTGAAGAACCCTGAGGAACCCCACGCAGACACCGGAGAACATGGAACCTCCTCCAGGCTTCTGCGGGAATCCAACCTTCTTGCTGCGAGCGGGAAGCGCTGACCGCGGCGCCGCCCGTCACATAATAACGTAATGAAAGTGGAGGCGGAGAAGGGAAACACAGCAAAGGCCCTGAAGTCTCATAAAAGTTATAACGCACAAACATACAGTAGCTGCGCTCTGATCATCGTTAGGTTATTATATTTGTGGGAAAAAGATGACAGTATTAGCAAAGAGCCGGCGGTGCGGTAAAAATATGTGACCTCGCCGCCTTACTTTGACACCATATATAGGCTATTCATTATGATTATATTTAATACATGACGCTATTATTGCACATCATGAATGTTTAACGCACTGCATTTACTATTGGGGCATAATGTGGAGTCTCTCAATTTAGCTTCATACGACTCGAAGAAGGTGGGGGTGTGTTTGCCCCCCGAGGTCGACCCGCGTTAATAAAACCCGGAGATCTTTTTCTCTCGGCGCCGCCGTTTCCCCGTCTATCCCGCGGCCGCCGGCACAAAGCTGACGGGGCTGTTTCTCCTGGTCGCCGGGTGCAGATCTGACGGACCGGACAATGAATCAGGCGGAAACAGAGAGAGAGAGACAGCGTGTCCACGCCAACCAGGACGGAGAAAGAGGTCTTTAAATAGAAAGGGGGTCAGAGGAGCATCCCGTGACAGCTCCGATGAAGAACTGGACGTTTTTCCACGGCGTCAAACGTATCCGCCGCACGAACGGTCGTTTCTCGGTTCCCGCAAAAGCTCCCGTAACGTCTGTATCGTTGTCGGTGCAGACGGACGGGGAGGGAGGCTAATAAATACGCACATTTCCATCAGAGGTGCTGTGTTTGTCCTCCGGAGATAAGCTCGCGCTGCACTGGGAGGATGATGAAGCCGAGATCAAGTGTTTATTTTTGTAAAAAAAAAAAAAAGGGTTTACGGGTTCACTGAGGGAGTTAACTGCAGGGTTGGGAGTTTGCAGCCGGCCATCACACTAATCCAGAAGTCTTCGGCGTGTACTTACGCCGCCACAACACACAGCGAGCGGGGTTTGATGGCGCGGGAAGAAAGCGCGAGCGGACCGGGCGCTCTTTGACCGGAAAGCTCCCATGATACTCCGAACAACAGGCGTCTCTGGCAGAGCGCAGGTACGTCCGAGCCAAGGCCGGGTAAATCAGTAACTGGGTCACCGGGGGAGGCGGCTGATAAAAAGAGGCCGGAGTGACATTAGCATCGAGGATGAGGATGATTAGTTAGCGTGGGTCGAGGCGGTTCGGGTTCGGCTTGTGTTTGCGATGCTACGCCAGCCGGCTACACGCGGCCCCCTCCGATCCAAAGCCACCCTCGGCTTCTCAGCATGATTCAGAGGAAAACTCAAAGTTCCTCTCCTCGACCGGGAAGCCCTGCGTGACCCGGCGCCGCCCACGCTAAAAGAGCCGGTAGTCCTTCCTGTCAGAGCTTCTGGAGAACAGGAGCTTCTGTGGAACCATCTTCCAGCCCACGTCCCACGGGACAGACGTGCTCTCTTTGTTCCAGAATACACTTCGACCCGTCCCTTTAAAGACAGCTCATAGTTAGCGTTAGCCTAGCGATGCCTCCTCAGCTAAGGGACATCCCACCGCGCAGCGCTCTCCTTCCCATCCTGTCCTGCAACCACAGCTCGACCTTCTGCCGCCTCTCGCCAGCCGTCCACCAGCGTTCCTTATTTTGTGAATGTTAAAGCTATGACTGTATCATGTTAGCTATTATCTTGTTAGCGGCACAGTAATTAATAATAACAAAAAGCAAACAGTCCCCGTCCACCTCCCCGCTATCAGGCCACCCACATGGAGATCTGAGATCTTTCCAATGTTTCTGTTTTAAGGTCCAATCACTCCTGCTTTTCCTACAAATAACTTTGTTACAGAATATTTGACGGCACTGTAAAATGTCCAGTTTGGGCTCCCGCTCGCGCAAAAATGGTGATTCAGATCAACCCAGAGTCTCCCAGTCGACGGATCTTATAGTCGCTGTGCGACCTTGGGAGGAAACTGGATGTTGCATCAGAGATGTCGAGATCTTGGCTAAAGATTTCAGGGCGAATGCCGTCATCTTCTGTGCTAATGAGAGGCGACGTGCGCGGGAGGGAGGAGATTCTGGCTTCCTGTAACCAACCCTCCCGCTGTTGTGACACCTTCATGTGTTACTGTGCATTTACAGTCATTTACATGAGAACTACGTTTAACGTCGCCGCAAACTTACATAATAGTTTTGAAAGACCGCGGAGCGAAGCCTGGCACGTCTCAGAAATCTGCCTCATCTCCAAGCTGGAAGATCAGACGTTCGTATCGTCTGAAAGTTGTTTACGTGCCGTTGCGTTCTGCGGGCGAGCGTGACGCAACGCCCGCCGCGTGAGGCGACATCCTGAAGACCCAAACAATGGGCGCGTCTGCGGCGGCGGGACGCTGTTTATGCAGCCGTCAGCCCGCCGAGCTCCAAATATTGGAGCTCCTGTCAACGTCTGGAAGATGACGGAGCTCCGGTGGGTTTCCGAGCCCTCGTGGAGACAAACAAACACGAAGCTCCAGGACCGGATCGTTTTTCAAGAAGGCCACGGGGGAGATGGTGAAATGTCCTTCCTGTCCGAAGCCTCCACCTCCCTCACCACATGCCTGGAAGTGATGAAGGAGCAGAAGGTCAGGTCAGAGAAGCTCCTCTGGACTGCTTTAAGCTAAAATGAGCACTTGACATTCATTCATTCATTCAGTGCTGGTTCCTGTCCTGACCGTCACAACCATTCACCCTCTCATCCACACATCTGGACCACGGAGGTTCTCCATGAACCTCCTGCATGTGTTTGGACTGCGGGAGGAAACCGGAGAACCCTGAGGAACCCATGCAGACACGGGGAGAACGTGGAGGCTCCACACAAGAGGTGGGGATCTAAGCAGGGACCTTCTGGCCGTGAGGTGGAGGTTCTGCTCCACCGTGCTGCCCCACTCACAATATGTCTAACATCTGGATGTGATGACACGCAGGTCCTTCAGGTTCTGGTGCTCCTCGCTATGAAACTTCTTCTTCTTCTTCTTCTTTTCCCTTCAGGTGTCGCCACAGCGAGTCAACTTTCTCCATCTAACCCTATTCTCTGTATCTTCCTCTCTCACACCAACTACCTTCATATCTTCTCTCACTACGTCCATAAATCTTCTCTTTGGTCTTCTTCCAGACCTCTTGCCTGGCACCTCCAATTCCAGCATCCGTATACCAATATATTCACTATCCCTCCTCTGTCCATGACCCAACCATCTCAGTCTGGCTTCTCTGACCTTCTCTCCAAAACATCTAACATGTGCCGTTCCTCTGATGGACTCATTCCTGATCCTCTCCATCCTGGTCACTCCCAAAGAGAACCTCAACATCTTCATCTCTGCAACCTCTAGTTCTGCCTGCTGTCTTTTGGTCATTGGAACAGTTTCTAGTCCAAACATCATCTCTGGTCTCACCACTGTCTTGTACACCTTTCCTTTTATTCTGGCTGATGTTCTTCTATCTCTTGGTACCCCGGACACTTTTCTCCACCCATTCCAACCTGCTTGGACCGTCTCTTCACCTCTTTTCAGCACTCTCTGTTGACCCCAAGTACCTGAGATCCTCCAGCTTCTTGATCTCCACTCCCTGTAGCCTCACCGTTCCACCCGAGTTCCTCTCATTCACACACATATATTCTGTCTTGCTGCCACTAACTTTCATCCCTCTCCTTTCCAGAGCATACCTCCACCTCTCTAGATGTTCCTCTACCTGCTGTCTGCTCTCACTGCAGATCACAATGTCATCTACTCGCTGTGGAACGTCCAGTTAAAAACCATGAAATGATGGCAGTAAAGCAGCGCGGACAAGATGGATGTTTCCTCGGCCGAGGCTCGTTTCCCCCGGACGGGACAGAACCGGTTTACCGGCAGGAGGGTCGTCTATGTCGTCCGCCCGCCGCCGTGTCAGGCGGCCGCACGTGAGTCAGGACGGTGCACGTGAGTGACGGGCCGGGACGAAGGGAGGGAGAGCGAACCTGGGACCTTCTGGCTGTGAGGTGGAGGTTCTAAACTCTTCCTTCACTCCCATGACTTCGTGCTTTACTCGAATAGAAACTCCTGAGCGTCTGTAGATGTTTCCCGTCAGCTGCGCTGCTGCTCCTCCAGAGCAGGAACCGCGATCCAGGCGTAATGAGGCCCTTCCCGAGGTAAACCGAGGGTCAGATGCGCGTCGTCCGTCCACCCTTTCATCGATGACGCCCACGACGACGGGGCGTGTCGTCGTCTCACGGCTGAACCCGACAAACCCGCTCCGAACCCCGACTCCGTGATCCGCCCGGCTCCTCCGCCCCGGCTTCCGTGGGCTTCCAGAAGCCACGTGTCCTCCTCAAGTCCACGCCCGTCTTAGGAGAGCCGATGCTTCGCACGTCTTCTATATGTGATCGATGCGTTGAGAACCTTCTCCGAGGTTCTGCGGTTTCGTGTCGGCCCATCGTGGGTCGGAGCCGAGCTTGGCGTCCGCTGACGGTTTCTCACAAAACCATGAGGTTTCGAGAAAAAAAAAAAAAAAAATCAAGCCTGAACTCAAATAAGAAGTTGAAGAAAAAGCGCGTGGCCTTGGATGACCGCTGCCCGGGAGCACGCCACCTTCGTCGTCATGGCGATTGTGTCCCAGATCCGCCGCACGCTGACGTTCGGCGGACGGTTGCGTTTTCGTGAACCCGTCTTGGATTCCAGTCCGGAATCCGGAAGTAAACATCCGCCTCCGGAAGCAACGCGGCTCCTTCTGGAGATCCGTCCACAGCTTCTGCGGGACAACGAGCCCGACCTTCACGTCCACCGTCCTCCCGTGTGGCCCTCAGGGCGGCCTGCAGGGGGCGCCGCCACCGAGCCCAGGGAGGGCAAAGGTCAAGCTGACGATGAGTCACGGCTCGCGCTCCGGGGCCGGAGGACCATGTGACCGAGAGAGAGGAAGCCAACCGGATGAGTCACCGGACTAAAAATACAAGCTGAGAAGTTCTGCGTTGGTCCACCATCATCATGACATCACTTCTCCTTCAACTGTCTCCAGAGATGTTTCCCCCATTGCATGTTTTTATTCTTCTATTCTTCTCATGGTGTTTTTTTTTACCCTCATGTGCCTGTTTGGAGTTCATTGAATCCCAGGCGGGGTTCACCTGGACCTGTCCGAGGAACCCAGAGGAACCCACGCAGACACGGGGAGAACATCCGGACTCCACATGGGAAGGAACCTTCTAGCTTGAGGTGGAGGCTCCAACCGCTGCGTTCAGATGGAAGCGCTGGAGCGGCTGGATCCCTCCACGCTTCCTTTACCACAGCTGCTACGTTCACGTCCAGTGGGAACGAACGGGATTCGAGCTTTTTGAGGAACATGGACGTGTCAAACATCCAGACTGAGATCCACCACCTACCAGAGAGTTCTTCACACCTGAAAGACATGCTGGGAAGTCAAAAGGCAGCGATGATTGAAGCTCCAGCTCTGCTCAGAGGCCCTGTGGGTTCAGCAGGAGGGATTGACCGAGGTCAGAAGATCAACGGATGTGACACGTTGGTTCAGAAAAGGAGGAAACCAAAGAGGAGCAGCTTGGGAGGAGGATCTGAACCAGGGTGAGATCTCAGCTTTGCTCAGGATATTTTACCCAGGCCGCTTTTCAATCACACTCGACGCTTTGAGGGGATAGAACGGCGAGGTGGTCAGAGCGGAGAACTTCCACCATGGAGAGCGAGGAGGCAGCGAAACCGACAACCTGATGGGGAGAAGATCTGACCCTCTTTCACTATGACTTCAATTCTACTTCTTCTCCTTCGGGACGTTCGCGTTCTCCTCCACACGTCTGGACAAATCGGGGTCTCCGTGAACCTCCTGCGGTTGGACTGTGGGAGGAACCCTGAAGTCCCCGAGGAACCTCTGGCAGGAGAACACGGAGACTCCAACCAGAGAGGCGAGGATCCGAAGGGACCTTCTGGCCGAGAGGCGGGCAGATTAGATTCCTGTTGCCCCCGACGACAGCAGACCTCCTCTCTCCGGCGCCGACCCCCCCGACCGCTTTCTCTTATTTATTCACTTCTATCTTCCCGGGTGGCCGGAGGGCCGCGCACGTCGCGGTGGAAATCCACGGCGGACACGTCCGCCGTAAAATCCACTTTCCTCAGAAATGAGAAGGAGGAGGAGGAGGAGGAAACTCTGCAGCCCCCGGCTTCCATCAAGAGATGCTTTCTGTTTACGCTCTCGCTCCTGGAGCCTCTCGTGTTCACGGCCCTCCTGCTGAGCTTCCAGCGCCTGAACTGCACTCTTCCTCATCTTCATCATCCTCCTCTTCCTCATCCTCCTCTTCCTCCTCCTCCTCTTCCTCATCCTCCTCTTCCTCCTCCTCTTCCTCATCCTCCACCCCGTCCTACCTCCAGCTCCAGCCTCCCTCTCAGCAGCTGCAATCACCATAAAATCCATTTTTCTCCCTAGTTCTGGACATTTTAGAACGCAGATTAGCCTGACAGAGCACCTTCTCAGAACACACTCCTGGTCAGAACACACACTCCTGGTCAAAACACACACTCCGAGTCAGAACACACACTCCAAGTCAGAACACACTCCTGGACAGAACACACTCCTGGTCAGAACACACACTCCTGGTCAGAACACACACTCCGAGTTAGAACACACTCCTGGTCAGAACACACACTCCGAGTCAGAACACACACTCCAAGTCAGAACACACTCCTGGACAGAACACACTCCCAGTCAGAACACACTACTGGTCAGAACACACTCCTGGACAGAACACACTCCTGGTCAGAACACACACTCCCAGTCAGAACACACACTCCCAGTCAGAACACACTCCTGGACAGAACACACTCCCAGTCAGAACACACTACTGGTCAGAACACACTCCTGGTCAGAACACACACTCCCAGTCAGAACACACACTCCTGGTCAGAACACACACTCCCAGTCAGAACGGTGACCCAACTTAAAAACCCTGAGTTTCACGAAGCTAATGAGTTTTTTCTTTTCGCCATAAAATGTTCACATGAACACAGGATTCTTGAGGCGTCGGTTCAAACACACTGCGTTTAGGCTTCTCAGGGAGCGATCATTATCCGGATCAATGCGGCCGATCCATTCCACGTGCTGACGGAGAGGTGTGTGTGTGTGTGTGTGTGTGTGTGTGTGTGTGTGTGTGTGTGTGTGTGTGTGGAGTTGAGATGCATGGAGCAATTTCTGCATGAATATTGGATGCAAGCTGCTTCTCGGTGTGTGTTCATTGATTGGACGACACACACACACGAGCACACACACACCTGGAACCACACGTGTGCATGGGTGGGGGGGGTCCAAGCACTGGAGTGTACAAGGAAGGAGAAGTCCTGTGTAGATGTTCTTCAGCGCCGATCCCGCAGGCGGGGCGGCTCCTTCAGCCAGGAGGTCGGAGACACGCAAACGTTCTGCCTCATCTACACGTCTGGACCGTGTAAGGTCTCCGGTGGACCTCCGGCACGTGTTTGGGAGGAAGCCCACGCAGACCCGGCCAGAACATGGAGACTCCACAAGGAACGCCGTGGGAGTCACGTCGGAGAGATTCTTGCGTCTCTGAGAGACGTTTTTTTTTTTTTTTTTTTCAAAGCTTGGAATGGAAAGACCAGGAGAAGCTGAGAAAACGCTGGCGTCACATGCGTGTGCGCCGCGGCGGCGGCGGCGGCTTCGGCCTTTAATTCACGTCATTTGACCGCGGATCTCCTCTTCCACAGGCGGGAACTCACAGGCTTCGGGTCCTGACCTCCAGAGCCCCTGATCTTCTAAAAGCAGGGACTTGGAAAGACCACGAAGCTGCTCTGGATGATTTCATCCGGATCTTTCTGTCCTTCTGCAACCAGGAAGCAGCGACTCGCTGCAACGGCGGAGCTTTTCCTTCCTCATGGCGGCGTCACGGCGGTTTCTTAGAACAGCGCACGCTGACCACACACACCCACGTGTCTGAATTCCAGCGCTCAACCTCAGACACACACACACACACACACACACACAGTCACCAGTCAAAACAGATCTGCGAGTGACACACACACACACAAACACACACACACACACACACACAGCACCGCCCATGCAAACCTCAGACACCGACAAGCTCTCATTTGGTCGTATAAAATGTCTAAATATAAGCTCGCCGGTGCACGTCATGTTCACACGTGCACGCGCACCGGAAACTCGATTAATGTTCGCATTTAATTTACAAACGCAGAACGAAGCCGTTCAGTCGGAGTTGAAGAAACGACGTGTTTCTACGGCACGGAAGGAGAAATCACTCCTGAGTAAAACAAATAAATAGTTTGCTGAGAGATTTCGAAATATTCAAAATAGCACGAGTGGGAAGATCTTTCAGTTTCAGGGTTAAATGATGGAAAATCTCTGGGATGAATTCAAGCCACGTAAAAACACAAATCAAAACGGGAAGTTTGAGTAAATCTAAGGATGAAGACTTTCATGTCGGGTTTGTTTATCGGTGTGTTTTTTTATCGGGTTCGGTTTGCTTCTTTTGTTTACAAGAAGTAAACATGGCTTAGAAACGGCACACAAAGGGAAAAAGTAAATTTGTGAAATTGCCTCAGGCAAATAAAAGTAAACTTCCATCTCCTCCATCCGTCAATATTACTCTCCATGTAAAGTGCCATTATTTTGCTTTATTTGTACTTAATGTTCCGCACTTCAAGACCAAGTACTGTTTATTTTTACACTTATTGGAAGTAATCAAATTTAGTAGGAAACTTTCGCAGAGAGATAATGAGATGAGATGTGTTTTAATGATCCCATGATCTGGAACTAGAAACAGCGACAAGCTGAAAATAAAAATAAATTAAAAATGTAAAGTAGAATAAAAAAAAAAAAATCTCTCCATTTGCACCAATTTTCAAGTGATTTGAATGAAAAATATAAATAAAATAACTTAGAAAAACACTTTTTATTTTAAAAAACACAGCGTCTCACATGAGGCTGATGGTGTGTGTGTGCGAGTGTGTGTGTGTGTGTGTGTGTGTGTGTGTGTGTGTGTGTGTGTGCGCGCCACCATTCCATGACCAATGAGAGGACTCGATCGAGGCGACTCTCTCCCGGCGCCGCCGTCCAAAAAATAGTAAGCGATGTATTTTGCCGAGAGGTAAAGCGTCCGCTGGAAATGCTGGTATGGAGGCGGTTACCGTGGCAACGTGGATGTCTGCTCACAAATACGACCCGTCGCTTTGATTAGTTGAGTCGTTCTCAGCAGAACGCCGGCTCTGCTGGGCTTCGGCGAACGGATGACGGCCGGAGAATGCTGAGCGCCGGCGCTTAAAGCGGCAAAAGCGACTCGATGTGAAATTAAAAAGGGTAATTTCTCACTCTGAGGGAGTGACCAGGCCTTCGTGCAGGCGCAGGAGAGAAGATAAGCTGTGGGGAGACTGGAGGTATGAGATGATTTCACAAGATATGACGACATTCTGAGAAAAACGAAGAACCTCAGATGAGGTGAGAAGGTGGAGGTTTCAATTCCGGCATCCGTCCACCGATGTGTTCTCCATCTCTGTCTCTACCTCCGTCCATCACCCAACCATCTCTGACCTTCTCTCCAAAACATGGGACCCTCTCCATCCTGGTCCCTCCCAAAGAGAACCTCGGCATCTCCACCTCCTCCTCCTGTTTTGGTCGTCGCCAGTGTTTGTAGACCATCTGACCGCTTCCTCCTCCACCTTTCCATCTCTTCCCACCCCTGACTCTTTTCTCCAGCCGTCCCAGCCTGCTCCAACCCCTTTCTTCACCTCTTCTCCACGCCCTCCTACGCTCTGGACTGTTGACCCGAAGTTCTTGAAACGGTCCACCTTCTTGATCTGCACTCCCTGTCGCCTCAGCGTTCCACCAGGGTTCTTCTCATTCACACACACATACTCTGACGAAGCTTGATTCCTCTCCATGCCAGAGCATACCTCCACCTCTCTAGATGTTCTTCCACCTGTGATAGATACAGTGTAAGCGGTTGCCAGGTGACTGCACTGCACTCAGTATATAATAATTATAATTTCGCTCTGATCCAAGGCAGGTATTACAGTCATCTCGGCGCCGGTCCATCATCTCCTCCGAGCCACGTGATTGGATGACCTCTCACAGGCGACACAGAAGAAGGAGAGGAATCTGGTTTCAAAACGAATGATTCCTCCGAGCTCTATTGTGTGTTTTAGGAACCAGACGTGGTCTTTGATGGAGGACCTGCCGACCTTCATGCCCGGTCAGCTCTACCGGCTTAGGTCCGGGAGTCTCTGTGCATCTTGACGCTGCAACCGTGGGAGAGGTCACCATATGGATGTTCTCATCTCACCGTGACTCGTCAGACGTCTCGAGGCAGAAGGTCTCGGACCACGAGGAGGTTTTGCGGAGCCCACGTTTCCTTCCGCTGACCGGGCCGTGTGGTGACGGTGAAGCGGAAAGCGTGGAGGAGTTGGGGGGGCGTGTTTGGTGACCTCAGCTTCTCCGGCGGTTCCTCTGACGGCCCAAACCCTCACCGGGGGACTTCCATCTGGGGCTGAAGCCTTTCGGATGTTGAAAGAAGCCGATGCTTTTCCGAGAAGGTCAATAATAGCGCCTGATGCCGCGGCTGCAGATGTAATTAGACGGTGCGGAAATCGACAGAGTTCTTTTCGCCCGGTGCAGCTCGAGCACCGCGGCTGGAAGCAACTCGTGATCTGGTGAAGGGAAAAGGTGAGGGCCAGAACTTCTCCGCAAATGTGATGATCCAAGTGCTGCCTTAGATATGAAAGGACCATGACAGATCCTGCCGGGGCTGCAGAAGGTCACCTCGCCTCAGGGTACGTCCGCCGAGGTTTAGTTAAGGTTAATCCTGGTCAAATGCTGTTGCCGCAACTAGACATCTTCAGATCGAAGAGCCTTTTTGGCCCGTCGGTCCAAGTTGAGACGCCCACATTGACAGAACGACCCCGTTCAGACAGCTACTCGCTCATGGACACATCGATGACCAATGCTGGACATTCTCCAGGGTCCAGGAGGACCCAAGAGCATCTCAGATGAGAGGTGAAACATCTTTAAGACAAGAAATAAAGTCCAGTCGCCACGATGAAGAATCGCCAGGACTCTCTGGAGGGTGGAACTGAAAACCATGTGTTGTGTGCTGACACTTTCCAAGGAGTAATGGATCCTTCCAAGACCTCCAGAAGCAGAAGCAGAAGCGGTCATACCCAGGAGATCTCCATGCACAGACGGAGGGGCAGCGGCCAAGCCGGGACCATTTCTTCTTTACTTCTTGTTGTGTTGTTGCTGTGTTTAGCAACGGCGGTGCTAAAGCCCTTAGCTGAGGGCTAAAACTTTCCCTCCAGGCTGGAGAAAGTGTGCGGCGTCCTCAGCACAGAGTTCTGACACTCCAGACTGCGACATCCGTGGGGGAAGCAGTTCAGACGGTTAAAAATACGTGCAGCGAAAGCCGACCCTCTAATTAGTGTTTTATTGTGAGCGGCATTTTTGTGGCAACGTGACGGCGGCGTGCGGCGTACGTCCGTTTCCTCTGGAGGTGGAGGTACGGCTCTCCACGGCCAGAAGATTCACCCAGGCGGGGAGTCCTGCTCGTTCCGTCCCGGACAATTCGCCATGTTCCGCTTTCGGGAACCTTCGTCCGGGTCTCCGCTGGAGCGTGCCGACCCAAACCGCCTCACGTGGATGGAAACCTCATCTGAGATGAAGATCTGCATCTTGGTTCATGGCCGTGTTGCGGCCGACGGCAGAAATAATTGCTCCGGAGAGCCTGCATTAGCTTCTCCTCGTTAGAAGGTCGTTGTGACGCCCCGCTGGTCCTTCTGGTTCGGCAGATGATTTCCGGCGCATCTTCGTACTTTTAAAACAGGACCGGATGATTACATCTCCGTCCAGGTTCTGGCCTCTGGCTGATGGTGACGAGGTGTTCGCGGTACGTCGATGAAGGCTCCGACCTCGACTCTCTGAGGAGCACCGACATCTCATGATGTTCTCCCGCCACAGAGGCTCCTTCTAATCGTCTGCTCGCTCGGGTAAAGTGGAACCGTCCCGAGCGGCGAGCCGATGTTGACGGCAGAGAAGATGATTTGTGTTGGAATTAGAGGTGGACGGGTCGCGGCGCCTCGTCACCTCGGTCCGCCTCTGCGGGCTCACCTCACTAATAACGCAGGTGTGGTGGAGAAGAACGTTACCACGAGATGTTTGAATGCTCTATTATCCTGGAGGGAAATTAGCCGGTTCCAGCGATCTCCCCGTCCACCGGAGAGCACTTCCACCGTCAAGATGTTGTCCTGACAACAGTGACGTCGAGCGGCTTTGGATCTCAACATCGCTACATTCCTGGTGGGAACAGCGGGACTAGAAGCTGAGATCTCAAACCAATGACCGCGCCATGAATCAACCAGCGGGGACCTCAGCATCTTCGGAGCGGTTCTCAGACGGCTGCCCTTCCTGCACGCCTGCTGTCCAACCGCTGGTGATCCAGAGGAGATCCTCCATGCGAGGACTTTGGAACGGATGTTCTCTGTTTCACTCTTTTGCCCTGAGGGACGACGCATCTGGAGGAGGTTTATGAGGGCGGTGAACGAAGACAAAAGCTCAAGAGAAGAGGATGCAGAGGACAGGCTCAGATGGAGGAGGACGATGGGTGACCTCGGGAGGGAAACCTGGGCCGAGGAAGGTTCGAACGCTCCAGATGGAGCTCCGGAGATCTAGGATGGACACCGAGGGAGATCTTGGGATTTTGGAGGCACCTTCAGCCGGTGAGTTTAACGAGACTCAGAGGAATCCTGCCAAGCACCGACAAAAACAATGTCCGGTTGGGACCGGCCGGCGTCTCGGTCCTGAAAAAGCGAGACGCCGGCCGTCCGGCCCGCGCCGCCACCGCGAACCCGATTTTCCGACCGAGCTGCAATCGTGAAGGTTCTGCTCCTGGTGCCGGTCGCGGCGCTGCGTTGCTGCAAACAATGTCGGCCCAACGGGTTGAAAAGACCAGAGAAGGACCGTTTGTTTCCTGGATTCGAATCCAGAAGAAAGGTGGCCGGGACTGGAGGCCACGGTTATAAACCCAAACCCTTTGGTCCACAAAGGTGTGGATTTGTCTTCTTCTCCTTTGGGCTCCTCCCTTCAGGGGCCTCGGCCAATCGTTTGCCTCCGTCCAGCCCTCTCCTCTTACATCATCTAACTTCCTGTCCTCGTCCCCTCCATCCATAGACCTCCTCTGGTCTTCCTCCGGACCTCCTGCCTGGCAGCTCCTCAGCATCCTTCCCTCTGTCCACGTCCAAACCATCTCAGTGTGACTTTATCTCCAGAACATCTAGCATGTGCCGTCCCTCTGAGGGACTCCTTCCTGGTCCTCGCTCCCGAATGTTATTTCTGCGCTCGGCGTCTCCAAGCCAGATGACGTGGCTGCTCTCCACCCTCCTCTTCTCCACCCTCTCCGTTGCTCCGGACCTTCAGCCCCGGTACTTAAAGTCCTCCATCATCTCCGCTCCCTGCGGCCTCAGGGTTGCTCTCGGGTTCCTCTCGTTCACACATGCACGGCGTGTCCGCCAACCTCCATCCATCCCTCGATCCGTGCGATCAGAAGATGAAGCCCGGTGACAAATGAGGATGAAGGTTTTCTGGAAACAGACGTTCGCCTGCAAATCAAACGATTACTTGCTGACAAAACCATCTGAATCTGCTCCAGGAGATCAAGCTGGGCGTCTCTGCCAGGACTCTCTAATTAACGGTGGGATGTTGACAATGAAAAATAAATGTCTGGCCTCTTTTAGAGAAGGATAAAAAGAAAATCATGTGTTTGGATGAAAATAGTCTGGACTCTTCAAAGAGCGTCCTGATCCAGGATGGTTCCTAACAGATGGTTATCTCCTGAGCCCAAAAGCCCCTGGAAAAAAAAACACAAAAAGCATCTTGCCGACACGACCGAAAGCAACCCCGTTTATTTTTATCTCCGTTCCAAGTGCTGTTTTCTGAAAAGGAAAAGCCTCGATCCGCCGGGACGGCCGCTGCGTGCAGTTTGCGGCCTGGAAAACCTGCTATTATTCTCCAGAGGAACCTGCGAGGCTCCGGCCGGCTCCCGAGGTTCTGCTCCGCTGGACAATCAAATAAAATCCGGCCGGCTGCACGCCGCACGCCACACGCCGCACGCCGCACGCCGCACGCCGCTCGCCGCCTCGCAAGGTTGAGTCTGAGGGAAAGGCCTCCGTTGAGCCCGAAACCTCCTAACAGGAGGCGTCTCCGTGACGTCCACGCTCCTCAGAAGGCCTGAGAGAAGGTCCGAGAGGGCCGACGGCAAAGAGGAACATCTAGATTTCGGATGCTTCCGACCTCCGGTAGGAGACGGGCGACTGGATTCTGATCTCCATCCATTGAGGAGCGGCTCCCGGAGGACACCTGGGAATTTGCTTCATCTCCTCCGGCCGCCGGTGGTGTCTCCAGCCCAGAGCCTGGTCTGGACCGGCAGCACAAACCGCCGCCATGGGAGCGAAGGCACAGTGAGGCCTGGAATCCAATCCGGAGCTCAATCCTGGACCAGATGGAGGAACTTGATCGTGATTTGTCTCAGTTTAGTTTATCTGCGGAACATCTACCACGTGCCGTCCCTCTGATCCTCACGTCCAAAGCGAACCTCCACCCGCTGTTTCTTTTGGTTTGGCCCGTCGTTCAGCTTCCCCCCTTCTTTGCCCGTCAGCAGCCGGAGCACCTCTGTGTTTTCCACTCGAAGCTCCAGGTTCTCGGCCCGCCGGCCTCCCCCTCGGGGACGTTTGGAGACTCTTCACCCTGGACTTCTGCCCCGCTCGCCGTCGAGGTCCGCAAACAAAACATTTGTCCCGAGTGGCGGTTGAACGCAGGTTCTCGACGCCGTGAAGCCGCGCCGCCACGTCAGAGCGGCTGGGAAATAGCTTTCCCAGCTCTCTGGCGACCTCCACGGCGGCGGCGGCGGCGGCGGCGCTGGAACGTGCAGAGGAACCTCCTGCAAGGAGACGACCTTCCCTATCGGTCCTGGTATCACGGCGAGCCCGGGCGCTCCATTACTCCTGCGGCGCTGACGGGGACTTAATTAGAAACATAATACATCAGCCGCACATCTGACGGGCTTCGCGTGGCCGAGGCGGATTTCTGGGATAATTGGGTTTCCAGTTCACGGCTGCGGCTCAGACCTGGTCTTCTTCTAAACCCCCGCGTGAAACCCCCTCGTGACCGGCGGACGAGCAGATTGTTGGCCGACGATCCGCGGAGACTCCATCGGTGCGCTTTGGAATCCCGTTAAATCTTGTCGTCCGTCGAGGGAACGGAGAGGAGACGCGGCCGGTCAGGTGGGTCTGCCGGCCTCAGCAGACCCACCTTTGGGTTCTTCACGGTTCCAGAAGAAGGACTCGGATACGTCCCGATGCGCCAATGGGACGGCTCGCTCTGGAAGCTCCTCTGTGAGCTGACGGAGAACCTCTGGTGGACCCGCGTGTCTACACAAACATCTACGTGATGCAGACCGACCAAAGATGGAACCTCACTCTTTCGAATCTTTGTTTTATGCCCCTTTTCTTTTTGGATTCACTCTAGTTTCCTCTGAAACGGCGGTGAAGATCCTTCCAAGGAGGACCAACGACGAGCCTGATTGCATTCATTCATTCCCTCCCACGTCCCATCTATCGCTCCCATCAAACCCTTCTAGACTTCTAGAGCCGACTTTAAGTCCACCGTGGCCACGAGGACCTCCGATCAGCAGAGACCGTCGTGAGGTGGAAAGGTCAGCGCTGCACCAACAGACGGGAGGACGAGCAGAAGATGGAGCTGCGGCAAAACCACCGCCGCCAGCGGGACGTGATGAACACCAGCGCCGCTTTATGAGACGCCACAAACACAATCTCGGTCCATCCACCTTCCTCCTCCATCTCCTCCTCCTCCTCCATCTCCTCCTCCTCCTCCTCCACCTTCCTCCTCCATCTCCTCCTCCTCCTCCTCCACCTTCCTCCTCCATCTCCTCCTCCTCCATCTCCTCCTCCACCTTCCTCCTCCATCTCCTCCTCCTCCTCCAACCCACTTTCCTTTATTTATTAAAGGAGTTACGTCTGCAGCTGCAGCTTCCTGCCTTCCAATGTCCAGCTCTTCTGGATCATCACTCATGGCTGCAGGTCACACACATTTCATTCCTGACACTGTGAGTGTGTGTGTGTGTGTGTGTGTGTGTGTGTGTGAGGACTTCAGGCTCCATGGAAACCTTTTTAACATCAGAAGGCTCCTGGATGTCACCAAGCAAACCTCCAAAATCATCCCCGAGCTCCAGTCCGCAGAGGACCGTGCAGATGCAGCGCTCACCAGAAGCTCTTCAAGCTGCACTCACAGCCGCCGCAAGTGCAGATGCAGACCAGGTCTCTGGAAACGAAGCAAAGACCGAGGCGGCGCGGCGGCTTCTTCACCCGCTTCGCCATCTTTTAAACACCTCAGCAGCTCCGCCTCCAAGGACGGCGGCGTGGAATCCGTCAAAACCGGATCGATCAAGCACGGTCTTCTTCTTGGCGACCCCTCATGGAGCTCCTCAGCAAGACCAACTGCGTCGGTGAGGAGGTCATCGTGTTGTCGGGATACAGAAGATGGCCTGCTGTGGAAAGTTCTCCACGGCCAATTCCATCCGGGCCGCCGCCCTGCTGGAGGCCAGAAACGGAGAAGCAAAGACCAACTGAAGATCCTGATGAAGAGCTTCAGCCCGAGGCTGACCCGGCTGGAGGAGGCCGCCGCCTGCCGCTCCACCTGGAGGAGGCTCTGCTCACGAGGAGCTCCGACCCGAGGAGGAACAAACTGACCCATGAGAAGACATGAAGCCACACCAGATCTCCAACCCAGACGCCTGGATCCTCCTGCTCCGACCCAGCAGAAGACAGCCTGGATCAAGAGGCTCCACAGACACAGCAAGACTCACAAGTAGCAGAGACACGATTGTCATCATCGGATCATCGTGTGTGTGTGTGTGTGTGTGTGTGTGTGTGTGTGTGTGTGTGTGTGTGTGTGTGTGAAAGTATCAGTGTGTGAAAGTGTGTGTGGCTCGTTCCAGGGTTTATCATCTTCTGACCTGTTTATCTGCGCGGGGTTGACCACGTGGTCTCCCTTAAAGGATGAGAAGCTTCTGGAAAACCATCTTGAATCAAAAATAGGATTAAAATGTAAAGGGCGATGAAGATATGGATCCACTGATTCATTCATTCTTCACGCTGCTCATCGTGCGGTCGGGCCGGAAGGGCTGGAGGTGGAAGCCCTGGACCATGCGGGGTCTCCCTGAACCTCCTGCATGTGTTTGGACTGCAGGAGGAACGTGGAGAACCCTGAGGAACCCCACACAGATATGTGGAGAACATGGAGCCTCCACACAGAAAGGCCTCCACTGGGAAGAGGAGCAGAACGTGAAGCCGCTGACGGGCGGGAGCTTTGGGTTCTACGGCCCCGATTCCATCTCTCCAACCTTGACCTGACACACGCCCGTCCTCCTCGCAAACGGCAGAGAATAAATGTTCTTATGGATCTGAAGGCAAGTTCTCCTCAAAGAGAGTCCAAGCACATCCGAGCTCCCGCCCTCGCCGTCCCAGAGCGCCATGATGGGGCTGATTAGCGTGAAGAAGATCGAGGACGGGATCCGTCTTCCTGTCAGAGCTGCAGAGATGATCCGCAGAAGATCTGGGTTATTACTGAGCGATCCTGCAGAGGGGAAGGACCTTCACCTCGGTGGTGAGCAGCAGAAGAAGGCAACGGGAAATATCACCAGCACGACTGACGTCCTGATCACTACATACGTGTGTGTGTGTGTGTGTGTGTGTGTGTGTGTGTGTGTGTGTGTGTGTGCTGCTGCAGATGCTGCAGATGAATGATCTGTGGGTGTTTTTCTGCCGGGCTTTTCTCCGCCTCCCCCCAGTCGTGCACGGAGATCCTCCACGTCCACGCTGAATATTTCATCCGTTGCGTAACCTGCGGAGCGTCTGCAGAGGAGCCGGAGTTTGGAGGCGCCGAGTTCAACGTTCCTCCAGATAACCATGCTCTCCGGAACCGCCGTGTCTTTTTAGCGTCGTCTGCGCTTCTCCATTAGCGGTGGACCTTCTCACCTCGGCCTCTGCGCCGCTAATGGACGGCCCGCGGATAGAAAGACCCGGAAGTCGTCTCCGGAGGAGAAGAGAGGGTCTCCCTGTAGAACTCCTCCTCTCAGGCCTGCCGCCTCTTTGTCTTCTCGCTTCCACGCCTGGATGTCTCCGTCCTCCAGGACCAAACCATCAGCAGGGTCTCGTCCAGCGCTACGTTCCTTCTCACTAATCGCGTTTAGTCTCTGTTCACTACGAAACAAAACTAGTGTGCCCGCAATTAATCTTCTTCTTCTTCTTCTTCTTCTTCTTCTTCTTCTTCTTCTTCTTCTTCTTCTTCTTCTTCTTCTTCTTCTTTCGGCTTTTCCCTTCAGGTGTCGCCACAGCGAGTCAACCTTCTCCATCTAACCCTATTCTCTGGATCCTCCTCTCTCACACCAACTACCTTCATATCTTCTCTCACGACGTCCATAAATCTTCTCTTTGGTCTTCCTCCAGACCTCTCGCCTGGCAGCTCCAATTCCAGCCTCCGTCTACCAATATATTCTCTATCCCTCCTCTGTCCATGACCCAACCATCTCCGTCTGGCTTCTCTGACCTTCTCTCCAAAACATCGAACATGTGCCGTCCCTCTGATAGACTCCTTCCTGATCCTCTCCATCCTGGTCACTCCCAAACAGAACCTCAACATCTTCATCTCTGCAACCTCTAGTTCTGCCTGCTGTCTTTTGGTCATTGAACAGTTTCTAGTCCAAACATCATCTCTGGTCTCACCACTGTCTTGTACACCTTACGACCCACAATTAATGATGAATTAAAAACTATAGCACTATAAAACTATATCAGAAATTATTTTTTAATATATTTTATGCATTTATAAAAAATCTCATTCAACCCTTTGAATTGATATCTCATCCAGTCCAATTTACTGTGAGACACCTACAACGGGGAGGTGTCAGAAAAATGTATTTATACATTTTGTAAACACGTGAAACATTTTTATTTCACCACTGAACTACTGTTTCCTATTAATAGCATAACATGCATTATTTACATTGCAACAACTACCACTACAAATAATATAATCTTCTTCTCCTTTGGTCTTTTCCCTTCAGGGTCTCCACAGCAAACCCACCTTCTCCATCTAACCCTATTCTCTGCAGCCTCCTCTCTCACACCAACTACCTTCATATCTTCTCTCACAGCATCCATAAATCTTCTCTTTGGTCTTCCTCTGGACCCCCTGCCTGGCAGCTCCAGTTCCAGCATCCTTCTACCGGTGAGGTTCACAGCCGGTGGCCATAAAAAGAATCCCTGGAACCAGGAGCGCCCCCTGCTGTGAGGCAGGAGAACTGCCTGCCTCACTCAGGGCTCTTGGCAGCTGCTCTATGATCGCTCAGCACATCTTGAAGTGAAGTGAAATGAAAAATACCTGATAAATATAACCATTTCATTCTTTCTTCATTTGGCATTTTCTTCTTTGGGAAGAAGATCGGCAAGTGAGGCAGGGGCCTCTCCTGCCTCACCTCACTGCTTCTACCAATATCTTCACGCTCCCTCCTCTGTCCGCGACCCAACCATCTCAGTCTGGCTTCTCTGACCTTCTCCCCAAAACATAATAATAATTATAAACCTATGTAATTATTTAGTAAATATGTGTGACACATCATGAGACAGCTGAAGTTAGATGGATATATCGGACGGATGGGCTGGAAATACTCGCGAGTCTGTCACTTATTATAAAGGCGTGTGCAGGAACGCAGAAGACTGCAATTATTAGACTATTGATTCATGAACCTTTATCCGCAGCTAATTCCTTTTAATGATCAGTTTCCATGAATGGCGGAGGCGAGATCTTCACGTCGTCCGACTGACGCTTTCCTCCGGCGTCTCCTCCTCGGAGATGATCTTTCGGCCTCTTCTCCGTCTTCTCCGTTCCCGTGCCTTGCATGAAGGGGGGGAGTCGGCGAGGAGGAAACCAGGGCGCCGCTGACGGGAAACCTCAGATGCTCCGAATACAGGACTTGTTGTCAAGCCGGAGGTTTTTCCCGGACACGCCGCCGGGTCGGGGGATCCGAGCCGACGCTCCGCCGTGCCGAGCCAGAACCGGCGTTGGGCGAGGAGCGTTAGATGATGGATGCGCAGAGCGGCCCCGACCTTGCGAGGTCGCTTTCCCATCCATCGATCAACGTCAGCAGTTCCTCCGAGCTCCTCCCAAAGCCCAGCAGGCGTGATCTTCCCGTGTGGGGTTCGGCCCCCGAGGTCGCACTCGGAACCGGCGGGTCGGTTAACGATGCGGGTTTTAACCGGCGGGTCAACTTGCACACACGTCCGTATGGACACGCACCGAAAAGGACACGGTGAAAGGACGGATGAGAACATGGAGGGAATCCAACCGCCGACCTTCTGGCTGTGAGGGGGAGGAGCCTAAACCCCCGCGCCCACGTCCGGTTATTACTGTTGAAATGATTTATCCGTGGGTTGATCCGGAACGTTCTCCTCGGCTGTCGGGCCGACGGAGAGGAGGATGGATGGGCGGCGGCGGACGGGGTCGGACTCGCCGACGTGCGAACACGTTCTCCTGCAGGCGCACACTTCATTATTCTGCAGAGCAGGTGTCTCCAGAACATCTCCAGGGGACGTCCGGCGGCCTCGCCACGCTTTCAGGGAAAAGAAGCGCCGTTCGGAGGAGAAAGAAAAATGCTTGTGCTCCTGCGTGACCATTGCTTGACATAAACATTTAGTCGAACGCGACGAGGCTCGAGTGTGTGTGTGTGTGTGTGTGTGTGTGTGTGTGTGTGTGGGGCCAGACTACTAAGTGGAACAGAGGAGTTAATGGGATATTTATCACGTGAGGCACTCGGCTGAAGACGAGGAGAAACAAACAAACCCGTCCGACCGCGGCTCCTCGGCCATGATGGAAAGGTGTTTTCTGCAGGTCCGGCGGCTCCTGAGGAGACCCAGAGCTCCACGGCCTCCAGGAGTTCCTCCAGGAGTTCCTCCGGGAGCTTCATTGTCGTCCCGATCCAACCGACTCACTCCCTGTCTCCATCCATAAACCTCCTCTCTGGTCTTCCTCTAGACCGGATCTTCTCCATCCCTGCTCTGTCCAAACCATCTTCACCTCCAGAACATCCGACACGTCCTGCCCCTCCTTCCCGACGGTCTCCGTCCTCCTCAGCCTCTGACCTCGCTCTCTGAGAGCTTCTCGCATTCTTCCCGAGACGACCTCGCGTCGGTTTTTACGTTTCATTTTTCCGACAAAAAGCGAAAAGAATTATCTCGTCGTGGCAACTGGACTTGAATTTCTTCAAGAAGTCCGGTTGCCATGACGAGAAGATTTCCACAAGAATTCACCGCCGTGACCCGGATGACTGAGAACCTCCTCAGGCGGGAAGAGCAAATAAACACCGGAAAGAATCAGAAATATTAAATCTTAAGAGCTTAAAACCATCCCATTCAGTCTTCCATTATTCCGTCCAGCAGTGCGATGAAGCCAGGTTGAAATGAGGCGTCAGACCTCGCGGTAACGTACGTCCAAACTCCCGCCGCTCCGTCACACACCCGAACAAACTCCCGCTCCTTCCAAAGACGTCGCACGTCAGCGCCGCCCCGAGTCCCTCCGCTAATTAACGGACGGATGATAAACCGATCCGTAGGTCAGCGCTCGCGACCTTTGGGAGGCGGTTGTGCAGGCAGAGCAGGTGTCATGTCACAAAACCGGAGTGTGTGTGTGTGTGTGTGTGTGTGTCGAGCTCAGCTGCTCATACTGCGTGGGCTCAGTGAGGTGGATGCTCGGTGTTTGAATGAGAATCCCAGCGGACTGAAGATGCTTGTACTTTATCCTCCTAACATTTGGCACCGCAGCCTCCTCGACTGATTCGGGTAGAAATGCGTCTCAAAAGGGCCGGACGTGGATGAAATGAAACAAAATGTGTGTTTTTTCAGAGAGAGAGGGGACGTCGTGTATTTATGGCCGGATGTGTCATTCAAAAAACAGTCTTTGGGGACGGAGTTGTTTGAACACGAAAACAGGTGCAGCCTTCAAATACAAGGTCAGCCGCACTCTTAAGGGACTGTATTTATTTCCTTTTTTCAGTTTGACATTTCATTGTCCGCCAGGAGAGCAGAAGAAAGACAGTGAAATGGAGGGGCAGCTTTCGCTTCCCCGGCAGAAATGAACAAAAGCGCCTCGGAGCATCAACATTAAGGAGGCATAAAAGCCTAGCGCGAGGTCTTCGGGGCGGCGCTGCATTCAGGAGCCGTCACAATAGCTGAGCTTCCACCGGATCAACCTGCGAGCGGACCAGGCAGGGACCTACATAGATAACCACTTTCCTACCGTCTCCATTGTTACGGCATGCGCGGCGTGGAGGCGGAAGAAATGGGCTTCGCTCAAAGTGCGCGTTCCCCGGCATCGGCAGTCCGAGCCTGAGCTCCCAGTAGACGACGGCCGCCGCGCCTTCGCCGAACTGCGGCTAGCGAACGACCGCGAGGCCAAAACCTTTCAGGCGCTCCGACAAAAATGCAGTCAGGGTTTGAAAAGGCAAACTCATTTCCAAACAGCAGCGTATGAATCACCACTGATGGAAGAAGAAGCACCTCACGGTTTTATCCATTCCAAACATCTCCCATGAACTTTACCCGGCCGGTCAACGGTTGCGGCTGGAAGTCCCGGGCCGATCCGAGCGCACGATGTGTGGAGGCCGTCTGGGGACTCGGACACCGACGGCGTCAGAAACAAAACATATAGGTTGGTATTCAATCAACCCAACAGGACTCATGTTACACCTCTGTTCATCCAGTAGCTGCCAGGATCAAGCACAAGGTCCCGACCCTGGCCTTCAAAACCACCTCAGGAACAGGTCCAGCATATCTGAACCAAATGATAAGACCTTATGTTCCCGGCAGAGAGCTGCGTTCCTCTAATACAGACCTACTAGCAGTACCTTCTGCTCGCTCTAAGCGATCTCAGGCAAAACTGTTCTCAGTTCTACTACCTCAGTGGTGGAACAAACTTCCGGAAGCAACAAGACCAGCATCATCTCTCTCAACCTTCAAGAAACAGGTAAAAACGTTTCTCTTTCAGGACTTTTTACTGCGCTGATGCCCCAGATCAGGTTAGGCAGCAAGTTAGGCTATGCAGTGTGTGTGTGTGTGTGTGTGTGTGTGTATGTATGTGTACGTCTTTGTCTTAAAAAAAACAAAAACAAAACTAACCCCAGCTTACTGTTCTGTGTATTTCCTGTGCATCTTGTATTTGCAAGTGTTATTTGCAGTGCTTATGTCCTCTATTGTAAGTCGCTTTGGATAAAAGCGTCTTCCACATGTAATGTAATGTAATGTAATGTAATGTAATGTAATATAGGTTTACGGGACAAAAACAAATAGGTTTATGGGAGAAGATAGCAAAGGAGCGGCGCGAGGCGCTGCCCTGTTAGTGGCACAGATTCGCCAGTCTGCTGCTCGTTCTCCTCGGGCTCGTTCTCCTAATTGCATGGAGTCGCGAGGGACGAACCGACGACGCTCGCAGCTTTGCGTTGCGATTGTGACGGAGCTCGTTCAATTTGCTCCGGAGCTCTGGGAACCGGCCCGGGAAAACGCCGCTCTGCCGGTTTAATATTCGCAAGAACTACAAGAAGAGCAAGTTTTGTCGGGGAAGCGGAGAAAGAAACACGGTCCCGTTCGCTTGAACATTCGCAGGCGGTGCAATTAAGAAAGTGCGATACACAAGGCTCATTATGGAGCGCAGAGTGAACGGCAGACAAATGAGGAAGTGCAGCCAACAAGCCGTACATAACCTTAGATAACAGATGGAGAATAATGAACCGGATGCATGCGGCGGATAAACTCGATCCAAAGTCTATTTCCCTACGCGTGGGCGTCGGAACTCCTGCGGTTCGACAAAGGTACGCTCCTGAAAGTAGTACTGCAGAGAAAGTACACAAAGTACTCTCTTAAGCTGTTGGGGCTGAGGCTATGCAGAATCATGTCCAATCTTGTCCAATATGATTTTTCTAAGATACGAAGCGTGATTCGAGCTAATTTATCCTGGAAATACAAAAGCAGTGAGAAAATCAAAATTTGAGATTAGCGCGGAACATGGCGGGTGAGTTCCCGCTACTCCAGTACGCCTCATGGCGCCGCCGCATCTTTGCGCTGGTTTTAATACTCATCACGGGCCCGGAAAGGAGACGCTTTCCACCGAAATCAGGCACTAAATAATAGGGTTAGTGAATATAATGGCAATGAGAGTTTTGTCTGGGGTTGGAACAAATGAATTAGTTTTCTGTTATTCTAAATGGGGAAAATTCATTTAAGATACAAAAAACCAACAACATAGGAAGCCACTTCTGGAACAAACTAATTGTATCTTCTTTGTGACGCCGTGGAGGAGGCTCAGCCAGGAGGCCCCGCTTGGATTCCCAGCGGAGAGCTTCCGGTGTGGAGTCTCCATGTTCTCCTTGTGTTCTTGGGTTCCTCAGGGTTCTTTGGGTTCCTCCCACACATGCAGGAGGTTCATGGAGACACGAGTCTTGTGAATGAGAGGCCGAACGTTCGTCCGACTCTGTAAGCGTCCCTGAAATAAGCAGCACGGATCACGGATCCCGTGTGAATGAACATGTGACCTGCTCCTGCCCCCGGCTGCCGGGAGGAACCCGTCCTGCCCCGGCTTCTGCCCGAGGAGGGAAGAACAAAATCCAAAAGGATGATCATCCAGCGGTAGCAGCTGTGAGGGTTGACCGGTGAACACGTCCAGCGGAGAAGATCGGGTCGGCTCCGCTTGGAAGACGCCCGAGTTCCCCGCTCTGGAGTTTTCTTGGAGGAAAAGAACTTTGCTATCTCCTCCGTGTCGGAGCTCCACGCTTCATCCCCATCCAAAATATCCGCCGCCACAGCTTGGCAGCGCCGCCGGACGCTCCGTCCAAATCCGAGGCTTCCATCTGCTCCACAACTTCAGCCTGCGTCCGCCTGCCGACGAGGCCCATCTTATGCCGCTTCGTTTTGGATTATGTAAAAGGTGCAAAGACCATGAGTGGTTTTGGACGGTCGGAGATCATCGATCTGCGGCGTCACCTCTGCAAGACCACGCCCGCCAAGAATAGCCACGCCTCTATTTTCATCTCCTGGAGTCGGAACTGACAAGATCTCTTCCTGCATGAAATAAGACGGGTCCTGCAGAATCAGGACAAAGGGAAAGAGGCGAGCTGATTAAACAAGATGACCTGAAACGGTATGAAAATTCAGCAGGGGTCACAGCGGCGCCGCTTTCCATCCCGCGTCCATTCAGAGGGCCGAGCCGAGCGCCGGACGGCTAATGAAACATTCATATCGGTCACGACTGCATCTGGATTCCAGATTATTCCGCTCGCAAAAGAGATACCTTCAGAATCCAAATGAAAGGGCCGGCCGATCCGTTCCCACATCCGGCTTCTACGTCAGGTTCGGCGCGGCGCCATTAAAAGACAGAATCTCTGCTATGATTCTTTAGAGAGATGCGAGTAGGTTGCAATCCGGAGAAAATACGGCACGTTATCTGGCAGCGCGTCCCACGGCGTGCTGAAATGTGAGAGTCGCTCTCTGAATTTTGGACTGCTCTGGAACGTTTGGAGGCTCGCTGAGATTTGCGAGCCGCCTCTCCGACTCCCGCCGGGGGAGGGCCGAGACGCCGCCAAAAACAAAACTCTCGCTGCCGACGAGTAAATGCGCCAAAAAGAAAAGCTCGCGTCCACGTCGGACCTACTGAATATTTCATAGCCGGTACAGTTTCCTGCATAATAGAGGCTGTAATGAGGAACAATTGAAATCAAAGGATCTCACCAGGAGACAAAGGGGCTGCCGAGAAGACGCTTTCTTCTGCAAAACCCCAGAGACCCTCCGTCGCCGTCCTCAGGGACGGAGCGCACAAGGCAGCGGTACTTCCTCCGACACCTGGCGTCAACCCGCCGTTTTGTCTGGTACTTTTGAAAAGGACCATAAAAGCACCTGCAGTGTTTTCACCGATGCTTTCATGCTCTGCAGCCACACTGGATTCATTCGTTGAATGGAGCCGGCCTGCGAGGAGCTCGCCGCGTCATTGACACGGGGGTTCGGTGTTTCGCCCAAGGACGTCAAGACCGGTTGAGCCGGTAACCGAACCACCGACCTTCCCATTGGAGGCACGGTTACCCCAAACGTATATTCATACACTACATGGCCAGAAGTTTGGTCTCACCCGTTCAAATAATGGGAATCGGGTGTTCCGATCACTCCCAAGGCAACAGGTCAATCAAATCAAGCACCCAGGCATGCAGAATGTTTACAAACGGGTCGCTCCGATAGCTGTGATTGGATGCTACCTGATCAAACAAAGCCAGTCGTGACATTTCCCTAAATATTCCACGGTCAACTGTCAGCTGGACGAGAAGAACATAAGATAAGAACAGCTTTATTTCAAGCAAAACATAACAATAATAGATGATAGTAGGAAGGAGGGAGAATAAGAAATACAATAAAATTCTCCATCCCTCCTCTGTCCAGGTCCAAACCATCTCAGTGTGAATTTATCTCCAGAACATCTACCACGTGCTGTCTCTGTGACGGCCTCCTTGCTGATCCTCTCCGTCCTCCCCACGCCAACAGAAGAACCTCCACATCTTCATCTGCGCCGCCTCCCGTCTTCTCCTGGTTGGAAAGGGTTAAAAATGACAAATGGTCCTTTCAGGTCCATCCATTAGAAGAATCCATGTTCTCCAGCGGTGTGTGGAGCTCCCATCTGACGCCGTGCTCTTTGCTCCTCCAACTGCTCACGTAACGCAACGCTGAGTTTGAACAAAGCTTTGCTCGGGTTCGTCCGAAAGGTTAACCGGACGGCGTGACGTCGGCGTGGGAACCAACACCATTTATCTCAATCGACTTCCCGCGGCCTGACGACGGATCTCATCTGTGCCGAAGACGTGAGGAGACGGCGAGGAACATCTGTCCTCCGCTGTGTAAATGTCAGGCGGCGTCCCGTTATGAAGACCATTCCTGATCTTCCGCTTCCCGGCAGCCGTCCTCCACCGACGCTCCGAGCAGTAAATATCCGTGAGGAGCGTCCGTGGAGGAAACACGCCGCTTGGCTTGTTCACCGCCGTCCGATGTTCTGCGGCGGACGGGTACCGTGCAGATAATGAGCCGCGGATCACGTGGACGCGTGGGCTTGTAGGAGATCTGAAAGGAAAGTTCTGGAATCCGTCGTGCGGCTCGGCGTGTGGCCACGTTGGATTTTTGCGTTCCAGAAAGCTGAGTTCCGTCCTTCTGGTGATCACAGGAAGGAGTCTTGAGTCTTCCTGAGGCTCAGGATGGACAAAGTCTGCAGGAGACGTGAGAGGAGGGACTTTGCTGAGGCGGGACCTTCATGAGATGGGATGGGTTCACGCTGGATCCGTCACACCTCCGGAGACGTCCAACCATTCACGCGTTTGGACAACACTGGGTCTTCATGAACCTCCTGCATGTGTCTGGACCGTGTGAGGAACCCCATGCGGAGAACATGGGAGCTCCTCATAGGCGGCATCCGACCCGGGACCTTCTGGCTCCCGCTGCCGCTCCACCGCCGCTCCTCCTTTTCCTGTCTGATCAATCACAGCAAAGGCAGAGCAGAACATTCCAGCTGCTGACGTGAAGAATCATCTAACGGCAGAGGCAGAAATAACAGGGCGAGTCTTCCGTGGTGACGGATCCGTCGGCGAGACGCCCAAACGGCCTCCACCATCGCGGGCGTGAAGACCCGCGGCCCGGCAGGCCCTCTTTGTCCGGAGCTCCATGCAAATGAAAGTTCTGAAATTAATTTGAGCCCACGCTCCCGCAAAGTGTTTGTGTTGAATTGCAGCTTTCCTGAAAGAAGCGCGGTGTTATTTCCTGCGACAAAGGAAGCCAAAGATACTCGCAGGTTATCTGACAAGAATGTTGTCAAGCCGTCCTTTTCCCCTTTGTTTGCTCCTCCAGATGAACACCTTGCTGTCACCGGACTCCAAAAGGAACGACACGCCTCCCGATTCATCCCGTCTTCTCTTCTACGCTGGTATTTTCTTGTTTGGGTGCGGAGTGTGTGTGTGTGTGTGTGTGTGTGTGTGTGTGTGTGCGTGGGGGGGGCAGCTGCACTTAGCATAATAATAATGGTGTCGCATTGGTGCGTCTTTGCTTCTGGAGATGCGAAGAACGAGTCGGGAAAAAAAAAGGGGATCAAATCAGAGCCGAGATGATAAGAGGAATGAATGGTGGTGCTGGTGTGTGTGTGAGTGTGTGTGAGAGTGAATTCATTCCTGTTTTCCAACACAGCCGTAATGTTTGCCTGCTTTGTTTGCCTGCTCCCGTCCAGAGAAGGTTCCTCTGGACGGGAGAAGCCGACAGGAGACCTTCAGGGACAACATTTGACTTAAAGATGACATCCTGAAATCTGCTTTCAGAGGAGATTCATGGAGGTCTTTCCGTGAGGTGCAATCAGGTCCATGGAAGTGAAGCGTTCCAGCAGTCAGACTCATGGAAGAAGGATTCATCCATTCATCATGTTGAACATCTACCCCGGAGGATCCTATTCCAGCTGTGATTGGCTGAGGTCACCTCGGACCGACGCACGGAGACATAAACCATCCACCCCGTCCTTCATCATCTAGGGTCGAGTAGAAAGCGTCCGTCATGAGCTTTGGAGCCTTGTTCAAAAGACCTTTTGAGGCTCCTGCTGTTCAAAGACAGCGACCTTCTGCGTCCCGGCTCCCCGAAGCCTCCGGAGCTCCGGCAGACTCGCACATCCGCCGTCAGAAATATTGTTCTTCTCACAGCCGCCGTTTGTTTTGCACTTTCATTTTCTCTGCGACGGTTTCTCATAAAGGGCTTCTGTCCACCCTCTCGGGCAGGTTTGAAACGGCTTCCGGCGCTCTGAAAGTCATCTGCTCCCAAAGGAGAGGCCGGAGGTCCAGCGGCGGCCCAGGAGACCCAACCCCAGGAGATCCAACCCCAGGAGATCCAACCCCAGGAGATCCAACCCCAGGAGAGGCGGCAGCTCAAGGTCGTCGGACCCGGTTTGAAATCCCCAGCCTGACAAACACAGACGTGAAACACCAGGCAGGTGATTGGCATTCATGAGGAAAGGACGGGTTGAGAACTCGCATCTCCTGGTGTTTCCATCACACCGGGTCACGTTGTCCTGCTCCTCTGCCGATGATCTGCATCCAGCCCTGCACTGCAATGCAGCGCTGAGAACCTCTGCACACAGTCAGAGGGTCTCCAGGTGGATTCCTGCAGGTGTGCAGGGTCTCCATGTTCTGCCCATGTCTGCGTGGGGTTCCTCAGGGTTCTCGGGGTTCCTCAGGGCTCTCTGGGTTCCTCAGGGTTCTCCGGGTTCTCCGGGTTCCTCATACAGTCCAGAAACATGAAGGAGGATCATGGAGACCCTACATTGTCCAGATGTGTGGATGAGAGGATGAAATAATGATGATTATTAAAAGAGTGAATGAATACATGAGAATGACTATACACACACAAACACACACACACACACACACACACACATACACACACACACACACACACACACATATCCCAGTCAGATCAACAGGAAATGAAGGTGTTTGATATGACTTTCGATGTGTGAAGTAGATATCATGATGCAGATTAGCATGTGTTAAATCCACAGTGTGAGTGTGTGTGTGTGTGTGTCCTCAGTGATTCACCCACGCACCTGTGCGTGGGTGTGTGTGTGTGTGTGTGTGAGCAGAAGAGAAGTGTGGATGTGTTGACTGTCAGCGCAGTCCATTTTGCATGAACCGACCCGTGTCACGCTCCAAACGGTCGGCAGACAGCGGTTCTTTGGCGGAGCGGCGGATCCACCGGTAATTCACCGGGGAGATGTTTCAAGGGCGGCGGCGGAACGGTTAAGACGTGGGAACCATTAGCACGCTAAGATATGAATCACGCTGAAACATGGCCTGCGTGGGAGCCGTCGGAGTGTGACGGCCCGGCAGCCAAGGTCTGGCCTCCACGCTTTGCAGGAGATGGGATTACAGACGTCACCTTGGCCAGAGACGCATGCTGGAACGTTGCATGTTTTTTTTTCGAACAACAGCACACTGTCAGCCAGAGAGTGTATGAACACACACACACACACACACACATATATATATACACTCACCGGCCACTTTATTAGGTACACCTGTCCAACTGCTCGTTAACACTTAATTTCTAATCAGCCAATCGCATGTCGGCAACTCAGTGCATTTCGGCATGTAGACGTGGTCAAGACGATCTTCTGCAGTTCAAACTGAGCATCGGTCTGGGGAAGAAAGGTGATTGGAGTGACTTTGAACGTGGCATGGTTGTTGGTGCCAGAAGGGCTGGTCTGAGTATTTCAGAAACTGCTGATCTACTGGGATTTTCACGCACAACCATCTCTAGGGTTTACAGAGAACGGTCTGAAAAAGAAAAAATATCCAGTGAGCGGCAGTTCAGAAATGCCTTGTTGATGCCAGAGGTCAGAGGAGAACGGCCTGACTGGTTCCAGCTGATAGAAAGGCAACAGTGACTCCAATAACCACCCGTTCCAACCAAGGTAGGCAGAAGAGCATCTCTGAACGCACAGGACGTCCAACTCTGAGGCAGATGGGCTACGGCAGCAGAAGACCACGCCAAAACCGAGGCTACAATTTGCACGAGCTCATCAAAATTGGACAATTGAGGTTTGGAAAAACGTCGCCTGGTCTGACGAGTCTAGATTTCTGCCGCGACATTCGGACGGTCGGGTCGGAATTTGGCATCGACAACATGAAAGCACGGATCCGTCCTGCCTTGTATCAACGGCTCAGGCTGGTGGTGGAGGTGTAACGGTGTGGGGAATATTTTCTTGGCACTCTTTGGGCCCCTTGGTACCAATGGAGCATCGTTGCAACGCCACAGCCTACCTGAGTATTGCTGCTGACCACGTCCATCCCTTTATGACCACAATGTACCCAACTTCTGATGGCTACTTTCAGCAGGATAATGCGCCATGTCATAAAGCTGGAATCATCTCAGACCGGTTTCTTGAACATGACAATGAGTTCACTGGACTCAAACGGCCTCCACAGTCACCAGATCTCAATCCAATAGAGCATCTTTGGGATGTGGTGGAACAGGAGATTGGCATCATGGATGTGCAGCCCACAAATCTGTGCCAACTGTGTGACGCCATCATGTCAACATGGACCAAACTCTGTGAGGAATGCTTCCAGCACCTTCTTGAATCTATGCCATGAAGAATTGAGGCAGTTCTGAAGGCAAAAGGGGGTCCAACCCGTTACTAGCATGGTGTACCTAATAAAGTGGTCGGTGAGCGTACGTACATTCCATGCAAAAGTTCAACAACGTCCCTCAGTCCACGCGGCCGCTGCCATGGCGATGTATTCGTCCAGCATCAAACACACCGCACGTTTCCTCAACCATCCAAACCCAACGCCGTCCTGAACCTTCAGCTCGTCGCCGTTTCTCGAAATCGTTTTTGGCAAAAGGAAGACGTTACAGACGCATCCTATATTTTCAGATAAACTTTATTGATCCCCATTGGGGAAATTCTTTTGTCACAGCAGCGTAACAGTTATAAGTGTCAATAAATATGAATGTAAAATATAAATAGAGAATTAGAAAAGCAAAAGACGTCCGCAAATAAATAGACGGCAGAGAGAACATCAAGGATAAGAACAAACAACATGAAGGAAGAGTTGGGGTGAAAAATACACAACTTAAAGTAAACAACAACAACACAAACAGGGCGACAAGAGCAATGACAACAATAAGATAAAGAATAAAAATAAGCCGAGGGGGCCGAGACCGGCGAGGGTAAGAAAGACAAGAGAGCGCAGGAAGGACACGGGACTGAAAGCGTGAACATTGAACAATCCTGTGGTCACGCATTCACACGGCAACGGCGGCAGAAGGCGGCGTGTGAATGGCGTGCGCAAGGCGTGCGCAAGGCGCAGAGCCCGGCCTCTGGAGGATCGGGGAAGGGTGGCGCCGACCGGCCCGTCCCAGAAGCCGAGCCCGACGAGCTTTTCCTCTTTTGTCGCCACATTCGGTAAGTTTTCCATGAAAAACACCCGTATGCTCTGTCGCCGGGGACAATTAGCGTCTGATCGACGTGAATCGACCGGATTTTGAAAGGCAGGCGAAGACAAACAAAGTGAAAGTCTGAATCAGTGGCGTTTCAGCTTCCGCTTGAAGGTCTACATGTTCCCCGGGTCTGTGCAGCGGCGAAAAGCATCGCTTATCCGCTTACATTTACGAATCTTACATTTGAAAGCCGAAGGCTCATTACGGTGTCATTTGAAAGCGTGTGTAAGCACAAAACCCCCTCATTATAAAGGCCATCAAATACTCCAACCTTTTGAAGTGTGTCTTTTCAAAATTCCATCTGTTCAGTTATTCCAAGTGCAGAGGGAGCCACTGAAGGGGAGCGTAAACTGCAATACGACGGAGGGATTGCACAAGGTTGCGCCATACCGGCGCCACTGCCCTTGAGACTTTGAGCCAACCGGGCGCTTGAAGTTTCCCCCGGCTGCTAAAGAGAAGGGAAGAGATGTAGACAGATCGGGAGCTCGGTCGGCGTCTGGCTCGGCTCGGCGGGACCTCCCGTCTCTGGCGTCCCTCGAGATGCTCTTCGCCCCTCTGAGACGTTTGCTTCTAAAGAGCTTCATATTTTTGTCATGAAGCCACTCTGGTGTTTCTCGACTTTGTTGTTCCGTCAAGATCAAGAACCTCACGGTCCCGTTTGGAACTTGCGTCATTGTTTATCCCGTGCGATCGGATCAGAAGCCGGAGGCTCCGGGCGCGGGACCGACCGAGCGGAGGTGGGTCTACTTCAGAAGCTGACGGGAAATCACCTGTGAGAGACGTCGGGTCGATTCAGGTCTGAACACGGCGTACCGGAGACGACGACCGCCGATGTGAGGGTGGCCGAGGCCAAGTGGTCGCCCGGCTGAGAAAGCGGCTCATGAGTTATCGCGCAGTGTGGACTCGAGGTGAGGCTGCCCTGGAAGTGCCCGGGTTCTCCGAGACACGCTTCCGCCGCTGAAGCTCAAAGTGGCGACCGTTTCAAAAACTTCGGGATGCAAGTATTCATCGTTTTGACCTCGGTCACACGCAGCCAACGCCCGCCGAGGAATATTTTTGGCATCGTTATTCTTCTAATTGTACTGTGATGGATGATGATGACGCCTCCCGTCAGGGTGTCCCGGACCCCCGGCGACGAAGACCTTGTCGGACCAGGTGTCGTCCAAGCTGGTATGACGATCTTGTAAGGTACCGCTCATCCTGAGGTCACAATGGCTTTCTAAATGTAGAGGCTCAGCGGGACAGTGCGTCCTGAGAGGAAAACGAACCGCCGCTCCAGTGTTGGAGTCAGCGGCTAAACCGACTGAGATGTCCGGTCAGCGGTGGACGGGGCGACCCGAGGGACACCGACATCAGGGGGAAGGAACAAGAGAAAAACCCGTGGCGGACCTGGTCCCGGTAGAGACGGGTCCCCGGGAGCGGTAATCTCCGGCAGATTCCAAGAAGAACGTCCGAGATCTTGGTGCAGAAGAGCGCCAAGAACTGCCCCGGAGTCCTCCGGCCCCAGCTCGAAGGAGACGCCGGACCACCCGGGGGAAGCCAAAGGGGAAAATAATGACACGTAACTGCAAGCAATATGAAGAAGAAGAAGCAGTGAAATGAAATCAGCGCAGCTGGACTGGAGTCCTGTGTGGAAGAAACAAGCAAGAAACGAGCGAGCGCCATGAAGACGAAAGGTAAACACGCCGAGCGAGTTATTCTGTGTGTGAGAGTGAATAAAATGCCTGTCTTTGTGCAGAAGATGTTGGGCGGTGAAGTTTGATCTGCTCCCCGCTGTGGTGGCTCAGGCTCAGATTGACCGCTGTGACCTCGCGGCGCTCCAGCCGTCACCCGCCTTCAGACCGCCGTGGACGAATGCTAATGAGAAACCTGAACGTGGGGCAAAGAGGGCAACCAGAGGGGTTTAGAATCTGATTCCAGCTTTCATCTGAAAAACACGATCGGGCCGAGGCGGAGCTCCAAAGATCTGCCAGGGGTTCTGCCCGGAGCACACTGCGGACCTCCCGTGTTGGACGAGGACCTCCGCGACCTTCTCGAGCAGCAGGTTACATCACACTTTCTTGACGCTGACCTGAATTCAAACACGGTGCTTGGCGCGTCGAAGAGGAGGACACGTTTGCGGGGACGGACGCCGGACCCAAACATGTATCTCTCATCGTGAAGGATCACGATTCCCTCCATGTTTGACATCACTGAGCCAACGGAGCGCCGACCAGACGTCCTCAAGTGTCCCTGGTGTGATGAGCTTCGCCTTTGCTGGAAAATTCCCTTCACCAGCCTTCCCACGTAGCCTGCTTCCAGTTGTGTGTTCGCTAATGAGTCCGTTTGTTTTCAATTCTTAATGACTCGTCTTTGATTGGTTTAATACTTTGGTAACGGCACGAGCGCTCGCTTTTCTTTGGTATCCACTCAAGAGAACCAACGAACAAATGTGAAAATTGATAAATAATAGAATGATGGACTTTTAATATTTATTCTTTCCCGACTCATCCATTAAGCGCGTAAAAACTTGATTTAGTTCTTTTTTTCTGCATCTCCCAGATTCTTAATGCGAGCCCACACACATTGGTGATGCACCAGGACTGATACCTTCTCGAGCTACGGTACAAAACGTTTTCGGCGCTCCTATTGAATTCTGACCTCCGATTCCCTGGATTCTTCTCTCCGGCCGTCGGAGTCGCTGCGCCTTCACAAGAACCCGGATCTCTGGCAGTCATTACGCTGTCATTGTTTGCCTTGTCATTTCAAATTGCAGTCTCTGACAGCCGCTCCTTTCCCCCCGTAGGAAATCATTACAGTTTCGCTGAACGAACGCGCCGCTCTGCATTACACGCCAGATATCGTCCTGCCTTCGCCACGTCCTCGCACACCCGGAGCTCCCCGGCCCGGGTTTACCGCACAACATTTCAACATTCTTTGAGAATCCGGTGAAGGCTCTGGAACATTCAGATAAGGATTCTAATTTTGCGAGCCAGTGCACTTTGCGCGGACCCCTAATGGCTAATGGAGTAAATAATTATAAAGCTACCCGGCAATGAATCTGATCGGGTTCTCGCTCCTCTCTTACCGAACCAGGGGAGGGTGACGGAGCGGAGGTCCATAATTATACAACCCACCCGCTTAATGCCGATCTATAGTCAATTTCAGAGAAAATCCATACCTGCGATCAAAACCGAGGCAACGGAGGGTCGTTTTCAGAATCGTTGCGAGCTTGTTTCGGAGTTTTGGTGGGCGGCGGCGGGCTGCGGATGCAGCGGAGTATTCCACGGCCGTGGACCGTGATGTTTGCAGATGACACGGTGATGTCTGAGGAGCTCTGGAGAGCTGGAGGCATGTTCTGGAGAGGAGAGGAATGAACGCCGGCCATAGCGAGGTAAGAAGATGGACTCTGAGAAGCGAGGGCCGGCGGCAGAGAAGAAGTGAGGACCAGCTGGTAAGGACAAGAGAAAGGAACCGATCTCTGATGGACCGGCGACTGCGACCCCCCGACCAGCTCTGGCAACCAGACCTGGACATCATCCTTCCTCTTTCCTCATGAAACGAGTGTTTTGCAGTTGTTTCACACGGAGACACCGAATCTTCACTTCATGTCCAGCCTTTTTTCTTGACTCCGAACAAAAGTTAGTTTATATTGCATGAAATATCTACTTCATGTCCTTGTTGCCATGGTAGTGGAAGAGATTGTAGGGTAACATTTATTTAAATTTACATGAATAAATATTAGTGCGGTGGCAGCTGTCACGCTAGCATCAACTCATCCGATCAGAGAAGAACAACTCCAAACGTAGACGTCCATCCCTGCCGTCACCTGTTTGGATCCAACATGGTGCTTCATCTAGAGGCCCTCATTCAGCCGCCGTCCACGGACGAAGCTCACGACCGTCCTGCCCGAACCGTGAGAGAATCCTACCCGGCCGTTTCTCCATCCGGTCGAAGCACGCCGACGTCACGAGGCGCGAGAAAGGAACCGCCATCCGCCGGACGGTCATCAACGTATCTGCGCAGCGGAAGACGTGCAAACAAGCTCGCTTTCATCAGCGCTAAAGCGCACCATCCACCCTTCTGAGCCCGGTCAAGTGGAGTCTACATTTCAAAGGGGGGCAACTACAAACCAGGTCTTCACCCCCGAAGATCTGCCGGCTCCTCCTCCTCCTCTGTCGGCACGTTTCTTTTGGGCGCCTGCTGCCACGCTTTACCGTGAGATTTACCTTCTCACGGTAATGACCGGGTTTGTCTCCGGCGCCCGAAGGCAGAAGGGAAAAAACAAGAGCCTCGCCGAGCGCCGGGATAAAAGAGGCGTCTGAAAGGATCTGAGGCGTCCTGAAGCCGGGAGACGACGTTGGCGTCTTCACAGAGGCAGGCAGGAGAAACGGAAGTAGAGAAGAAAAATAAAACCAGGAGGCTGCGACCAGACGTCACCTCTCCCAGAGGAGCGTTTAGAAGTTCTTCAGGGAACATCAGCATTGTGCAGACCCAGCAGGGGACTCGGGACTCGGGACTCGCTCGGATTATAATCTGTCAACGCGTGAACCGACATCCCATCCGCCGAAAGGACCACCAACGCACCGCCGTCCCGTCACGCCGGCATCCACGGATTCATCTCTTCATTGCCTTTTCCTTTTCTACACCAAACACATTTGAAAGTGCGTCTGGCTGGTGTGTGTGGAGAGGCCGGCCCTTCAACAACACTCGGTGCTCAGAGGGTGCTCATGCTGAGATGTTGCTCTCGAGGCGACGACATTTTTTAAATGTCAACACACACGGGGATTTTATAGTTGTGACGCTCTTATGCGTCACTCTGTCTCCTCACCCTGTCCACCTTCACCTCCTCCACGTGTCCACCTTCACCTCCTCCGCCTCATTCCCCCGAAGCAGCACATTCCCTCAGTGGGTCTCTGGAAGGGTTCAATCCTAAAAAAAACACCTGATGTTTGTTTCCAATGTCCCATCTTCTAACCGAGCTCATGAAGGCAACACCTTAAGTTGGGGAAACATCTCACGGAAGGAGGTTCGGCTTCTGGAACTCCACGGATTCTGTATTTTTGGCTCAGTTGTGTTTCAAAGGTGCAGAAGTTGGACCTCCGCCTGTCCGTGGACCCTCCACGGTTCATGGAGAAAGGTCTGGGCTCGAAAGCCATCCTTGGACGGTTCAAATGAGCTCCTGATTTGCCTGGATGTCAGTTTCAGAGAATCCAATAAGTGAATCTGAATTTCAAGCATCTTTTCAGAGTCCGTCTTCTCCTTTTCTTCATTTCTCTCCCGTGATTCTGAGATCCATTTTCCACAGACGCATTGGAAGAATCTGCACTGAGGGCATAAACTAATTGATTTTTTTTTTTCTTAATTTTAAATTCTAGGTCAGGAAAACCAAATGTGCATTTTAACCCGGCGAGGAGAAAAAAAAAGCCCTTCGGATGAAGTCGATGGACCGGCAAACAAAACCCACCGAGTGGCTTATTGGAATTATTGATCAAGGTGAAGCTCCCTAATTGCCGAAAAAGAATTGAAGCGGCGAAGCGAGGAAACACGCCGGCGCCCAAACAGGAGCCGAGGTCCACGCCGGATCTACGGACGGACCTTCAACGAGATGGTCTGGTTTGGTGGTCCGACTCCTCCTTCAAGTGTTTGCTCCCCCAACTCCTTGTTTTGTTTTTATTTTTCAAGGTTTTGCAGGGAAAGTTGAAAATAAAGAATAAATACAACCAGAGAGCCTGGTATCTCCAGTGTGTCCGTCCACGTTCGACCGGAGAAGATGATGGTGCCCCCTGGGGTCTCCTACTGGAGAACAATTAGCAGCCCGAACGCACTCCACGCCGCCGCCGCGTCCAACGCCGATGAATATTTCATGGCGTGCTGAAGCGAGTCTGGAGGATCCATGAAGGTCACGAGGAGTCGGGCTCCAGGAGAGAGTCGGACTCCAGGAGTCCTCACGTTTGGAAAGAGCCTTCAGGGGAAAATGAAAATAAACCAACGCAAGGAGAGGAAAGTGCCGGTAAAATTCCCCCGAGGCCGATGTTTCTCGGTTGTATTTACAAGCTGAGAACATGAGACCTTTCAGACGCCACGCCTTCAGCCACTCAGACGTCTGCTGGGATTTCAAACACTTGGCTGAAACCTCTGGAGATGAACGGCGATGGAAGTAGCGTCGCGGGCGATCGATGCCGGTCAGAGGCTGGATCGAGGATCCACCTCAGAAGGTACAATGGTAGGTCGGGAATCAAAGGTTCCCGTGGAAACCTAACCTGTGCTTCTAACATCTGCATCCACAGACACGACCGGAGATTCATCTCAGCACCATTCATCCCTTCGTTATCGTCACCGCTTCTGCTGCTCTCAGGGTCGCGGCTGGCCGGAGTCCATCCCAGCTGTGATTGGTCGAGAGGCGGGGAGTCACGAGGATTCGCTCATTCACGATCCGGACCGCTTCTCCTGGGCTTTTCCAGCCGGAAGGGTCCGGGGGGGTCCAGGGGTCACGGGGGTCACAGGGGTCACGGGGTCACGTGCAGAGAAGAACCACCGTTCACCCTCTCCTTCCTGACCTCAAGGTCACATAGAGACGTTCAACCATTCACACATATCGGGCGCCATATTGGAACATGGCGTCCTCCCTCCCACCATGAATTCTTCACTCTAGCGTGACTGTCTGCACGACGTGCAGCGGGTCGACACGACCGGACATCACAAACCATCACGCACAACCGGACTTCCCAGGTTTTAAATCAACCCAGGAAGGCCCTGGAGCTCCAGGCCGACCCGAGGAGGCCGGGCCGCAGCCTCCGCCGAGGATAAAGGTGGAGGACGTGCGGACCCTCAGCTAGCACGGCTAGCAGGGCTAACACAGCTAGCCAGGCTAGCACGGCTAGCACGGCTCGCCGGACGAGGAGTGTTTGCCGCTCAGATGTGGTCCGTGCCGTGTTCGTAGACGCCGAGGCAGCGCTCGGCAAACTCCATGAAGCTGCATCCTGACGCCATTTCGATGGCAGCCGGTGACCAACCGTGGACCGGACGCCACGCGTACCACCAACATGTGGACATTCCTACAAGAAGATTCCGAGCAGGATAAAGATATCAGATATTCACCGAAGATAAAGTACTTGTGAATCAAAACAAAAGTACAGGCGCGAAGGTTCCTGAAGATCTGGTTGGTCAGAATCAGCTACGACACCCCGTTCTTTTTGTTGTTGTTGTTGTTGTTGTTGAAGGATTAATTCAACCGTGATTGTCTTCTGAGATGGTTCCTCAGAGCTCCAGAGCCTCCAGCAGCAGCAGCAGATCCAGGAGCCGCCGTGGCCTCCTTCCCTTTGACTCGGCGTCCGGGTGAGATGCACTCGCTCCTCACGTTTTCCCGACACGAGCCTCCAGCCGCTTCCCTCTGCTCAGCTGCCCATTATCTTCAATTAGCGTCGGCGGCGCTCTCACCCGCTGGCGCCGGCCGCCGGCCGGGCTGATAAAAGCTGAGCGTCGCACATCAAGAAGACCTCCGACTGACAGCCTCCGCGCTCCAAACACGAAACAAACCGAAATATTACCGTTCTCTTAAAAAGACAAAGCTGACTTCCTGCGCTTAACAAGGCCAGGGGAGAAACAAACACCCCAAAATACCCCGCCGGTGACTGATATATAAATATCTGACAAGCCAGGCAGGGATGGAAAATCCAAACAGAGGATGTGACAACCTGAAATAGACGAGAGGAGAAGCGGGCGGCGGATCGGTGGAGAGGAAGCCAGAGAATTAGACAAAAGGCGGAGGTTCGTTTCTCCTTTTTGTCGTCTTTGCATAGAAAACAAAATAAAAACATACGAACGGAAATCCAAGCGTTGATATTTGGACGCTACATAAGACGGCGATGGAGGTTTGCTCGGAGGTCACGGCTCCGTTTTGTCACCAAGGCCGGAAATTAGGAGAAAGAAAGAAGATCCCGTCCAAAGACGGGGACCGGTGAGAGATTTACTGGCAGCCGAGGAGCCGGCCTTCGTCAGCCGAGCACATTTAGAAAAGCATCACGCCGGCGTGGCTTGTCGAGCACGGTGAGGTTTGGTGCCTCCCGGTGGCCGCGGGGGAAGAAGAACCGTCGCTTCCAGACGAGAAGACGCTACTTTTTCCACAGGCTCTGAACGCTGCGGCTTAAACAACGACGCGGCTAATTTATGGATATTTTATGGCTAACGAGCTTCACGCCGCAAAAAGATTTAGCCTCGTCGCATCGGAAAGTCTGAGGGCGTTCGGTTCCGACGGCCAAGAAGACGACTTTAACGGTTTTAGTGGGCAGGAGGAAGACCGAGATGGACGTCGGCCGGAGGAGGCAAAGCGGAGGTAGAAGATGGACGGATGGATCGGACGCGTTACAGACGCCGGTCGGAAAAAAGCATTTCCAGCACATATTTGTGGATGTTACCGCCGTGGATTTAATGAAAAGTTAAAAATATGTTTGTGTGGATATCTCATGCGGCCTTTATATGGACGCATAGATTTATTTACTTGTTTTTAGCCCCGGGCTTATATTGAGGTGCACTCAATAGGACTGAAAATATGGCAAGTTTTAATTTTATCCTGTCCAAAGAAAGAACAGGAATTAATTTAGGACAGCCGCAGAATACATTGCGATGTTGGCATTGACAGGAAGGAACAGTGACGTGAGGAGGAACCAACCAGGAACTAACTAGGAACCAACGAGCAACCAACCAGGCTGGGTTTCCTCTGCAGGTTTCTGATGATCTCGCTTCCCTTTGATAATGTGGAGGTTTGAGATATGAAAAGATTAAATTAAGGGTTGTATGTTGGCAGAATGGACAAATGAGACAAAGGGAAGGCAAGTCATGGGCGGGTTCTCCGGGTTCTCCTGGTTCTCCGGGTTCTCTTGGTTCTCCGGGTTCTCCAGGGTAGGAACGACGGTCCGGAGAGAGTTTATGAGGGAGGGAAGGTTCGATCATCTTTGTTTGCTCCCAAAAAGCTTCACGGAGTAAGAGATCCATCAGTTTGTGGTAAAGGGAGGCCTTCACCTGCCGCTGCCTCCTCCACGTCTCCAGAAGACGCTCAGATGATGCGTGGCCGTCCTTCCCCCGCCGGGCCGGGGAACGTACAAGCGGCGGAGAGCCGGCGCCGTCGTGACGGATTCCCCTCGACTCAGCGGCTTCACCTTGGGTCACGCCGGCGCTCGGCGGGGCCGCACGCTCCGTACGCTCCGTACGCTCCGTACGCTCCGGCCGGTCCGTGGGCGGCGTGGAGAAAATATTTTTATAGGCGACGGTGCGAAGGCCACTCCAATTAGAGCGTTAATGTCGCATCGCTCGCATCGGGTGCAAAATGGTGGCGGCGGCAGGTAGAGCCGGCCGAGCCGCCATCAGGGCTCATTTTCCGCTCTTAATGGCACAAGCGGCTTGTTTAATAAGCGTGGATTACAGGTTATAAAGGCCAGCGGAGCACAGACAGGCTGAGGCAGCAGCAGGAGGAGGAGGAGGAGGAGGAGGAGGAGGAGGAGGGAGCTGCCCATCCATTTGTCAGAGATCCAGGAATTCTCCATATTTATTACATTTGCAACGCGCCGTACATTTTTGTTTCTCACACATTCGCGTCTCGATGTCGCAGAAAAAGCTCGGCGTCGGTCCGTTTCGAGGGAGCCTGGATATCAGTTCAACACTCGGATAACTTCATAATCCCACTATTAGAAGATTATTTTGCTCCTTATTCACATTTTTCTGTGCCGTTTCCACAAAATGATTCACTGAAGCGTCGCTGTGGATCCTGGAATAAGAATGTGAGGAAGGAGTCCATGGGAGGGACAGCGCATGTTCTACGGAGGAGATCTGGGTTGACGGATGCCGAGGTCAGAGGAGGTCTGGAGGAGATCTGGTGGAAGACCAGAGGAGCTTCATGGAGACAGGAGGTCAGTGGGTGTGAGACGACGTCCCAGCAACTGTTCCACCACTTGGAGATGTTGAAGGACCACAAGAGTGAAACCTAATAAATGGTCTCCAACTTCACGCCCCCTTCATTACTGTACCTGAGGCTTCAGTCATTCACTCACACTCTCTCTCTCACACACACACACACACACACACACACACACACACACACACCTCCGGCAGCTTCTCTGCAGACAGAAGCCGTCCGTCTCCTGTTCGGGTGTTTTCGATACGTATTTAAGGCGAAGCAGACGGTGCTTCCCGCCTCCTGGATGAGCTGCAGCGCTGGGCCGCTGCGGCCTTCATTCCGGTAAAAAAGTAAATATTCCAGAGTCAATTAGTTTTTGCAAAGTTGCTCAAATTTCCCCGTCGGCTGAGGATTACGGCGCAACTCGGAGAGGATCAGTGATGTTGAGACTCGGCTGGCGCTTTTCATATCCTCCCTCTCCGAGGCGGCCATGTATTTTCTCAAGGATAAGCGATTTCACAGCTGCATAATCAAAATAAAATTATAAAAGAGATGCAAGTGGAGTTCAAATGCGCGTCAGACAAACGTCGACTCCACGGAAGACCTGCGAGGTGAGGAGGGCGAGGACCTCGATCTGGGATCTGCGCCGGACGTCTCGGTCAGCCAATCGGAGGAAAGAAAGGCCGTCGTGACGATTCGCTCATCGGGTCAGGCAAAACCCAAGACCCGGAGGTGTGTGTCCACAGAGGGGGAACACTTGTGTGTCGTGTCCAGGACAGGATTTCATTCCATTTTATGAATAAAATATATAAATATAAGATTGAATCTTCCTCAGCCACGTTCCAGAGTTTGCAGGTGGCGTGAGATGGTGAGCAGCAGGACAGTCACAGACCTCCGCCTCACCCCCAGCTGTTACACTTGCATCAATATAATTACATGGTGTGTGTGTGTGTGTGTGTGTGTGTGTGTGTGTGTGTGTGGCATCCTGCTTGGGTGGTATTATCACTTAATTACTGCTGACCTGTATTTTAGTGGAATGAGCATGGAGCCGTGGCCGAGCGCAGCCCGCTCGTAATCATCGGGAGGCCGTGCACGTTGTGACTGTGAAGACCGGCTGCCACAGGGTTCTTCTGGAAGCTGCTGGAAGCAGGAGACCAAGCGGCCGACCTCAATGGTGGAAACCGGGAAGAACGTCCGACGAGGGGACGTTATGAGACAGATGTTGAAGAGCTGGGATTTTTTGCCGTGGCGTCGGGTCGCCGGCCCAGATCCCTGAGAGCTGCAGCCACCCAACATCTCCAGCATCGTGCCCTGGAAAACCAGCTGAACCCAGGAGAAGACGTGGAACGCAGGAGTCTAAGCCTCCTCTGCCTCTGCCAGGAGCCACCTGGGCTCCGGCTGCAGCCCGGTTCCACGGGCTCGCAAACAGACGGCTGGTGGACCTACAGGTGGACCTCCTGCTCATGAATGGAAGTCCTGTAAGTTCTATAAGAAGAGCGGCAGATTGAGCCGGCCCAAATAATTCTACACACATTTACAGTTGATCCATTTAGGAGGCTACAAGAGACCAGGCTAGTCGGGGACGTCCATCCATCCATCCATCCATCCATCGCTCACATCCTTCTAATGGGGTCCCTGTGTTGGTAGAAACTAAAACCAAAGATCAGAATCAGTGAGGAGTTGCCAAGAGGAGCCAGAACATCCTGTGTGGACCTCAGTCCAATGAACAGACGGCGTCCAACAACCTCCTCGCCGGAGACGGAAGCCCTCAACATCTCCACGGGCGGTGTGTCTGACACTGGACCGAGACGGTGAATGGCCTTCAGGATGCAGAGCGGTTGGAACCACGTGAACTTTCCCAGAAGACCAGCGGGAGGACTTGCTCATGGATGGAAAATACACACCCACATTTGACAAGCAGGGTTGTCTCCTCAGAACGCTCAGTGGTCCCTCCAGCTGGAGGTCGGCCGCCACTGTCCCCAAGAGGAAGCACGAGAACGTTCAAGGCTGGTCGTGAATAAGTGAGCTACCGAGCTGCGTTGCCCGAGCGATGGTGAGGAGCATCCCTCGGCCGTCGGAACGCCACGCCGAAATCCCGTGGCCGCTTCCTGTCACGGCCGCTCTGCGAGGATCCGCAGCCTCGGCGGCAGATTCCGGCGTCGATAATGACTGGATAAAGCCTGAGAATTATGGTTCGGCACCAACAAGGCAGTTTGTCAGCCTGACTAGCATTCGCCCCTGGCCGGCGTCTACTCCTATGTAGCTCAGAACAAACCGAAATCGTAGGAATCCTTCTCGCGGAGCCGCAGATGACAGAAAATTGCTTACAGGAAGCTCCCAAATTGAAGAGCGTGGATCCGCAAAGGTCGGGAATTCCGAGAAAGCCGACGCTCCCGAAAGCCATGAAGAGCGCTGAGGCGGGGAAAAGCTTGGAAGCACCGGAAGCTCCGAGCGCCGTCTTTGGGTCGCTTACGAGGCGCCAGCAAAGGGCGGACACAGTCCCGTTCTTACCAGTGCTGATCTGGCACTCGGGGGATTTGGTCCAGCGTCTGGACCGGACATGTACGACATTTAAACTGATCATCCCTATACTTAAAAAACATCAGCCGGGGGAAATGTGGAAAATCGTGCTCGCGTGGATCGTCGGCAAGCTAGCGACGGAAGCTAAAGCGGATCCGGGAACCCGTCCCGACTACAGGTGGCTCCCTGTAGCTGCGATTAGAAAATGGAAATGAACAACTGCTATTTTTATTGTATATTTTCTCTCAAAGGCGCCAGCTCTTATTTTGAAGACAGACGAGACACAGCGACATCCGAGTTCAACAAAAAAGTTTCGCCGACTAAAATATGCATCGCCTCCTACGACGTCTACAGGCGCCGCTCCTCTCCCGCTCGCAGGTGAATAATCATGAGTTAACCGGGGAGGAATCAAAAAGAAAAAGAAAAGCCTCAGTAGAAAATCTCTGCGTGAACAGAACAGATTTCTTGCCACGCAGCTACATCTGGTAAAAGGACTCACAGAAATTTAAATAGAAGGATTTTACACCAGACTAATGCCTCTTTATCTTGTCCTGGAGATAAGATGAGATCATCTTAGACCACCTTCTGAGACACCAGACAAGACCAGCTTGATGAAACCGGACACGACCGGACACGACCGGACGCAGGAGACCAGACCAAACAAGATGAACAATGGGACGACAGGACGAGACACGACTCCTGAGACACAATATGTCAGAAGACGTGACAGCAGATCAGGAGACACGGCAGCCGACCGGACCGGAGACCGGAGACACTGGATGGGAAACGACTCGACAAATACGATGAGACATGAGAGACAGGACAGGAGACGGGACACGACTCGAGTCCGGACAAACAGCGAAGCCGTCGGAGGTCAAACTCCGGCTCCGCCTCCCGCGGTCCAGATGTTTTCCTGCACCTGGAAAGGCGGTGGCATCGACAAACTACTTATTTGAGGAAATGAAAAACAAACTTCTGCGTCCTCCCGTCACCTTTTAACTGCCGCTCCGATTATAAACTCATTATTCCGTCATTATAGCAAGACTGGCACTGCGCATCAGTCCCACTCGAGTCCCGCCACGCTCGGTCTTGTGGCCCCACGAGGCTGCGGCGCCATATGGTGCAGACGCCCGGGTGAGCGGCAGATAGTCGAAGTTCCCTAATTGTTGGCTCTCCGTTGAATTTCTCCATCATTCCACATTATTAGCGAGTTAACGAATCGCTGGCGGAAGCACATCGGTGATTCCGAAACGCCGAAACGCCGAGGCCGGTTTCTACGGATTTGAAGCTTCTAACCGGCGAGCCGGGGCCCGTCCCAGGCGTGGGCCGGCCCTCGAACCGTCCGGCCCCTCCCACGGCGGGGGGGAGATCGAACGACTTAATCTCGGCTAAAAGTCGGGGTCGACTTTCGGCGGGTTCAGCACAAACCGCTGATCAATGCCGCCAGATGCGGCATCTCAGCGTCTGAGCCGAGGCATCTCTTCATCATGAAAGCAACGGCGGTTTTCCTTGAATCAGCAGTTAGTCGCTTTCATAACCTTGGGACTTTAACGGACTGGTAAACTTTAAATCTGACTCCACGGCGTGTCGCATTTCCCCGGTTTAATTAAGAACGAGATGTTTTCGCACCTGGAAATACAAATCAATGGGGGCCGTCCGAGGCGCCGTGTGATATTACGAGTCACCCTTTTTAAGCAAAAATGAAAAATTGCAAACGCGACCTTGGGTCGGTGAAAAACATCGCTTAGGCACCGTAGCACATCGATCTCGGTATTAGACGGTGATTTATCGGACACGGCGGAGCCGCCTCCGTCGGTCAAACATTACTTTTGTAACCGTCCGCAATCACCTGAAGGACTTTTCACGCGCGACATCCACGAAATGTAATATCAAGTCAAAATAGCGAAATATCATTCACGCGTGCTACATCTGAGTAGCATGAAGGGGTTAGTCATGATATTTGGGCTGAAAACACTTCATAACATGTGTCGTTGAACCCGTTTTCAGTGACAGAGGCGGATCATCTGCCGCCGACGCTGCTTCATGACGGCTTGATGAGCGAGACGACCGCTGCCGAGGGGCCGATCACACCAGAAGCTCGGGTTCGCTCATTTCTGTTTTGTTGCCTTACCGCCGAAGCGCCGCCGTCAAAACTCACACACACACACACACACACATTGATCAAAACAATGCCCTAACATTTCCACGTGAATGCTTGCTAGCGCCGAGTTCTGCAGGGGACTGAAATGACTAAGCTAACTTGCGCAAG